>NC_092227.1:19965127-20210127 GCF_036320965.1 Panulirus ornatus
ACGACAGATGGTACATTGGGACGACAGATGGTACATTGGGACGACAGATGGTACATTGGGACGACAGATGGTACATTGGGACGACAGATGGTACATTGGGACGACAGATGGTACATTGGGACGACAGATGGTACATTGGGACGACAGATGGTACATTGGGACGACAGATGGTACATTGGGACGACAGATGGTACATTGGGACGACAGATGGTACATTGGGACGACAGATGGTACATTGGGACGACAGATGGTACATTGGGACGACAGATGGTACATTGGGACGACAGATGGTACATTGGGACGACAGATGGTACATTGGGACGACAGATGGTACATTGGGACGACAGATGGTACATTGGGACGACAGATGGTACATTGGGACGACAGATGGTACATTGGGACGACAGATGGTACATTGGGACGACAGATGGTACATTGGGACGACAGATGGTACATTGGGACGACAGATGGTACATTGGGACGACAGATGGTACATTGGGACGACAGATGGTACATTGGGACGACAGATGGTACATTGGGACGACAGATGGTACATTGGGACGACAGATGGTACATTGGGACGACAGATGGTACATTGGGACGACAGATGGTACATTGGGACGACAGATGGTACATTGGGACGACAGATGGTACATTGGGACGACAGATGGTACATTGGGACGACAGATGGTACATTGGGACGACAGATGGTACATTGGGACGACAGATGGTACATTGGGACGACAGATGGTACATTGGGACGACAGATGGTACATTGGGACGACAGATGGTACATTGGGACGACAGATGGTACATTGGGACGACAGATGGTACATTGGGACGACAGATGGTACATTGGGACGACAGATGGTACATTGGGACGACAGATGGTACATTGGGACGACAGATGGTACATTGGGACGACAGATGGTACATTGGGACGACAGATGGTACATTGGGACGACAGATGGTACTCTGGACAACAGATGGTACACTGGGAAGACATCTTATGCTTCTTGTAACAAAGATGTGACAAATATGGATAGGTCTAAAAGTTTAGTGTTGCCCTATTCTCTCAACTTAGCTAATTTAAGACATGTTCTAAAAACAGTTCTTGTAATATTGCTTTCCAATACAATAGCACCATCAGCAGGCCATAGTAGGCCAAATCATGCAACATCAACTGGGAGTATTTACGCCGTCAAATGCAAGGCATGTAAAGTTATTTATGTTGGCCAGACTGGTAAGACTGTAACGGAGACGAGTTATTGGCATCGACAGTCAGCATGGAGGGATGACCAAAAATATGCGATCGCTGAACATTGTCATGAAAATAATCACTCCATAGATTTTGAAAATCCCGTTATTTTAAACCCTTCTGATGATCATGCCACACATAATGTCATTGAATCAGTCTTAATTGCTAATACTAAGAACTTTGCTTTGCCCCCAAGCAATTCAAAAGCCCACCCTTGCATTATCCAAATCATTATGAGACAATTAGGACACCTAGCAACACAGATCAACCTTCGCCACCTGACCCTTCGTAATCAACTCTCCCTAACAAGGGTTACGACCAGACATAGCTGACAGTGTTTGCTTGGCCTAGAAAGACTGGTGTTGTACAGCGGGATCCAAGTGTGATGTTGGGATTTAAATAACTGTTAAGTACTGGCACGTGATGAGGTGGATTGTCTCCATGAAATATATAACATTGTTGGAACCACTTTTCCTTCAATCATACCCATTTTGCTCTCCGAGATAACGTTCTCGCCTTTCACACATTCTTCAACGCTCCTAAAACCTTCGCTCTCCCCAGACTCACTTCCGCTTCCATAGTTCCATCCTCTGCTAAGTCCACTCCAAGATATCTAAAACACTTCACTACTTCCAGTTTTTCTCCATTCAAACTTACCTCCCAATAAACTTATCCCTCAACCCTACTGAACCTAATAACCTTGCTCTTATTCACATTTACTCTCAACTTTCTCCTTTCATACTCTTTACCACACTCAGTCACCGACCTCTCCAGTTTCTCACCCGAATCAGCCACTAGCGCTGTATCATCAGCGAACAACAATTGACTCACTTACCAAGCCCTCTCATCCACAGCAAACTGCATACTTGCCCCTCTCTCGAAAACTCTTGCATTCATTTCCCTAGCCACACCATCCATAAACAAATTAAACAACCATGGAGACATCACGCACCCCTACCGCAAACCGACATTCACTGGGAACCAATCACTTTCCTCTCTTCTTACTCGTACATATGCCTTACACCATTGGTAAAAAAAAATTCACTGCTTCTAGCAACTTACCTCCCACACCACGTACTCTTAAAACCTTCCACAAAGCATCTATATCAACCCTATCCTATGCCTTCTCCAGATCCACAAATGCTACATACATATCCATTTGCTTTTCTAAGTATCTCTCACATACATTCTTCAAAGCAAACACCTGATCCAAACATCCTCTACTACTTCTGAAACCACACTGCTCTTCCCCAATTTGATGCTCCGTACATGCCTTTACCCTCGCTATCAATACCCTCCCATATAATTTCCCAGGAATAATCAACAAACTTATACCTCTGTAGTTTGTACACTCACTTTATCATAAACCCTACACACACACACACACACACACATACACACACATATATATATATATATATATATATATATATATATATATATATATATATATATATATATATATATATATATATATATATTTATCCTTGGGGATAGGGGAGAAAGAATACTTCCCACGTATTCCCTGCGTGTCGTAGAAGGCGACTGAAAGAGGAGGGAGCGGGGGGCTGGAAATCCTCCCCTCTCGTTTTTTTTTTTTCTTTTTTTTTTCTTTTTCCAAAAGAAGGGACAGAGAAGGGGGCCAAGTGAGGATATTCCCTCAAAGGCCCAGCCCTCTGTTCTTAACGCTACCTCACTAGTGCAGGAAATGGCGAATAGTTTGAAAGAAAGATATATATATATATATATATATTTTCTTTTTCTTTTCTTTCAAACTATTCGCCATTTCCCGCATTATATATATATATATTATATATATATATATATATATATTCTTTTCTTTTAAACTATTCGCCATTTCCCGCGTTAGCGAGGTAGCGTTAAGAACAGAGGACTGGGCCTTTTTTGGAATATCCTCACCTGGCCCCCTCTGTTCCTTCTTTTGGAAAATTAAAAAAAAACGAGAGGGGAGGATTTCCAGCACCCCGCTCCCTCCCCTTTTAGTCGCCTTCTACGACACGCAGGGAATACGTGGGAAGTATTCTTAATCCCCTTTCCCCAGGGATAATATATATATATATATATATATATATATATATATATATATATATATATATATATATATACATATATAGATAGATAGATAGATAGATAGATAGATATCCCTGGGGATAAGGGAGAAAGAATACTTCCCACGCATTCCTCACGTACATAGTTTCGAATAGTTCTTTCCTATTAGCCAGGCCCATAGCCTAGCGGAGTTGCATTCCCGCCTCTTGTACAGGGCTCCCGGGTTCGATCCTGGCTGTCGGAGGTTTTTATATTCTGTGAAGGTGCGCGTTTCTATGCAGTATGTTCGTATTCATATACCTCCGCGTTGTAGAGTTAGGTTCGGTAAAATGCTATCAGCTGGCTATGTGCGTCTGTTGGGAAATGACCGGTGTAGACCCCGTTGCTGACCAACGTGAGACTAAGGGTATTCGGGTACATAGTATTCGAATAGTTATTTCCTATTAGCCAGGCCCATAGCCTAGCGGTTAGCATCCCCGCCTTTTGCACAGGGGTCCCTGTGCAACAGGCGGGAGCGCTACCGCTAGGCTATGATCGCCCCTAATAGGGAAATGACTTCGAAAACTATATACTCGAATACCCTTCGTCTTACGTTGGTGAGCAACGGGGTCTACACCGGTCTTTTCTCATCAGGCTCACACAGCCAGGAGATAGTATTTTATCGAACCTAACTGTACAACGTGGAGGTATATGAATACGAACAAAGTGCACAGCCTAGCGGTAGCGTTCCCACCTGTTGCACAGGGGTCCCGGGTTCGATCCTGGCTGTTGGAAGTTTGTATGTTCTATTAAGGTGCTCATTCGTATGCACATTGTTCGTATTCATGACTGATTTCCACTTTTGGCTTCTTTCTCACTGCTGCAGTAACCACCAATCCTCTGTCTGTCTTTACCAATCCTGCAAATCTTTCTCTATGTTTATATACGTCGCTTCATTGGTTCTCCTCATCTTCTTTTACCATCGTCTATGCAAGACCTCTCCTCCTTGCCAATTTGGCAAATGACCATATTCATCTGCAAGTAGAACCAATGAGTCTGATGTTCTATGAGCTCTTACCAACACTTCTTTGCTCCATCAAACGCTTTTCCATCCTCCCCGATTCGTTTTACCAAAATTAGAACAGCCATTACAAGACATACGATACACCACACTGAGCTCATTATCAGAATTCACGTCCTTACATCTCCTCTTGAACAATTATCCTCCCTTTGTGCTGGACACCCGCCCTAGCTACCTTCATTCCCACTCATTAGTGCTGCATGTGGATGAATATAGACATTTACCAAATTGGCAAGGAGTGAGGGTATTACGTAGAGTATGGGAAAAGATGATGAGGAGAACTAATGAGGCGGCTTGTATAGACATGAGTACAGCGACTAACCAAAGAGAAGGGTTTGTGTGTTTGGTAAATTCAGCGAGTGGATTGGTAGTTACTGCAGCAAACGAGAAGTAACCAATCAGAGGGAAGAGTATGGAGACAGCCAGAAAGATGATCTCCCTGCGGTGTGTATAAGGTCAGATCAAGTCATTTATAGTCAGCTCTCCAAGGAACACCCTCCTGGATCGAAACTTAACTCTCTCTGCCCATCTCTGTTTTTTGTCTCCACCCTTAGAATGGCCAAACCCACCCACACACGCATGTATATACCTGAACGCCCACACACGCATATATACATACATATACATTTTAACGTAAACATACATATACATTTTATTTATCTATTTTTATTTTGCTTTGTCGCTGTCTCCCGCGTTTGCGAGGTAGCGCAAGGAAACAAACGAAAGAAATGGCCCAACCCACCCCCATACACAATGTATATACATACACGTCCACACACGCAAATATACATACCTATACATCTCAATGTACACACATATATACACACACAGACACATACATATATACCCATGCACACAATTCACACTGTCTGCCTTTATTCATTCCCATCGCCACCTCGCCACACATGGAATACCATCCCCCTCCCCCCTCATGTGTGCGAGGTAGCACTAGGAAAATACATATATATACATATACATATATACACTTGTACATATCTATATATATATATATATATATATATATATATATATATATATATATATATATATATATATATATATAAATATATATATATATATATATATATATATATATATATATATATATATATATATATATATATATATATATATATAAATATATATATATATATATATATATATATATATATATATATATATATATATATATATATATATATATTATCTCTGGGGATAGGGGAGAAAGAATACTTCCCACGTATTCCCTGCGTGTCGTACAAGGCGACTAAAAGGGGAGGGAGCGGGGGGCTGGAAATCTTCCCCTCTCTTTTTTTTTTTTTTTTTTTTTGATTTTCCAAAACAAGGAACAGAAAAGGGGGCCAGGTGAGGATATTCCCTCCAAGGCCCAGTCCTCTGTTCTTAACGCTACCTCGCTAACGCGGGAAATGGCGAATAGTTTTTTTTTTTTCAAAAAGAAGGAACAGAGAAGGGGGCCAGGTGAGGATATTCCCTCAAAGGCCCAGTCCTCTGTTCTTAGCGCTACCTCGCTAATGCGGGAAATGGCGAATAGTATGAAAAAAAAAAAAAAAAAAATATATATATATATATATATATATATATATATATATATATATATATATACATATATATGTAAGGGCAGACAGTATGAATTATGTACATGTGTATATATGTATATGTCTGTGTGTGTATATATATGTATACGTTGAGATGTATAGGTATGTATACTTGCGTGTGTGGACGTGTATGTATATACATGTGTATGTGGGTGGGTTGGGCCATTCTTTCGTCTGTTTCCTTGCGCTACCTCGCTAACGCGGGAGTCAGCGACAAAGCAAATAAATAATATATATATATATATATATATATATATATATATATATATATATATATATATATATATATATATAGAGAGAGAGAGAGAGAGAGAGAGGATGTTGGGTGAAGAGAGTGGTGAGAGTGAGATTGGGAAGGAGACTTGTGTGAGAAAGTACCAGGAGAGAATGAGTGCAGAATGGAAAAAGGTGAGACCAAAGGACATAAGGGGAGTGGGGGAGGAATGGGATGTATTTAGGAAGCAGTGATGGCTTGCGCAAAAGGTGCTTGTGGCATGAGAAGCGTGGGAGGTGGGCAGATTAGAAAGGGTAGTGAGTGGTGGGATGAAGAAGTAAGAGTATTAGTGAAAGAGAAGAGAGAGGCATTTGGACGATTTTTTGCAGGGAGATAGTGCAAATGATTGGGATATGTATAAAAGAAAGAGGCAGGTGGTCAAGAGAAAGGTGCAAGAAGTAAGAAAGAGGGCTAATGAGAGTTGGGGTGAGAGAGTATCATTGAATTTTAGGGAGACTAAAAAGATGTTTTGGAAGGAGGTAAATAAAGTGCGTAAGACAAGAGAACAAATGAAAACATCGGTGAAGGGAGCTAATGGGGTGGTAAAAACAAGTAGTGGTGATGTGAGGAGATGGAGTGAGTATTTTGAAGGTTTGTTGACTGTGTTAGATGATAGAGTGGCAGATATAAGGTGTTTTGGTCGAGATGGTATGCGAGGTGAGAGAGTCAGGGAGAATGATTTGGTAAACAGAGAAGAGGTAGTGAAAGCTTTGCGGAAGATGAAAGTTGGCAACTCGGCGGGTTTGGATGGTATTGAAGTGGAATTTATCAAAAAAGTGGTGACTGTGTTGTTGACTGGTTATTGAGAATATTCAATGTATGTATGGCTCATGGTGAGGTCCTGATGATTGGCGGAATGCATGCATAGTGCCATAGTACAAAGGCAAAGAGGATAAAGGTGAGTGTTCAAATTACAGAGGTATAAGTTTCTTGAGTATTGCTGGGAAATTATATGGGAGGGTATTGACTGAAAGGGTGAAGGCATGTACAAAGCATCAGACTGGGGAAGAGTAGTGTGGTTTCAGAAGTGGTAGAGGATGTGTCGACCAAGTGTTTGCTTTGAAGAATGTGTGTGAGAAATACTTAAAAAACAAATGGATCTGTATGTAGCATTTATGGATCTGGAGAAGGCGTATGATAGAGTTGATAGAGATGCTCTGTGGAAGGTATTAAGAGTATATGGTGTGAGAGGCAAGTTGCTAGAAGCTGTAAAATGTTTTTTCGAGGATGTAAGGCCTAAGTACGAGTAGGAAGAGAATAAAGTGATTTGTTCTTAGTGACTGTCGGTTTGCAGTAGGGGTGCGTGATGTCTCCATGGTTGTTTGATTTGTTTATGGATGGGGTTGTTTGGGAGGTAAATGCAAGAGTTTTGGAGAGAGGGTCAAATATGCAGTCTGTTGTGGATGAGAGGGCTTCTGAAGTGAGTCAGTTGTTGTTCGCTGATGATACAGTGCTGGTGGCTGATTCGGGTGAGAAACTGCAGAAGCTGGTGACTGAGATTGGTAAAGTGCGTGAAAGAAGAAAGCTGAGGGTATATGTGAATAAGAGCAAGGTTATTAGGTAGAGTAGGAGGGTTGAGGGACAAGTCAATTGGGAGGTAAGTTTGAATGGAGAAAAACTGGAGGAAGTGAAGTGTTTTAGATATCTGGGAGTGGATTTGGTAGCGAATGGAACCATGGAAACAGAAGTGAGTCACAGGGTGGGGGAGGGGGCGGAAGTTCTGGGAGCGTTCAAAAATGTGGGGAAGGCGACAACATTATCTCGGAAAGCAAAAATGGCTATATTTGAAAGACTAGTAGTTCCAACAATGTCATATGGTTGCAAGGCGTGGGCTATAGAGAGGGTTGTGCGGAGAAGGATGGATGTGTTGGAAATGAGATGTTTGAGGACAATATGTGGTGTGAGGTGGTTTGATCGAGTAAGTAATAATAAGGTAAGAGAGATGTGTGGTAATAAAAAGAGTGTGGTTGAGAGAGTAGAAGAGGGTGTATTGAAGTGGTTTGGTCACATGGAGAAAATGAATGAGAAAAGATTGACAAAGAGGATATATGTGCCGGAGGTGGAGTGAACGAGGAGAAGTGGGAGACCAAATTGGAAGTGGAAGGATGGAGTGAAAAAGATTTTGAGCGATCGGGGCCTGAACATGCAGGAGGGTGAAAGGCGTGCAAGGAATAGAGTGAATTGGAACGATGTGGTATACCGGGGTCGACGTGCTGTCAATGGATTGAACCATGGCATGTGAAGCGTCTGGGGGTAAACCATGGAAAGTTTTGTGGGGCCTGGATGTGGAAAGGGAGCTGTGGTTTCGGTGCATTATACATGACAGCTAGAGGCTGAGTGTGAACGAATGTGGCCTTTGTTGTCCTTCCCTAGCTCTATCACGCGCGCGTGCGGGGGGAGGGGGTTGTCATTTCATGTGTGGCGGGAAGGCGACGGGAATGAATAAAGGCAGCAAGTATGAATTATGCACATGTGTATATATGAATATGTCTTCCTATTTCTATGAGTCCACGGGGAAAATGAAACACGATAAGTTCCCAAGTGCACTTTCGTGTAATAATCACATCATCAGGGGAGACAGAAGAGAGAAATATAACAGTCAGTTGATATACATCGAAGAGACGAAGCTAGGGCGCCATTTGGTAAACACGTGATTGTCCAAAACAAAAAACGAACGTTCATGAACCTATCATTTTACAAATTTTATCAACAACAAAGTTATCTAATTTGTATAGACCATCACTTATATTAAGATTATAAATCTTTGTGTATTTGAAAATAGAAGATTCAATGATATTTCTCTTAGTAATAGAGTTAGATTTAATAACTGAGATGGCGTTACTCCAGTCAATACAATGATCATAGTTTTTAACGTGATTAAACAAGGCATTTGATTCTTGTCC
Source organism: Panulirus ornatus (assembly GCF_036320965.1). Classification (NCBI taxonomy): domain Eukaryota; kingdom Metazoa; phylum Arthropoda; class Malacostraca; order Decapoda; family Palinuridae; genus Panulirus; species Panulirus ornatus. The sequence goes on from NC_092227.1 coordinate 19,974,309, forward strand.
CGTTCTTATACTATATTTATGTTGCTTAAGTGTAACAGAAAGATCCTTACCAGTCTGACCAACATAAAATTTATCACAGTTTCCACAAGGCACTTTATAGATGCATCCAAGAGAATTTTCTGGTGAATTCCTGACTAAGATATTCTTTATAGTATTATTGTTGCTAAAGGCAACATTTACATCAAAGGATTTAAGCAACATGGGAAGCAAAGTGAAATTATTATTAAAAGTGAGAACTAAAAGATTCTTGGTGTCAATGGGAAGTTTGGGCTCAATTCTATAAAATGATTTCTTTGGTAACTTAAGTTAAAGTACCCTAGATCTTTCATTGATAAATCCCTTAAGTTAGCAAAGAAATCATTATATATACATACATACATACATATATATATATATATATATATATATATATATATATATATATATATATATATATATATATATATATACATATATATAGAACCGAATTCATAACATCTCTGCAATGTTTGATAAGAAAAGATGCCAAATATTTCCATCCATTACTGAGTTATTTCATAAGCTTGATACTACTTCAGTCATATGTGATGACCAGAATATCTAAAGTGAACAAATATTACAAATATCATTCGTCTGCTGTTTAACCTTGACATTCAGAACATTATTCGATCGACCAGTGTAAAGCTGATCACACTCGAGTAGTTACAGAATTTCTGATAAACTTTTTACTGGAAGGACAATGACTGCTGAAGGTTACACTAATATTAAAAGTTTTCAATAAAACAAGAACGTTAAGCAAGTTCTCACAATAGGTGAAGGTAATCTCATACAATGACTCAGTAAAGGATAGAAATAAAATGTTGGTTTATATAGGATAGATCAGTTTATTAGTTAAGATTCTTCAAAATGTGTCTCACAGATCATGCATGGGTTAACTTGAGGTTGTAACTTGAGAGGTGAGGTCGTCGAGGGGGACCCGTGACTTTATCCCTTCATCTGGCTCTTCATTTGCCTGCTCCACCACCCACTGGCGGCTGGTAAATTACATTCTAGTCTCAAAATTGTAATTATACGAAAGTGCTTGACACTTCGTATTTTTCGTTTCTTTGTGGTTTTACCTGCAGACACACACACACACACACACACACACACACACACACACAAACACACACACACACACACACACACACACACACACACACACAAACACACACACACACACACACACACACACACACACACACAAACAGAGGAGCCCAACCTGACGTCATTTCCACACCCGGACAATAACGGTCTCGCTTGACCCTCATTAGTATATTTAGTGATGGACTTTCTTGTGTGATATTGTTCTTCCGTGTTTTCCATCTACTGTAAGTTTTTCTATTTTTCTTTTTCCATATGTTGTATCTAGATTGTACTACCCTTCATGAGACTGTTAATATGTTTACTGTTTCCCTAACATCTACGTGACACGTGTTGTGTTTTTCCGAGTGTTGTTTTTAATTTCTTTGCGGTTTACTTTTCTTATCCAAGTTTTATGACGCATTATTCTTCTCTTCTTATAGATTCCTGATGATGCCTCTGTCAAGGCAAAAGCTTGAATGTATCAATTGATGGACTATGGACAACTGGTGTTTGAATACCAACCTAATGATAGAGTAATACTGAGAAAATTAGAGAACATAAGAAAGAAGATTAATAACACTAAATGTGCTGTCGTATTCAATTCTATGTGCATATGCACATAGAATTGAATATATATATATATATATATATATATATATATATATATATATATATATATATATATTATTTATCTAGTTATCATACTTTGTCGCTGTCCCCCTCGTTAGCGAGGTAGCGCAAGGAAACAGACGAAAGAATGGCCCAACCCACCCACACACACATGTATATACATACACGTCCACACATGCACATATACATACCTATACATTTCAACATATATATATATATATATATATATATATATATATATATATATATATATATATATATATATATATATTTTTATATTTGCTTTGTCGCTGTCTCCCGCGTTAGCGAGGTAGCGCAAGGAAACAGACGAAAGAATGGCCCAACCCACCCACATACACATGTATATACATAAACGTCCACACACGCAAATATACATACCTATACATCTCAACGTATACATATATATACACACACACAGACATATACATGTATACACATGTGCATAATTCATACTGTCTGCCTTTATTCATTCCCATCGACACCTCGCCACACATGAAATAACAGCCCCCTCCCCCCTCATGTGTGCGAGGTAGCGCTGGGAAAAGACAACAAAGGCCCCATTCGTTCACACTCAGTCTCTAGCTGTCATGTAATAATGCACCGAAACCACAGCTCCCTTTCCACATCCAGGCCCCACACAACTTTCCATGGTTTACTCCAGACGCTTCACATGCCCTGGTTCAATCCATTGACAGCACGTCGACCCCGGTATACCACATCGTTCCAATTCACTCTATTCCTTGCACGTCTTTCACCCTCCTGCATGTTCAGGCCCCGATCACTCAAAATCTTTTTCACTCCATCTTTCCACCTCCAATTTGGTCTTCCACTTCTCCTCGTTCCCTCCAACTCTGACACATATATCCTCTTGGTCAATCTTTCCTGACTGATTCACTCCATGTGACCAAACCATTTCAAAACACCCCCTTCTGCTCTCTGAACCACACTCTTTATATATATATATATATATATATATATATATATATATATATATATATATATATATATATATATATATATATATATGATTATCAGGAAGAAGTAAAGTAGGTCACTGGGACGGACCAAAAGGAATGAGGGAGGGCCAAAATGATGGACCACAAACACTGAGGGAGGACCACTGAGACTACCATAAACACTGAGGGTGGGCCTCTGGGGTAGACAACGGACACTGAGGGTGGGTCACACACTGGGGTAAGCAACACAGTTAAGGATAATGGCGACAGAAGTCAGGAGAGTTCGAGTGGGAGACATGCTCTGAATATTGATGCTGCCTGCCAGGTCCTGCTGCGCCTCGTCGAGCAGACCAGGAGCACCCTAGTGCCGCTGACCGTGTTCTTGTGTGCTAAGAACACATGCAGGTCAGGATGACCTGGGTTCGGACCCCGATAAGCAGGCCAGCCCCACAGGGCCTGAAATTGTGGCTGGAAATGAACCCCTGAGGGCGGGTCTGAAGCTGGATCTAGACGAGCAGATTAGCCTCGTGGTACGTGAGCCTGTGTCTCTTGAGAGGAGCTCCGTCGCAAATGGTTTAGTCCTGAGGCACCAAAGAGAAGCTTAATCCCACAGGGCCCTCGTCTGATCCCTGGACAATCCCGCCGCAAAGAGACCAATCGAAGCAGATTAATGCAGCCTAAGACCGTGTGCTCCTTGACTTCAGGGATTAAGTCAGCTTAAGACAGTCTGGTTCTTGGATCCAGAGAGTACTGCAGCCCAAGACAGTCTGGTTCTTGGCGCCATGAATTAGTGAAGAGTATGAAAGTCAAGTCCTTGGCCTTAGAGACTAGTGTAGCCAAAGATAGTCTGGTTCTTGGCCCCGGGGAAAGAGTTGGCGTTACTTGGGTCTGGCAAGTTGGTCATTAATATGTAATATCTCGAGCAGGTGTGGAAGATTTTTTTCTTCATTTTTTGTGTGTTTGTGTGTGTTTTATGACTGCAGGTGGACACAGCTGCTGAGCATCTGAGTTCAAGAAGCTTTCTGACGTGTCTGGATCGAACGGTGACCGTTCATATAAAAGGGAGGTTGGGAAGAGGAACGATGGAGCAGGGGAAGTTTTGAATGGGGGAAGGATACTGTCAAGGAGGGTAAAGGGGGGACTGGGGCGATGACGAGGGTAGTGGGTACCATGTCTGGGGTTTCCATACAGACGTGAGAGTGGAAAGGAAAGGATGGGTTAGGGTTTGAGGGAGGGCTGCACAGGAACATCAGGTCAGTCCCTTAAGTGTCTCCTCCTGTATACCGTCACTCTCATGTCCACTCCCTCACCCCTAAAGTCTTTCCTGACATATCCTTCACTCTCACTCTCCCACGTGTTTCACGCTCACTCACGTCACTCATTCCCACATGCCTAACACTCACTGGTCTTACTCACATTTCCTAATAACCAAATCCTCCCCTCAGCTATCGTCACTCTCGCTTACTTACTGCCCAACATGACACTTCATCTTCAATGCTTTCGACCCTCCTCACTACCATTCTTTACCCAGTGTTACATGTCACATCTGCCTGTTGGCAGGATCTCGTCCTGAGTACTTGCACCATTCCCCGTCATCTCTCTCTCTCTCTCTCTCTCTCTCTCTCTCTCTCTCTCTCTCTCTCTCTCTCTCTCTCTCTCTCTCTCAGCACATCTAGAAAAGAAACTCTTGATGATGAAATATTCAATCAGTATGATGAAGCTGCCGTTACTGATATTGCACCAGCAGAAATTAGCATGACTGAAGCAAGTGACCTGCTTAAGGAGACCCTAGTGCTGGGATCAGGCGGGATATCAACCAATCTTCCATAAAAAGACACGATAACAACACAAGACCCTAAGACAAAACATGGATCGAACACATATGAAAGATACATACAAAAATGACATGTACATACAAGGGAAGAAAGTTAAGTTTATGGTAGAGTGAACATCTCACTAGCAAAAACCGTATAAACAAAGGATTTGTGCCAGGTAAAAGTACACATATTCAACCCTTGATTCACCACAAGAACATAAATAAATATATATTGGAGGGAAAGGAATTGGACACTCTGTTTTCAAAAACTTTTAAAACATTTGACAAAGTAAGCTACAGACTTTTTTGAATAAAGCAGAGAAACAAGAAAACGGATCAAAATCTTCATAATAAACAGAAAATGCAGGTGGGGCTAAGTATCAAGGAAAGGATATTTCCTTCACATTAACACAAGGAACGGCATCAGCTTCAGAACGGTTTGTAATAACGATATCAGACAATGACTGGCAAGGAAATGTGAGTACAGTCAGATGTTTGGCAGAAGGCATGAAAGGAAAACCATCACGAATTAGGAAAGTATCTGAATATGACTTATCGACACCCATAGGATAACATGGTAGGACTTAGTGAGATGTGTGACCAGTTAAGTCAGTCAGCGAGTAACAATATGCTGGCGACCCCATAAAGTGGCCCAACAGAGAAAGACAAAGAAAGTGAAGAAAGCTTTAAAGTTCTTAGAGGAATTGGAATTCCAGGAACACAGTCATAATACAATCCTCTGAAGCCAGATGATGCTTGGTATGATAATGAGAACTTTCATAACAAGTGACGGAAAGCTAATGAGGCAAAAAACTGATGTATACATGAAAAGCACAAATGATCACCACTGCTAAGCCGAGTGTTCAGTAATAAAACAAATGGAATTAAACAAGTTAGAGAGAATTCAGAAACACCCTATAGGCAAGATCGTGGGATTCGAACATATGAATTCCAATAAGAGGTTGAAAAAACACAAAATCTCCGGTTCAGAAAGAAGAGAAAAATACATAGTAATCTGGGTATGACGAAGAACTGAGAGGATCAAGAATGTCCTGGATCTGTAAGCATCTCATTGAGGAGAAAAACAGAATGATTAAGTTTGCTCTGACACCTGAAGATACCCAGGAAAGAATGTAAGAGAGTCAAGCAAAAGACTTGCAAGGATTATTAAACGTGGAGCAAGGAGACACAGGAGACATACCTGGAGCAATTACGGAAACATTTAAAGGAAATCTAACATTAAGCTGAAGTCATAACCAGATGAACGCAGGACTAATCCACTTACAGGATGCGAGTGGCGGCAGAGACAAAGAGTATTAATCATCAGGTCATGTGGCGAGCGTTACGCGTCAGCTCTGCCCCTCGGCCCCTCATCATAGGTGCCCGCAGGTACGTACTCATATCCTATAATTCTACCCTTCACATCGCCATCCTCCTCACTCTCACTCTCCCTAGTCCCACGTCTCTTACTACTACAACCCTCACTCACACCCTCATTCCTCCTTCCATCTCTCCCATTCCTTCATATTCACTGCCTCTACTCCTTCTTCTCCTCACCACTTCTCCCACGCCTTTAACTCTCACTCCCGCCGCTCCTTCCCTCACTCCCAGTACTCTCACTGCGCCGTCGTAAAACAAATTAAAATAACCAGATTAGAGATGATTCCCAGACACCTCACAAGGAAGATCGAGTGACTGGAATAAATGAATTACCATGAGAGGATGCCAGAATAACCCAGCTTTACAGCTTGAAGTTATAAGTAGGGAAAATGACGTGATAGGCAGCAAATGTACCATGGACTCCACCATCTTCCTATCCTCACTTCACTCTATCATCTTCCTCTTTCCTACTCTCCTCACCCACTTCTCACATCACCTCACCCGCCATTGCTTTACTCACTCATTTCATCGTCTGCTGACCTCTCTCCCATCTTATTCACTGCAACCACTCCTGATCTCACTCCCGCTTGTTCCTTACTCCTATTACCTACAGTCCCATTTTCTTAACTCCCACTAACCTAATTCCCGCTATCCTCAGTCTTACAACCTTCTGTCCAACTATCCTCAGTCCTATAGTTCCACAATCCTCACTGCCACTGCATGAAGTATCTGTATCCTCACTCCCACTACCCTGCGTCCCACTATCCTCATCATCACCTCCTTTTGCCTCACTGTCCTCACTCCCACTACATAAAGTTCCATTATTCTTATTCCCACTGCATAAAGTTCCACTATCCTCATTCCCGCTGCATGAAGTTCCTCTATCCTCACTCCCATTGCATGAAGTTCCTCTATCCTCGCTCCCACTACATGAAGTCCCCCCTATCCTCATCATCACCTCCTTGTGTCTCACTGTCCTCACTCCTACAACCTGGAGTCCTACTATCTCACTCCTCCAACCCTGTGTGTTGCTCTCCCTACTCCCACTACCTCCAGCCTCACTGTCCTCACGCTCCACGTCTCTAATACATGCTCAGTGAGGCCCCCGGTCCCTGGGGAGGTCACAAGTCGTCATGGTGGCAGAAAGAGAGGCGAGCAGCCACCCAGATGAAGAGAGGGTACGAGATGGAAGGATAATGTGGGGGATAAATTATACAGACGATTCTTGACACACTCCATGGCAAAGGTTTTACGCGTTGAGGAAAAACAGAATAAAAGAATGAAATTGTTAGAGAAAACTACGAACAATTGATATTTGAAATATCAACGAATGCAGAGAAATGAAAAAGAAAAAGAAAGGTTAGAAAAACAGGTCACAAATGATGACCCTCCTGTGCCGAAGGTCAAGTCCATTTAAGGCTCCAACTCCCTAATCCAATTTCACCCTTCTCGGGCCTTAAAAATCGTCCTATTTCTCCTCTCCATTTACACATCTTTACACTCCGCTGGCTCTTTTATACTGAAGTCATTCTCACTAAATTTTGAGGGATATTCACTTTAAGAATTATTTCCCCCACTTGATATCTAATTCCAATTTTCATTTCGCATAAGAATTTTATTATCATGGATGTACGTTAGATTCAAATTTCATTTAAAAGTTTAATGAAAATTTTATGGATATACGTTAGGTTCAATATTATCAGAATATGTTGTAGAGTAATGAAAGTATGAGCCACTCATTTGTAACAATCTCTTTTATAATCTCAATAATACTGCCTGACTAACTTTTAGATCAAGTGGATAGCTCTTTGAATGTCGTGAGGCTGGGAAAATATCATATAGAAAAATTCTTGATGTTAATCAAACGTTTCTGATACACTCAAGTGCCATGGACTCCGGTGGAGTTCTTCTGAGCTGGTCTGTCGCTTGCCATCCCCTGGGAGGTCAGTGAGGGAGGTCAGCACGGGAGGTCAGTGAGGGAGGTCAGCACGGGAAGTCAGTGAGGGAGGTCAACATGGGAGGTCAGTGAGGGAGGTCAGTAAGTATGGTGGGGGGGGAGAGGGAAGTGAACCATCAAGGTCACCATAAGAGTATAATGGAGGGGTGAGGGTGGGGGAGGGGAGGTTAACCACTGAGGTCACAATAAGATAGGTCAGCTATGAAGGTCTGCCAGGGAGGAAAGCAGAGTAGGTCAGGAGGTCAGGCGGAAGTCAGAAAGTGAGATCAGGACAAGGGAGGTTATCGAGAGAGCTCAATCACAGAAGTCAGTGATGGTCAGCAAAGGAGGTCAGCTCGCAAGAAAGGTGTTGATGCAGGACTGATCAGAGAGGCGCCAGCGGATGAGAGGCAGGTGAGCACGAGGAAGGTCAGTGACAGATGTCGGCCAGGGAGATTAACATACAAGAGGCCAGCACGAGGAAGGTCAGCACGAGGAAGGTCAGCACAAGGAAGGTCAGCACGAGGAAGGTCAGCACAAGGAAGGTCAGCACGAGGAAGGTCAGCACGAGGAAGGTCAGCACAAGGAAGGTCAGCACGAGGAAGGTCAGCACGAGGAAGGTCAGCACGAGGAAGGTCAGCACAAGGAAGGTCAGCACGAGGAAGGTCAGCACAAGGAAGGTCAGCACGAGGAAGGTCAGCACGAGGAAGGTCAGCACAAGGAAGGTCAGCACAAGGAGGGTCAGCACGAGGAAGGTCAGCACAAGGAAGGTCAGCACAAGGAAGGTCAGCACGAGGAAGGTCAGCACAAGGAAGGTCAGCACAAGGAAGGTCAGCACAAGGAAGGTCAGCACAAGGAAGGTCAGCACGAGGAAGGTCAGCACAAGGAAGGTCAGCACGAGGAAGGTCAGCACAAGGAAGGTCAGCACGAGGAAGGTCAGCACGAGGAAGGTCAGCACAAGGAAGGTCAGCACAAGGAAGGTCAGCACGAGGAAGGTCAGCACAAGGAAGGTCAGCACAAGGAAGGTCAGCACGAGGAAGGTCAGCACAAGGAAGGTCAGCACGAGGAAGGTCAGCACGAGGAAGGTCAGCACGAGGAAGGTCAGCACGAGGAAGGTCAGCACAAGGAAGGTCAGCACGAGGAAGGTCAGCACAAGGAAGGTCAGCACGAGGAAGGTCAGCACAAGGAAGGTCAGCACGAGGAAGGTCAGCACAAGGAAGGTCAGCACGAGGAAGGTCAGCACAAGGAAGGTCAGCACGAGGAAGGTCAGCACAAGGAAGGTCAGCACGAGGAAGGTCAGCACAAGGAAGGTCAGCAATATGGAGGTAAGCATGAAGGAAGTCAGGAGAACGTAGGTCAGCATGATGGAGGACATCACCAGAAGGGTCAGCACGAGAAGGGTCACCAACGGGGAAGTCAGCAAAAGAAAGGTCAACACGGGAGAGGTCAGTATGAGGTGGGTCAGGCAGGTCAGCTTCAGATAGGTCATCATAAAGCAGGTCAGGAGGAGAGATCAGTATGAGGAGAATCAGCATGAGGAAGATCACCATAAGGGAGGTCAATATAAGTGAGATCAGGGCATCGATCAATGAGGAAGGTCACTAAGAGGGAGGTCAGAGAGGCAGGCCACAAACGATGGGATTAGTATAAGGGAGATCCATAAGGAAGGTCAGTATAAGAAGGCCAGGAAATGAGGTCAGTTCGAGAGATGTTAGCACTAGAGAGCGCGGTAAAGGTCAGTACCAGGGGTGTCAGTGAGGGAGGTCAGCAAAATGGAAGTTCAGCCTGAGCAAGGGAGGTCAGGAAACGACATTTAGGAAGAGAGGTCAACACCACGAAGGTCTGTCTGTCTGTCTGCACGAGTGAGGTCAACATGACAGAGGTCATTGAGGAAGGAGGGAATGAGGGAGGTTAGCGAGGCAGGTCAGCGAAGGAGGTCACCATGAGTGAGATCACGTGAATGAAGGATAGTACGAGGTGAGATCACGTGAATGAAGGATAGTACGAGGTGAGATCACGTGAAGGAAGGATAGTACGAGGTGAGATCACGTGAAGGAAGGATAGTACGAGGTGAGATCATGTGAAGGAAGGATAGTACGAGGTAAGATCATGTGAAGGAAGGATAGTACGAGGTGAGATCATGTGAAGGAAGGATAGTACGAAGTGAGATCACGTGAAGGAAGGATAGTACGAGGTGAGATCACGTGAAGGAAGGATAGTACGAGGTGAGATCACGTGAAGGAAGGATAGTACGAGGTGAGATCATGTGAAGGAAGGATAGTGCGAGGTGAGATCATGTGAAGGAAGGATAGTACGAGGTGAGATCACGTGAAGGAAGGATAGCACGAGGTGAGATCACGTGAAGGAAGGATAGTACGAGGTGAGATCATGTGAAAGAAGGATAGTGCGAGGTGAGATCACGTGAAGGAAGGATAGTACGAGGTGAGATCACGTGAAGGAAGGATAGTACGAGGTGAGATCACGTGAAAGAAGGATAGTGCGAGGTGAGATCACGTGAAGGAAGGATAGTACGAGGTGAGATCACGTGAAAGAAGGATAATACGAGGTGAGATCACGTGAAGCAAGGATAGTACGAGGTGAGATCACGTGAAAGAAGGATAGTACGAGGTGAGATCACGTGAAGGAAGGATAGTACGAGGTGAGATCACGTGAAGGAAGGATAGTACGAGGTGAGATCACGTGATGGAAGGATAGTACGAGGTGAGATCACGTGAAAGAAGGATAGTACGAGGTGAGATCACGTGAAGGAAGGATAGTACGAGGTGAGATCACGTGAAAGAAGGATAGTACGAGGTGAGATCACGTGAAGGAAGGATAGTACGAGGTGAGATCACGTGAAGGAAGGATAGTACGAGGTGAGATCACGTGAAGGAAGGATAGTACGAGGTGAGATCACGTGAAGGAAGGATAGTACGAGGTGAGATCACGTGAAGGAAGGATAGTACGAGGTGAGATCACGTGAAAGGATAGTGCGAGGTGAGATCACGTGAAGGAAGGACAGTACGAGGTGAGATCAGGTGAAGGAAGGATAGTACGAGGTGAGATCACGTGAAGGAAGGATAGTGCGAGGTGAGATCACGTGAAGGAAGGATAGTGTGAGGTGAGATCACGTGAAGGAAGGATAGTACGAGGTGAGATCACGTGAAGGAAGGATAGTGCGAGGTGAGATCACGTGAAGGAAGGATAGTGTGAGGTGAGATCACGTGAAGGAAGGATAGTACGAGGTGAGATCACGTGAAGGAAGGATAGTACGAGGTGAGATCACGTGAAAGAAGGATAGTGCGAGGTGAGATCACGTGAAGGAAGGATAGTACGAGGTGAGATCACGTGAAGGAAGGATAGTACGAGGTGAGATCACGTGAAAGAAGGATAGTGCGAGGTGAGATCACGTGAAGGAAGGATAGTACGAGGTGAGATCACGTGAAAGAAGGATAGTACGAGGTGAGATCACGTGAAGCAAGGATAGTACGAGGTGAGATCACGTGAAAGAAGGATAGTACGAGGTGAGATCACGTGAAGGAAGGATAGTACGAGGTGAGATCACGTGAAGGAAGGATAGTACGAGGTGAGATCACGTGATGGAAGGATAGTACGAGGTGAGATCACGTGAAGGAAGGATAGTACGAGGTGAGATCACGTGAAGGAAGGATAGTACGAGGTGAGATCACGTGAAAGAAGGATAGTACGAGGTGAGATCACGTGAAGGAAGGATAGTACGAGGTGAGATCACGTGAAGGAAGGATAGTACGAGGTGAGATCACGTGAAGGAAGGATAGTACGAGGTGAGATCACGTGAAGGAAGGATAGTACGAGGTGAGATCACGTGAAGGAAGGATAGTACGAGGTGAGATCACGTGAAGGAAGGATAGTACGAGGTGAGATCACGTGAAAGGATAGTGCGAGGTGAGATCACGTGAAGGAAGGACAGTAAGAGGTGAGATCACGTGAAGGAAGGATAGTACGAGGTGAGATCACGTGAAGGAAGGATAGTGCGAGGTGAGATCACGTGAAGGAAGGATAGTGTGAGGTGAGATCACGTGAAGGAAGGATAGTACGAGGTGAGATCACGTGAAGGAAGGATAGTGCGAGGTGAGATCACGTGAAGGAAGGATAGTGTGAGGTGAGATCACGTGAAGGAAGGATAGTACGAGGTAAGATCACGTGAAGGAAGGATAGTACGAGGTGAGATCACGTGAAGGAAGGATAGTACGAGGTGAGATCACGTGAAGGAAGGATAGTACGTGGTGAGATCACGTGAAGGAAGGATAGTACGAGGTGAGATCGGTGAGAAAGATGAGAAAAAGGGAGACGAGTATAAGGTACTTCAGTACCAGGAAGGTCAGCTAGGGAGGTCAGTGCAGGAGTTCATTACGAGGGAGGTCAGTTAGAGAGGCCATAACGAGGCCTGTCATGGAGAGAGAGAGAGAGAGAGAGAGAGAGAGAGAGAGAGAGAGAGAGAGAGAGAGAGAGAGAGAGAGAGAGAGAGAGAGAGAGAGAGAGATCACGAGCAATAAGGAGAAGTAAACCTCCAGGTTGTGGTACTCTGGCCAGGCTCACCAGACACTGCTTGATTACCCCGCTATCTATCCCTATATTGACCCCACGCAAATACTGATGCGAGGAAATGGTTCTGGTGATGGATGAGGGCCAGGATGCTGGTGATGGGTGAGGGCCAGGATGGTGGAGACGGATGAGGGCTAGGATGGTGGTGATGGGTGAGAGCTAGGGTGGTGGTGATGGGTGAGGGCCAGGATGGTGGTGATGGGTGAAGGCCAGAATGGTGGTGATGGGTGAGGGCCACGATGGTGGTGATGGGTGAGGGCCAGGGTGGTGGTGATGGGTGAGAGATAGGATGGTAGTGATGGGTGAGGGCCAGGGTGGTGGTGATGGGTGAGGTCCAGGTATTGGTGATGGGTGAAGGCCAGGGTTGTGGTGATGGATGAAGTACAGGGTAGTGGTGATGGGTGAAGGCTGGGGTGGTGGTGGTGATGGGTGACTATCATGTATATCTGATTTTTCATTTTCCGTACACTGATAGACGGGTTTTTTTGCTGATTGCGTTTTTAAGGAATTTTTGGTAATAAACAACTAATGAAAATACCTGTGTAGTAAAGACGCTACTTCTTTACTGCCATTAGTGAAGGATCCATTTTAAGTATAGAATGGGTTGAGAGGATCATGGTTTTTAATGCTCTCACATAAAAAATTTTGTTCTTTGATTCTATCTAATTTTTCTTCAATTCTTTTCGACTAGTTCTGATTTTCATATAGTCTAATGTAATATCATATATATTTCATGGTACTATGTGCTTCCACTTAATGTCAATATCCTTTATTTCTTATATTTAATCAAATCTTTGATTTACTTTGTCTTTCAGCGTAGCACATCTTTCTCACTCCTCCTATCCATCTATCTAGGGACGCTGTGCCTCTCAAAGGGAAGCATTATTATTCTGACGTTACTCCACACGTTCTCAACTGTGTCCACGTCTAGGAACTTAATCTAGTTTACGTTATTAGTGCTCTGGCGTATTCTACTGCAGTTCACTAATCTAGAGTTAGCGTCATCATTGTTATCTTTGAACCAAAGCGGAATTAGACAGCTCATCGGGTACCATTGTCATCACTGTTAGCTAACGGTCCACCTGCCTCGCAGACGTTAGCTAGCGCTCCACCTGCCTCGCAGACGTTTACTCGGTCTTTATTTGTGGATATTATTAAGTCTAAACTGTTAGTCTCACTCACTCGGTCTAGATCATTGGATTCAACGAGCAGTCTTGAGGTAATCGACCAGTCTGTTACCCTCGTGATGTTGGAGAGGGAGAGGGAGTGGTGGTGATAAGAGGTAAAGGGAAGAACGTTGTTGGTGAGGGGTGAGAAGGAAGGGGTGATCGTGGTGAAGGGTGATGAAGGAAGGATGGTGGTGGTGGTGGTGAGGAAGGAAGGGTGGTGGTGATGGTGAAGGGTGAAGGAGTGGTGGAGGTGGTGATGGTGAGGGGTGAAGAGGGAATGGGTGGTGGAGGTGAGGGGTGAGGAAGAAGGAATGTTGGTGGTGATGGGTGAGGAAGTAGGGCGGTGTTGGTAAGGAGTGAGGATGGAGGGGTGGTGTTGGTGAGGAGTGAGAGGGAGGGATGGCGGTGGTGAGGGATGAGGGAGAGGGATGTGATGAGGAGTGAAGAAGGAGGGTGGTGGTGGCGAGGGGTGAGGAAGAAGGAATGGTGGTGGTGAGGGGCGAGGATGGTAGTGTAGTAGCTGGGGTGAGGAAGGAGGGGTCCTGAAATGTCTGGTGAGGTCCATGATGGAGTTTGGTGAGAGGAATGTGATAAAGTGTGGTGAGGACTGTGGTGTAGTGTGTTGTGAAGACTATGATAAGAGTGTGGTGAGAAGTGTGGTGAAGTGTGTGGCAAGGGGTCTGGTAAATGGGGGAGGGTCTAACAGGTTCTTTCTGTAAAATGGCAAGACGGCTGTTTACTAAATGCGTGTGTGTGTGAGAGAGAGAGAGAGAGAGAGAGAGAGAGAGAGAGAGAGAGAGAGAGAGAGAGAGAGAGAGAGAGAGAGAGAGAGAGAGAGAGAGAGAGAGAGAGAGCTCAGCACAGATACTCATGGAAAACATAGAAAGATACCTTGCGGGATTAATAAACATGAAGGAAATTTTGATAAGAAAGTCATAAGATAGAATGAAAGTGAATATATCATGCTTCCCATCACTAACTGCATGCATCCCTTTACTTTTTGTTGTAGGGACAATACTAAGGATAAACTTTAGTTCCAGCCTCTCTACTTACAATGACTTTACTATTCCTTATGTTGAAGAATGAGACAATGAATCTTATTTACTCTCTCAAAGCAGGTGACATGGGTTAATCAATGTTAGTATGACACAGGGAGAGATCAGTGGTTGAGAAGGTAGCATGATATATCACTGTGTTATGATGACTGATTAAATGAATTATTCACCACAAGTGATGATCAAGCCTAAAATTGAATATACTAAGGGTGTTGCTCTGAAGAACATTTCTTGGTAGCTTATTCCATGCATCAACATTGTCGATGGTAAAGAAAAATTTCATACAGTCCATATTAACTTGGTGACATCTAAGTTTTAGTCCATTCCTCTCGTTGGTAATGTTGGCGCTACTGTAATGAAATTTTCTATATCGACGTTGTTGAATCCTTTAGGTATTTTGAAACATTCTATCAATTTTTCCCTGAGGCGCCTCTTGCTTAGTTTAATTCTTGCAGTGTCTCCTCATATGGTTTGTTACGCAAGGAAGGAATGAATTCAGTTGCTCCTCGTTGCACTGCTCCCAATTTAAGAATATCCTTACTTGAGTGGAGGGCCCAAAGCTGCACTGCATATTTGAGGTGTGGTCCAACTAAACTTATATATAGTGGCAATATCACATCCTTTCTTTTGTATGTAAAGTTTCTGTTCATATATCCCAACTTTCGATCTGCTTTCTTGGCAGCTTCATTACAATGCTGAGAGAATTTGAACTTGTAGACGGTAACCCCTAGATCCCTCACACTAGGGGTGTCTTTCATCTTGTGATCTATCAGTTCATAATCCATAATCAAATTTTTGGTTTAAGTTTCGTACTTGTAACAGCTGACACTTATTGACGTTGAATAGTATTTACCATTTATTAGACCATTCAGCGACTTTATCTTGTAATCTTAGCTTATTCTCTTCAATTAATGCAGCACTGAGAGAGAGAGAGAGAGAGAGAGAGAGAGAGAGAGAGAGAGAGAGAGAGAGAGAGAGAGAGAGAGAGAGAGAGAGAGAACACACACACACACACACACACACACACACACACACACACACATACATACACGCACACACACCTGCACTACCTGTCACGTAAGTGGTGATGAGTCTCCTGTGTCCTCCCGGATATTATCATAAAGTAATTGCTCAAGATAAAAGAGCGTGGAGATCCTCGCACGTTAAACTTGGGAGTTCTATTACAACTTCAAAGTTCCGGGAGAAGTTTCGAATGGAAAATTATAAAGTTGAACGAACATACTGAAACGGAGGTTCATAAGTGTCTCGTCAGAGAGAGAAAAGGCCGCGGGTTTTAACTCAAACTGGAGGGGGGGAATTATTGTCGCTTTTCACTCGTATAATTGCCGTCCATAGCTACTGGCTGCACCGGCTTTGTCTTAGCTTATCTCAGGCTCACCTTTGACCTTCACCTCACCATATGAGGGTCGATCCTCCCACCCTCCTCCTCCCTCCCCCAGGTCTTTGCTGCTTCGGCTCCCACACCCGACATTAGCGCTAGCCAGTTACCGGCGAGAAAATTGTGAGATGCAAAAAAAGTGAATCATACTTCAGATCTTGGGGCTAGATATTGGAAAGTTTATGAATTCCGCATTTTCCGCTGATTTTTCCGCGCGCGCGCGCTCACACACACACACACACACACACACACACACACACACACACACACACACACACACACACACTTACAAAAGAGATAAGCTCTCACCTTTTCTGTTCAGAAGGGTAAATGATGGTAAGGAGGGGAAGAACAAGATAAAAGAAGAGGAGGTCTGGTTTTCCTAACAAGAGATTACCATAAGTTTCAGGAAACAGTTGCAGATGGCTCAGTCAAACAGTAGATAACGGGAGGGGTAACTGTACAGAAGAAGTGCATAGTTGAACTGATGATATAAAATCCTTCAAATGATTTTAAAGATCCAAACAAATATTCAGTGACAACAACGAAGGAACAATCATGATGGTACATGCAGCTGTAGAACATGTTCTTCTGAGAGAAGGTAAAGTATTGATAATGAAGGGTTTTGATCATAAGGAGGTGGACGGGCGAGAATTGGATTCTAAATGATGATAGGGAATCATGGAGACACAAGTTCCTAGAGTGTGTAAAGTAAAATTTCCTTTACCAGCATGTCAGTGACCACACTAGGATGAGGGGGACTGATGCACCCTCATTACCAGCTAAATCTTATCTACACATAGACCATCATGGCCAGTGAAAGTGTCATGTATAATACACCGCCAAAAAGTGATCATGTAATGCTTAATCTTGATTCTGTGGTAAACGAGGAAATTAAAAGTGCAGAGATTAAACAGGATTTGAGATGTAATCGTGGAAACTACACAGGGCTTAACAATTTCTATGGTAATATAGTCTGGCATGTGGAGTTCAGTAGCCGGGAACAAGGCTATTGTGGTGAAAGATCTTGTGTAATTTACTCTGAAGGAGTGAGAACATGCTTACTCTAGCTTCATATACATAGAGAAGGATTATAAGGAGAGAAAAAGCGTTTGATCCAAGATATCAAAAAGTAGGGGAGCTTTGAGGTGTGCAATGGCGAAGATACGGGCGACACACCAGTCAACCAGTTTATGCAAGATATAAGTTAGGAGGGAATGAGCATAGAAAAGTAAAAAATAGAGGATGAGACAAATTCTAAAAAAGAATATTGTGGACAACGTAGTTGAAAATCCAAAACATTTTCATGAATTCGTCAGTAGATCGTCAGTTAAAGAGCAGCTAATCAGATTAAGGGATTCAGAAGGAAAACAATAGAGGATAATGTGAGGATCTGTGGGAAACTGAGTAATAAGTTCAAAAGTGGTTTCACAGTGGATGACACTGATTATCAAACCATTCTCTACTAGAGTAAGGTGGTATGAGGAGTAAGCTTTCGAAAATGTTGAGATATCTGGAAAAGACATTAACAAAATATCAAAAGCTTATGCTACTGATGAAATCTCATTTTATGTTTTAGACGTGCACAAATACACTGGGTAAACTATTTGAAGTTCTATTAAAGATGTCGCTGGAGAAAGGCAAAGTGCCGAGGGAGTGCAAATGGACAAACGTCATACCCAACTACACAACAGGATACCGGGAAGAGGTGCTGAGCTAAAGATCAGTCTCCTTGACAAGAGTGGTCTGTAAGGTACTAGAAACTCCCTAAGTGAGAGGCAATATGGTTTTAGGGAATGTTGGTCATGTGTAACGAGACTTAAATTTCTATGAGAGAGTCACCACTAAGACAAGAAGGAAAGCATTTGACACGGCACAGGACGAGAGACTGATTAAGAAGTTGCAATACCAGGAAGGAATAAGGGAAAGACTCCTCCGATGGATAGATGATTATCTTAGTAGAAGGGAACAAAGGATGCATGTCAGTGGAGCCTTCCCTAAATGAGTGGTCAAAAATGGAGTGCCTCAAGGTTCTGGTTTGGGACCAATGCTCTTCTTGATTTCTATGTGAATGACATGCTTGAAGTTATAGACTTCTTCTCCCTGAATCTGTTTGCAGATGATGCAAAATGTATGAGGGTGGTGAAAAATGAAAAGGACTGTATCACCTTACGAGGGAGATAAACAGACTCCAAAGTTGGTCTGATACATGGCTGACGAAATTCAGTCCAAGCAAATGTAAAATGATGAGGATGGGGAAAGTGAAAGACAGCCTTAATGTGATTACTGTGAGGCATGAAATAAACTTCAAGATTCTGTATGTGAGAAGGACTTGGGAGTCAGCAATGACCCTATCACCAGGGTTCCACATTACAAAGAATAGTAAAAGAAAAAATTTGTCGTCCGGCAAATATCTGACCATCTTTAAAGTACATGGTTAAGGAAATAGCGAGTTGTTCATATCATGCATAAGGCCAAATGTAAGACTTAAGTTTGGTCACCTCATCTAAGGAGAAAAAAGAGCTTATAGAGGAGATCCAGAAGAGGGCAACAAGCATGGTAACTGAATTAAGAGAGCTAAGTTACAAGGAAAGGCTAAAGGCTTTGAATTTACCCAATTTGGAAAAAAAAAGAAGAGTGATGGGTGACCTGATCACAGCCTTTAAATCTTCAAAACAGATCGATGACGTGGACAGGGTACAGTTCTCCGAGAGATGTAGGGGTAGAGCAACCAGGGGACATAACATGAAATTAAGCAAAAATCTTGTTAGAAATATAAAAGATTACTTGATAGTATAAGAGTGGTGGATTGAGGACATGGTTAATGCAAACAGCATACATAAAGTCAAGATATAAGAGATGGGGCCCCACGAATGTAAAACTCTTTCCTAATACAGTACAATCAGGTAATTACACAATGCCAAGGCAACGGAAAAGTGCAAATGTCATACATTTCTGTAAGAAAGTGCATCTGGAAGAGGCACTGATTTACAGACCGGTCTTGCTGAGAAGTATGATCTGTAAGGTGCTGGAAAAGACACTTAGAAAGCAAATGGATGACTTTATGCGAAAGACAAATTATATAGATGAGAAACGGCATGGCTTAAGGGAAACGAAGTCATATTCAACAAACTCTTTAGATTTCTATGTGAGAGTGAGATCTGTCCCAGATAAAAGGATGGGCTGTATCTGGGGTACCAGAAAGCGTTCGAAATTGTGTCTTAATAGATGGAGGATTACGAAACTGGACTGCCAAGCAGGAATAAACTTCTTCACTGGGTTGAAGATTATCATAGTGGAAGGGAACAAAGGGCACATGGGTCGGGGTGACCACAAGAGGTTCTCTTCTGGGACCATTATTCTTCTTGATTTATGTTAATGATTTACCTGAACAGATTCCTACCTGAATATATTTGCAAATGATACAAAAATCATGAGGGATGTGAAAGATGAGAAGGATTTCATTATCTTACAATGGAACCTGAACAGACCCTGAAGCTGGTCTGATATATGGTTGAAGAAACTCACTCACAACAAAGGTAAAGCGGCGAGGATGGGGCAAAGTGAAACAAAGACTAAATATGATTTTCATCAAACGGGATATAACCTGTAGCCAGAGTCCCATATTGTGCAAATGATTAGGGAGACAAACAGTTTGCTGGCAAATATCAGAAAAGCTCTCAAGTAAATGGATGAGAATATGTTATCACACAGTAGGCTAAAACTAGAATATGCATATCAACTGTGGGCACTACACATGGAAGGAGCACAAAGAGCTAATTGGGTGGCTCCAGTTGAGGGCAACAAAAATGATACCAGAATCAAGAAAGCTAATTTACAAGGAAAGGCTATAGGCTTCAAATGAGCCCACCTCGGAAGAGAAAAGAATAAGGGGTGACCTGATCACAACCTTCAAGTTTTGAAATAGATCAGTAACATGGACTGTGAGAGTTTTTCAAAAGGTGTAAGGGTTAGGCAATCAGGGAACATAATATGGAATGAAGCAAAAAGCTTGTTAAAAAAGATGTAAATAAATACTTTAATAGTATAATAGTGGTGGAATAATGGAGCAGACTGACTGAGGACATGGCTGATGCAGACAGCATACATGAATTTAAGAAGTTGTGTGATAGCAGAGAATGTTCGAGATGGGGGCCTCATCAGCGTAAACCTCCCTGTGCGTATATCAAATAAGTAATTATACGCCCGCACGAGCACACACACACACACACACACACACACACACACACACACACACACACAATGGATCAAAAGTTAACACGAACTATGGAGGAAATAAACAATCTGAAGAGTCAGTTTGAGGATCATGAGAGATGTCGTGAGATGAAGCAAGAACTCAAGGATTTAAGAATTAGAGTAAATGACCATAAAAACTAATTGGCATTTGGTGAAATGGTTCTGAGGATAATCAATTAAAGGAAAACAAAATGTTTAAATAACTGGGAAGGTCAGAAAGGAGTATTCTAGGTGTCATAGAAAATACTGAACCAAAGGAAATGCCTTAAAAGCAGGGTACGGAAAATAGTGAAAATAGTGGGCAGGAGGAAGGAACTGTCTCTGGGGCTGGTCAACAGACTTGGAACATGATAACAAATGTAGTGGGACAGGAATCTGGGAACATTTTGCAAGTAGTGTCAGGAGACAGAGTGAAGCTGTGGACAGAATAACATGCACTGTTGGAAAAACAACTCAGGAAAAAATACTAATTTTTCTACGTTGGAAGCTCCAGTCATGGACAAAAGTCCACATCAAGGTCGGGACTTAACTGAAATACAGAGAGGTTAATCAAAGGGAAAAAAAGAAACAAGGAAAAGTATTTACGAATTTTTGGGGTAACGAAAAACCTGTCTTTTAAAATGTGCCAGATCATAGTTATTGGAAAAGCTTCGAGGTGTAGAGAAACAGTTATCAGAACGGCCAAAGTCGTTGCCAACAGCCACACAGTTATGTGACGCAGCAGCTTGCCGAGTATATCTTGGTTTACGTAGTGTTAGGAACACAAACTGTCAGCTCTTGGGAGAAAAAAAACAGTAATACCTACAGAAGAGGAAGTGAACCAACACTGCGGCGCAGTCAAATTTTGAAGTTAACTTGATGGAGTTTATAAGTTAGACTGCTTTCGGCTCAACTCTGTCAAGTAAGGATGCAGAGCTAGAACCACCCCAGATGTGACAGCAAGTCTCCATACAAGGCCGGATCAATCCTTTGTATGAGCGGAGCAATTGTTCAGAAGAAAAGAAACTTCGACATCAAAACAGAACTCGTAATTTCTCAGAGGTAGACTAAGTCATTTCCGTAAAGTGGGGATTCCAGAAAAAGAGTGGATTCTATCGCAATACCAAGAACCGTTGAAAGAGAGAGTAAAGTTGTGAGGAGTTTTCGATAGGGATATGGGCAGAAACTGGGTCTTGGTGGTATTAAACTTAACCAGATTACCTGTAACATATCCTGTCTAAGTCTGAGTTTAATGAGGAAGTTGCCTCAAGACGAGATGTAGATCGAGTGAAAGAAATTAGAGCAGAATTGAAGGATGTGGAGGAATGTAGTGTTGAGTCGTAAGTGTATGAGTGCACTTGGTTATTTGCGGAGGAAAGGGAATCATTGATAATAAAAGAGAAAAAGTGTAGGAAATAGGACAAAACCTTCAGGGACACCACTACTGATGGAAAGAGTGGAAGTGGCTGATTCATCAACAACCATGATGATAGACTGGCCACAGAGGAAGCCAGATATGAGTGGGCGAAGTGAGGGAGGGAAGTCGAGAGAGAGGAGCTTAGAGATGAGACCCCGATGAATCCTCTCAAAATCTTTGAATATATCAAAGGCAACTGCTTGGAACTTCCCAGAATCTTTCAGGGATGATGACCAGACATCAGTAAGATGGGACAATATATCAGAAGTAGATCGGAGAGAAGACTGTGAAGTTCAAAATATGAATATGGGACTTTGGAAAAGGTATGTGAAAAAGCAACAGGACGATAGTTAGAGCGGTTAAAACGGCCATCCTTCTTTTGGATGTACCAATGTACACTTCCAAGGAGAAGGGAATGTTCTGGCCTTCCAAACAAACGGAACAGACAAGCAAGCACAGGTGCAAGTTCAGAGGTACACTCTTTCAGTTCACGGGGATGGATGCCACCAGGGCCATAAGGCTTGATTGTATCCAGAGAGAGAAGCGCTTTTTCAGCAGTTACCATGAGAAGCATCAGGGGGTGAAGGGATGTTAATAATCCAAGGATAGCTAGCGGAGAAGTAGAAACCAAAGAGAGTTGCTTTGTAACTGGAGAAACAACTATAGTAACGTTAGAACGGAAAAAATGAAGGAAAGGCGGAGCGACAGAAGTTGTTAGTGATGCCCTTAGCTAAACACCTATCAGTAAATGACGAGAAGAGGTTATCGCAATTCTTTTGAATAAAGGAACGCTTTGCCTCACGGCTAACATACTCACAATGATTACGGGCAGTGATAAAAGCTGAGCGGGAGTCAGAGGAAGGAGAGTTTTCCCAAGCCCGATGTGCCTGATCCCTTGCCTGAATGGCCTCAGAACAGGAACGGTTGAACTCTAATTTGAAGAAGAGGTCGTCTTCGAGGAAGAGGGTATAAAGACTTGCATTCCTACAGTAACCTCTACTATACGTTTGGCGGAGACAGAAGCATTATCACATAAGAGACGGTAATTCACTCAAGGAAAGTTAAAAAAGAAATTTCATAGGCAATTTTTGTCAGCTTTGTTGAAGTGCTAATATTTACGTTTCGAAGAGGCTGCTGGAGGGAGAGGCGTCATTTAAGACAGATAAATTTATGAGATAGTGATCAGATGAACTAACTGTGGACGAGATTGTATTGTTACACTGCGAAGGATTAGAGATTAAAAACAGATCGGGTATATTAGGAGAGTGGTCACAGCGGTCAGGAATATGGGCTGGGTGGTAGATAATTTGCTCTGTATCACTGAGAATGGAGAACTTGAGGGCTTCAATCCCTCCACCATCTGTATGTAAGGAATTCAACCATTCCATATGGTGAACGGTGAAATCTAAGTAGAATATCTCGGCTTGCGAGTGAGAGGAGTTTGGAGTAGAGTTTCATGTGAGGAGTTTGGTTAGTAGGACAAAGATATTGAGTTTTTAGAATTAGGAAAGCAGTTGGCAAAACAAAGGAAAAGTGTGGTAGTCGGAAGACAGACTTCGAACCAGATAACATCAGTGTCTGGAGACTCAAGGTCCTCGAGGCGTGCAATGGGTGTGTTGATGTTGGAATAAGCACAAACACCACCTTTGTACCGGAATCTTGAGTGTGATCATAAGCGGATATGAAACAGGGGCTAGGGAGAATATCATTAGATAACTGGGTCTCAGAGAGAAGTAAGATGGTGTTCAACAGAAGAGAGGTTACTAGATAGACCACGAATGCTGGGATAGTGTATTGGTAAAGAAACAGGTCTATCAGAGAGGGAAACGTTGTGGGAGGAGTCGGTACTTACTATTACTCTCTGAGTCCTCCCTCTCATTGAGAGTAGTCAGGCAGAAACCCGGGGATTCTTAGCACCCCATGATGCCTGGGACCAGGGGCCATAGGTTTGTTGGACTCTATCATGATTACACTCAAAAATAATTGTGCAGTTAGGAGATACTTAGTAAACGTATGTAAGGAAAATAAGTCGGGTTTGAGCAGGTGTATGGTGCTTTTGAAATGACAGAACTAGCTCGGAACTCCCGTTTTGATGAGAGAGAAAGTAAGACCAGCAATCCTGACATGGAGAGTGTAAGATGGTTCCGGCCACTTCCTTAACGCTCCTCAGTTTAGAAAGTGCAGAGCTTACATGATCAGTGCTTGTTTACAAAAGGGATATTAAAGAGAGTGAACTAGAGACATGGAGGTTGGCGAAGCGAAACTAATTGAGTTAGCCATCTAGTGAGTAGTACCAAAGTTATGAATATTAGTAGATTTGAAAGCTCATAAAAAAGAAATAATATTTAGACTAAGTTAAGATCTTACATTAACTAAAGGGGAGAGACAAAAGTGGAAAGAAAAAATAAATGCTCAATAAAAGGTGGTTGAAGTCTATATAGTTGCCAGACGAAATTTCTGCATTAAAAGAGATAAGAATTGGTGGTTGTAATCAAGATATAAGACGACGAACAATTATGGTTACATTTGCTTTGGAGTTATCTGCCAGAAGGTATTTAGGAAAGTAGCGTAAAAAGGGAAAAGAGGGAGCGAAGCAAAGAATACAGTCTGATGGCGAAAAAATATGGGAAGCAAAATGAGGCAAGAGGACGGACCACCCCCGCCAGCACTGCAGAGGTCAGGAATGTTAAGTGATGGTACTGTCAGAGTGAAGATAATGTGTACATATACTAATAGATTAGCAGTACATGGTAAAGAGCTAGAATATAAGAATCGTATACAAAGGAAAACGCACCTGATACTATTGGCGCTGTGGAGACAAAGCTTAAGAAGTGATATCTTACCTTTTCTGTACAGAGAGGAGCATGATAGTGAGGAGGGAAAAAGAAGACAAATGAGGGGAAGGGCTTGCCTTCCTAATAAGTAAAAATCTAAGTTTCAGTATACGGCAGTATATGACTCATTCAGACAATACATGATGGGAAGGGTAACTGTGATAAAGATCTACATAGTGATGATGAAGTTAAATAATCTCTCAAATAATAGTAACGACCTAGAACAAATGTGCAATAACGACAGTGAGGAAACAATCAGGCCGGTACATGAAGCAGTAAAACACGCCCTAGTCACAGATGATAAGTAACTGATAATGAAGAATTTCAAATATGTAGAGAATTGCATGGGTAACTAGATCCTCATAGTGAGAGGGAATCAAGGGCATACATGCTCTTAGAATGTGTACAGAGAAAATGCCCAAAAACAACATGTCAATAAACACAGTACAATGAAAGGACTGGTCCAAGACATGACCATATCCTTCTTTGTTTGTTTGTTTCTTTCTTTCATACATGATCGCCCTTTGCCATGTTAGTGAGGCAGCGCCAGGAACAGACGAGAAAAGGCCGCATCTGCTCGCATTCATTCTCTGTTATACGTAATAACCGAAACCACAGCTCCTTATACACGTCTAGGCCTCACAGATCTTTTCATGGTTTACCAGAGACAGTTTACCCCAGACAGCACGACAACCCCTGTATACCACATCGTTCCAATTCACTCCATACTGAGCACGCCTTTCACCCTCCTGCATGTTCAGGTCCCGATCACTCAAAACATTTTTCACTCCATCCTCCCATTTCCAATTTGGTTTTACTGCTTTCCTTGTTCCCTCCACTTCTGACACATATATCCTCTTTGTCAAATTTTACTCACTCATTCCTTTTATAAGTCCAAAACATTTGAAGACGTCCTCTTCTGTGCTCTTAAGCACACCCTTTTTATCACCACATATCTTACCTTTCCATTACTTACTCGATAAAACCACCTCACACCACATATTATCGTTAAACAATTAATTTCTAACACATCCACCTTCCTCCCTACAGTCTTACCTATAGCCTATGTCTCACATCCATAGTATAAGGTTGGGCCTCCTATAGCTTCAAACATACCCATTTTAGCTCTCCCAGATAACGCTCTCTCTTTCCACATATTCTTCAGTGCTCCCAAAACTTTCACCCCCTCACCCATCCTATGACTCACTTCTGCTTTCATGGTTCCATTTGCTGCCATATCCACTCCCAGGTATATATAACACTTCATTTCCTCCAATTTTTCTCTGTTCAAACTCACATTTGAACTAACCTGTTCCTCAATTCTGCTAAACCTAATAACCTTGCTTTTACTCACATTGCTCTCAGCTTCCTTCATTCAAAAACCCTTCCAAAATCAGTCGCCACCTTTTCCAGCTTCACACTCGAACATGTAGCCAGTGCTGTATCATAGCAAACAAATGACTCACTTCACATGATCTTTCATTCAAGACTCGCATTTACCTTCTCCACCATTCCATCCATCAAAAAATTCAACATCCATGGTGACAACACACATTCCTAGCACACACCAACTTTCAATTGGAACCAATCACTCTCCGTTCTTCCTACTCGTACACACCCTTTACATCCTTGATGAAAACTTTTCACTGCTTCTAGTAGCTTTTCCCCCACACCGAATATTTTTAAGACCCTCTAAAAGGCATCTCTGTCAACCATATAATATACTTTCTCCACATTCATGAATACCACATATCAATCCATCCGTTTCTGTAACTAATTCTTACATACATTCTTCAATGCAAACTCCTGATCCACACATTCTCTACCACTTGTGAAACCACATTGTTTCTCCACATTCTGACGTTGTGTACATGACTTAAATCTCTCAATCACTATTGTCTTACACAACTTAACAGGTACACTCCACGCACTTATACCTCTGTAGCTTGAACACTACATTCATTCCGCCAATCCCCAGGCACCTCATCATGATCCATACATACACTGAAAAGCCTAAAAAGCCAATCAACATCACAGTCACCCCATTTCTCAATATATGCAACAGCAATACCATCCACTTCAGCCGCCTTGCCACAGTTCATCCTTTGTAAGGCTTTCACCACCTCTTCTCTCTTCAGCAAACTACTCCCTATGGCTCTCTCACTTCGCACACCACCCCGATCAACGCACACTACATCTGCCATCTTATCATCAAACACATTCAA
Source organism: Panulirus ornatus (assembly GCF_036320965.1). Taxonomy (NCBI): domain Eukaryota; kingdom Metazoa; phylum Arthropoda; class Malacostraca; order Decapoda; family Palinuridae; genus Panulirus; species Panulirus ornatus. Next base: position 20,001,071 of record NC_092227.1, read on the forward strand.
GAGTCCCTCAAAATACTCTCTCATCTCTTCCTCATTTCATCAATACCTGTTACCGCTTCCCCTTTTGCCCCCTTCACCGATGTTCCTATCTGTTCTCTCTTTTTCTATTTTTTTCGCACGTTATTAACCTCTCTCTAAAAAAGAAATTGGCTTATTCTCCCTTAAATCTGCTGATACTCGCTCATTTTCCCTCTATTTCAACCCCTGCACCTTCCTCTTGACCTGCCATTTTTTGTTATACATCCCCAAATCATTTGCACTCGTTCCCTGTAAGTACCGTCCAAACGCCGTTTTTTCATTCGCTAATAACTTTACTTCTTAATTCTTCAACTCACAACCCTTTCTAGGTTGCCCACCTCCCACCTCTCGCATGCCACGCATCTCTCACACTTGCCAGCACTGCTTCACTTAATACCTCCCATTCCTCACCCACTACTCTCGCTTCATTAACTTTCATTTTTTGTCATTTTACATTCAGTCTCTCCTGGTATTTCTTCACACAAGTCTCTTTCCAAGATCACTTATTCTCACCACTCTCCTCTCACAGATATTGTTTCCTCTTATCCTTAAGATTCTACAAATCTTCATCCTTACCTCCACAAGATAGTAATCAAATATCTTACCACATTTACATCCAAAAGTCTTTCTTTTACACGCCTGTCAGTTAATAAGATATCCAGTAATGCCAAGTGACCATCTTTTCAACTCATATTCGTATATTTATGTATGTCACTATTTTCATACCTGGTATTCCCATAATTAGTCCTTTTTCAGCACAAAACTCCGCATGCTGTTCACCATTTCCTTTCACAATACTGAATACTCCACGCTCCCCAGTTATACTCTTCGCTGCCACATCACTCACCTCAGCATTCAGATCAACCATCACTCATACCCAATCTCTTGCATTAAAACTGCTGACACACTCACTCAGCTGCTCTCAAAATACTTGTCTCCCATGATCTTTCTTCTCATGGCAAGGTGCGTAATCACTAATAATCACCCATTTCTCGCCATCCACCTTCATTTTCACCCATATCAATCCTTACACTCTTTTACACACTCCCACAACTCCTGTTTCAAGAGCAGTGATATTCCTTCCGTAGCTCTTGTCCTCTCAACAAACCCTGACTTTACTACTAAGACGTTTCCAAACCATTCTTTTCCTTTACTCTTGAGCTTCGTTTCACTCAAAGCCAGAACATCCAGATTTCTTTCCTCAAACATACTACCTATCTCTCGTCGCTTCTCATAATGGTTATGTTCACACACATCTACACACCCCAGCTTGAGCCTTCAATGGCTCCTTCTGTTTCAACTTTTAGAAACTAAAATGCAAGAAGGGGAGGGTTTCCAGCCTCCCGCTTCTGCTCCCTTTAGTTGCCTTTTCCGGCTTGCAGAGAATACGGAGGAAGAATTCTTTCTCCCTAACCCAAGAAACAGGGATATGTACAATCACGAATTATAGCCTTAAGCTTTTTAAACTAGACTGATAACGTATACAGTGAATAGTTTTTCGAGAAATGCAGGGACATGATAGGAAATTAAGCAAAAAAACTTGTTAGAAAACGACGCAAATACTTTAATAGTATGTCTTTTATAGTGTAAAGGTGGTGGATGAACAGAAAAAATGAATGAAGTCATGGTTAATGCAGACAGTAAACAGAAATTTAGAATGTATGATAGCAAAGTGTAAACGTCTTTTTCCGTAAAGTACCAATAGGTATTTACACACAAGAAGACAAGATGGAGAAATAAGGCTGAACGTCTGAGGACATAAGTTTAAGGATATTATATGAATTTATCAAGAAACAAGATCAGAAGTTAAACCAAATTAGAGATGATACAGAAACTGGGGAAGCAGATTAGATATCATGGAAAGTGCCAAGAGTTGAGAGAGGAACTTACGAGTTTGATAAACAATCAGGAGTTATGATCATAGATACACATTAACTAAGCGGACTCAGAGGGTATATAAATCCTGAGGAGGTGAATCAATGAAACGTTAGAAATTGTCACAAGCGTCTTTTCTAGGTGTCTTGGAGTCTAACTCTTTCAGTAATTTTCCAACTTTTGTCAAAATATCGTAAAAGTGATTCAACTTTGAATTTGGTAGTTTGTATGACATTAGGTTTAATGTGTTTATGGCTGGCATAATCAATACAATTTTATTCACAATGTTTATTCACCAATTTCATTATCTGCTTCCCTTCAGGCTTATCATGGAGATGTACTTCCACACTTCCCTATTTGAGTATGGTTATATCTACTGTGGATGATGAAAACTGTTCCATGTTGCCTTATCGTTTACTATTTCATTTAAGCCAAGTTTCTCTCATGTTGCTTAGTGCTGTGTTCTTATCTCTCATGTAACTCACTTCACTTTTATGGTAACAGAGTGTGGACGAATGTACCATTTCCTTGCAACTAACACTACCGCCTGCACCACCACTCTTACATCACTACTACTAAACGTACATGAGTGACACCAGCACCATCACCACCAGCACCAACACCACCAGCACCATCACCAACACCACCAGCACCATCACCACCACTACCTCGCCCAGTAACAACAACAACAACAACAACAACAACAACAGCACCTCCGAGGCTCTTTTCTTTTGGCTTTCCTCCCTTCCTTTATTCTGCCATACCCTGTGTCCGGTCTGGTCCTTCTGTTACTGTAACTGTTGAAGCATCCTCTCCTTCTCTCAACAACAGCAACCCTCACCATTCCGTCGTCGCTCTTATGCTTTTCTTCGACAAATAACCTAACCCACTCATGTGCTGACGACGAGTCTTCCACTCTTGTATAATATACTTCGTCTTACCTTTCTCGAGCTACGTCTTGTTTCGTTACCGAGTCTCTATAAATTCAGGTTTGGAGCGGATGTCTCAGTGAGGCTAACGTAACCTTGTTAGATTTAATGGCTCAGAAACCCAATTTCTTCCTGTATCTCTGTCTGAAACGTCTCACAACTTTTCCATCTCGTCTGATGACTCTAAGTTCCGACAGCGAACGCAACACATATATCTGACATCACCATAACATTCAATCCATCCAGGGAACTCCATATTATACAAATAGCTAACCTGTCTTCGTGAGGCAGAGGATGCTGTCCATATGTTGATTATTCCTCTTTTCTGGACATTAGTTCTGACTATAAAAGGTTCTAACTTGTTCTGATATGGAGTATTACTCCCACATCCTGAGTGATTCTAAATCTAAACACTAACAACAGCGGGTCTAAAGCGATCCGACTTATCATCCCTTACTGTGACCTTAAGATTTGATCCACCTTTTCTAAGTTGCTTCTCTCTCTTCTTTAGATATCACTTCGGCTTTTTCTCCCGAGAAATGGCTTACTGCTTACCTCTGTCATTAGCAACACCACGTAATACTTTACAAATCAGTACGTCACATGATGATAGTCTGTTGGCAACTTACGGGTGGACCGGCGTGAGGTCTGGTTTCCCCGGTAGTATTAGGTTTTGAAATGGTCTTCCAATTAATTCGAAGAACTACAACTTTTCTCTATTTAAAAAGAGGGTTTACCACATCCTTAAACTCTTACTTAAACTCTTAGACTATTCTTCTTTTACTTATCTCCTTTAGTCCACTTTTTATAATGTTCAGTTTAAGTTCTTGCATCGATGAGACCTTTCGTTCATGACTGGAGACTTCGAGCAACACCAAGACCTCGACCTTCACCAACACAGCAGTTACCTCACCCATCAGCACAGACACCTTCCTGCCTACCTTCATTACCTGTCCAGAACCAGCACCACCACCGTCATCGGCAACACCTGGACTAATAACACTACTATCTAAGCCACCACTATAGCCAGTGCCTGAAGGAATTCCTCTCTTATCCTGGCTGAGTCCTGTTGCTGTGACAACCATAGCAGCTCCTCCCGCCACAGCCTCACAGTAGCCAGGCGCTGGAGGAGATGCCCATTACAGGGAGTCGCACGACCTATCGATCCTTCCTGATCCTCTCAGTGCTGAGAGGGAGATGGAAGAGGCTGGTAATGCAAGTGAGCGATGGACCAAGTGTAAGACGAAGGACCGTGTCGGGCTTCAAGGGCGGGGTTTAGTTGGTTCACTTCCCTCCATCGTAAGATAAAGGACAGGTAATGGCCACATCAAATATACATATACAAAAAGTGGGTCAGGTTAAGCCATAGAAAAGTCCCACATACAAAGATCACGTTGGACTACGTCCGGCTTGGTCAGACATTATGTCAAAGGAAAATAATGGCCAGAGATGGTCACACGAGGCTGCATAAAGGTAATGATCAGTAAGGCAAAGGTGCGTCAAGCTGCAGGAAGAGAGAGGTGAGACTGGGTTACTTCACAACATATACATCACATTAGAACACATAAAGTCTCGTTAAAACAAGGTCACCTAGCGTTATACCGAATGTCATAATAAGGTCAACCTTAAATAAGCCCAGGTAGGAAAATAAAAAGGGTTATGTAGGTCAAATTAAAGTATTTAAGAGGTAAAGGTTACATTCCTTCAGGAATCTGGGTCTCAGGGTAGAGGAACCTTTGAACTACGGGGGTAAAATATTTCACTGTGGTCGTCGTGTTGTATGAGGGAGAGAAGTAACTGTAGTTAAAAACATGAACAACGTTAGATGGACTTATTAAGATTTCTTTTATATCTTAAGACATTGGCTTTCTACACACGTCCTGGTACACATCAGTGACTGAACACAAACAATACTTAAGTAATGCTACTCATCATAGAGAGAAAAAAGGACAATCAATGAAAACAAGTAATTCCTGTTCATTGTTCAATGTCCGCAAATACAGCTTAAACAGGTTCATGAAATTTCTTGTATTTTCCCAAATACATTAGAATACAAAAATCGCTGTTAAGTCGCATGTATTTCTCTCTATGTTCACATTTCAGATATAAAAATGAAGCATTTAATTCGGCGGAAAGTGACAGAGACAAATAATTTTCAGTGTTTCTCTGGAGGTCAAGGATCATCCCCGGAGAACACCGGAGGATCTCTTGGGATCTAGTTCGATTATAATTCCCAGTAAAAGCATCAGCGATGATCAGCCTCGCCACTTCCCTACAGAGACTTCTAAAATCTAGGTTGTTTCAAACGTCTGCCGCACTTTCTGTACCGTGGCCACTCTGGTGACTTGTGGTAGCTCAGCTGTTACTCTGCTCGGCTCCAGCTTTCAGTGGACAGTTTCTTGACGGTGAGGAGCTTTCAGGGTTTTGCTGATGTATGTTTGCATAAGCCGTACAGTAAGGCTCATCACGTGATGTTATGTGAGGGTAATGACCCACATGGAGCTATGGATTAGTACTCATTAAGACCGTGAAGAGGACTGTGCAGCGGACGGCAACTGACGAAGCTTAGAAGCAGTCTCAGGTTTCCCAACACTGCTGACGTGTGTCATCATTCATTAGCTGCATCAGTCGCAGGAGATGAAGTGTTTATTATGTACGAGTCCAGACCAGACAAGGAGTCGAGGTCAGACGTCTTGACCTCAGCATACCATCGCTAATCATGAGTCTCCTCGTTCGTCTTGTTCTTCCTCAGGCTTCGATGGTAAGTTTAATTTACCCTTGACAAAACTTGGACAGTTCATTGTGTTCATGACTGGAGCCTCCGATGTAAAAAAGAAACACCGTGAAATGATTGTGACTAATGATAAGATCTGTCCTTTTTCTTTGCTTTTTAGAATCTGATTCGCATTAGCTGCGTTCACTAATCAAGACATGCGAGTCTGATCTTCATTTCATAGTTTTGGTAAAAAGACGTTGTTGATGGTGATACATATGGCTGGGTGGATGGTCTTAGGCAGTTATCCCGACGTTGTAGTTGTTAACAGATCCGGTAGAGTAGATGGTTGAAGGTGGTCTTACAAACGTTGTTGCTGTTCATACAACTGGTGGAGTGGATGGTTGTGGATGGTCATATAGACACTGCTGTTGTTGATACATCTGGGAGAGTGGAAGGTGGCAGGTGTTTATACAAAACTTGTTGTTGTTGTTGATACATCAGGAAGAGCGGAAGGTTGTCGGTGATTATACATACGTTTTAGTTGTTGTTGTTGATACAACTAACAATGGAAGGATGGTACTGTACAAGCATACATTTTTTTCTTTCTATGTTTCTTTCATCCTTGTTCGCTAATTCCTGCGTTCGTGAGGGAGTGCCAGGTATAGAAGAAGAATGGCCGCATTCGCTCACATCCATTCATTAGCTGTCACGTGCAATACACCGATACCATGGCTCCCGATCCACAACCAAACCCCCACAGACCGTTCCATGGTTTCCCCAGCTGCATGATATGCCCTGCTTCAATCCAATGACAGCATGTCGCCCCCTGTAACCTGCATCGATCCAGTTCACATTATCCCGTGGAAGCCGGTCACCTTCTTGCATGTTCAGGCCCCAAACATTCAAAATTTTTTTTCACTACATGCTTCCATTTCCAGTTTGGTCTCCCCCTCCACTTCTGACACATATATTCTCTTTTTCAACCTTTCCTCACTCATTCTCTCCATGTGACCAAACTATTCAAGCACACCTTTTCAACTCTCTCAACCATACTTTTCTTACTACCATATTTTTCTCTTACCCTTACATTACTTACTCGATCAAATCACCTCACACCACATACTGTCCTCAAACATCTTACCTTTACATTACTTACTCGATCAAACCATCTCACACCACATATTGTCCTCAAACATTTCATTTCCAGCACATCCACCCTCCTCCGTACATCCTCACTTATAGACCTCGTCGCGTAACTATGTAACATCGTTGGTACCTACAAACATACCCATTTTCACCCATCCAGATGGTGCTTTCTTCCACATATTCCATTTTTATATATATACATATATATATATATATATATATATATATATATATATATATATATATATATATATATATATATATATATATTTTTTTTTTTTTTATTTATTTATTATTTATTTTGCTTTGTCGCTGTCTCCCGCGTTTGCGAGGTAGCGCAAGGAAACAGACGAAAGAAATGGCCTAACCCACCCCCATACACATGTATATACACACACGTCCACACACGCAAATATACATACCTATACATCTCAATGTACACATATATATACACACACAGACACATACATATATACCCAGCACACAATTCACACTGTCTGCCTTTATTCATTCCCATCGCCACCTCGCCACACATGGAATACCATCCCCCTCCCCCCTCATGTGTGCGAGGTAGCGCTATATACATATATATATATATATACCCTAGCCTGAGATAAGTACTTATTTTACAAACTAATCCGAATGAGTGGATGAACAGCTAGGTTGACTGTAGACCGACTGCCTTATCAGGATTTAGACCTATGCGCTCGACTTTGGTTCCTGAGATATCTATATCCATGTTTTGGATTCATGGAGTCTTCATCTCCTAAATGAGGCGAGCCACTAATGAGGTGTTGTTGGAGGCAGCCGCCTGATCACGCGTTCTGATCGCCCAGCGCACCTAGAAATATCAGGCATTCCCATATTCTCCTACTTCAAGGCGAGAATTCGGTCTTACTACTCCCTAAAAATGTAAGAGCCAACATCTCGAAGCGCAGGTGGAAGAGTAAAGAAAGACCTTTACTTCAAGATAGCCTGAGGCACACTGAGTTGGGTTGCTGGCTCTCACACCCTTAGAAACACTAGTCTCAGCAGCCAGATGTACGATGATTTCACCGGGGAAGCGTCATATGCTTGTGACCACAATAAATTTTAGCCGTGTACGTCTTTGAAAATAAATGTTTTTGCAGACAATATATATATATATATATATATATATATATATATATATATATATATATATATATATATATATATATATATATATATATATATATATAAATATATATATCGAGGATGTAAGGCATGTGTACGTGTAGGAAGAAAGGAAAGTGATTGGTTCTCAGTGAATGTAGGTTTGCGGCAGGGGTGTGTGATGTCTCAATGGTTGTTTAATTTGTTTATGGATGGGGTTGTTAGGGAGGTGAATGCAAGAGTTTTGGAAAGAGCGGCAAGTATGAAGTCTGTTAGGGATGAGAGAGCTTGGGAAGTGAGTCAGTTGTTGTTCGCTGATGATACAGCGCTGGTGGCTGATTTATGTGAGAAACTGCAGAAGCTGGTGACTGAGTTTGGTAAAGTGAGTGAAAGAAGAAAGTTAAGAGTAAATGTGAATAAGAGCAAGGTTATTAGGTACAATAGGGTTTAGGGTCAAGTCAATTGGGAGGTAAGTTTGAATGGAGAAAAACTGGAGCAAGTAAAGTGTTTTAGATATCTGGGAGTGGATCTGGCAGCGGATGGAACCATGGAAGCGGAAGTGGATCATAGGGTGGGGGAGGGGACGAAAATCCTGGGAGCCTTGAAGAATGTGTGGAAGTCGAGAACATTATCTCGGAAAGCAAAAATGGGTATGTTTGAAGGAATAGTGGTTCCAACAATGTTGTATGGTTGCGAGGCGTGGGCTATGGATAGAGTTGTGCGCTGGAGGATGGATGTGCTGGAAATGAGATGTTTGAGGACAATATGTGGTGTGAGGTGGTTTGATCGAGTAAGCAACGTAAGGGTAAGAGAGATGTGTGGAAATAAAAAGAGCGTGGTTGAGAGAGCAGAAGAGTGTGTTTTAAAATGGTTTGGGCACATGGAGAGAATGAGTGAGGAAAGATTGACCAAGAGGATATATGTGTCGGAGGTGGAGGGAACGAGGAGAAGTGGGAGACCAAATTGGAGGTGGAAAGATGGAGTGAAAAAGATTTTGTGTGATCGGGGCCTGAACATGCAGGAGGGTGAAAGGAGGGCAAGGAATAGAGTGAATTGGATCGATGTGGTATACCTGGGTTGACGTGCTGTCAGTGGATTGAATCAGGGCATGTGAAGCGTCTGGGGTAAACCATGGAAAGCTGTGTAGGTATGTATATTTGCGTGTGTGGACGTATGTATATACATGTGTATGGGGGTGGGTTGGGCCATTTCTTTTGTCTGTTTCCTTGCGCTACCTCGCAAACGCGGGAGACAGCGACAAAGAAAAAAAAATATGTATATATATATATATATATATAAATATATATATATGCATATATATATATATATATATATATATATATATATATATATATATATATATATATATATATATATATATATTCCTATGAGTCCACGGGGAAAATGAAACACGAAAAGTTCCCAATTGCACTTTCGTGTAATAATCACATGTTTTGGACAATCACATGTTTACCAATGGCGTCCTAGCTTCGTCTCTTCGATGTATATCAGCTGACTGTTATACTCCTCTCTTGTGTCTCCCCTGATGATGTGATTATTACACGAAAGTGCACTTGGGAACTTTTCGTGTTTCATTTTCCCCGTGGATTCATAGGAATATCTTGATCACGCGCAAAATTGTGATCCTTTCCAATATATATATATATATATATATATATATATATATATATATATATATATATATATATATATATATATATACATCAATATTATTATCATAATTATTATTTCTATACTTTGTCGCAGTCTCCCTCGTTAGCGAGGTAGCGAAAGAATAACCCAACCCATCTACATGCACATGTATATACATACACGTCCACACACGCAAATATACATACCTATACATCTCAACGTATACATATATATACACACACAGATATATACATATATACACATGTGCGTAATTCATATTGTCTGCCCTTATTCACTCCCGTCGCCATCCCGCTACACTTGAAATGATAACCCCCACCCCCCGCATGTGCGCGAGGTAGCGCTAGGAAAAGACAACAAAGGCCACATTCGTTCACACTCAGTCTCTAGCTGTCATGTATGATGCACCGAAACCACAGCTCCCTTTCCACATCCAGACCCCACAAAACTTTCCATGGTGTACCCCAGACGCTTCACATGCCCTGATTCAATCCATTGACAGCACGTCGACCCCGGTATACCACATCGTTCCAATTCACTCTATTCCTTGCACGCCTTTCACCCTCCTGCATGTTCAGGCCCCGATCACTCAAAATTTTTTTCACTCCATCTTTCCACTTCCAATTTGGTCTCCCACTTCTCCTCGTTCCTTCCACCTCTGACACACATATCCTCTTTGTCAATCATTCCTCACTCATTCTCTCTATGTGACCAAACCATACCAAAACACCCTCTTCTGCTCTCTCAACCAAACTCTTTTATTACCACACATATCTCTTACCCTTTCATTACTCACTCGATCAAACCACCTCACAACACATATTGTCCTCAAACATCTCATTTTCAGCACATCCACCTTCCCCCGCATAACTCTATCTATAGCCAACGCCTCGCAATTATATAACATTGTTGGAACCATTATTCCTTCAAACATACCTATTTTTGCTTTCGAAGATAACGTTCTCGACTTCCATACGTTTTTTCAACGCTCCCAAAACTTTCGCCCCCTCCCCCACCCTATGATTTACTTTCGCTTCCATGGTTCCATCCGCTGCCAAATCCACTCCCAGATATCTAAAACACTTCACTTCCTCCAGTTTTTCTCCATTCAAACTTACCTCCCAATTGACTTGTCCCTCAACGCTACTGTACCTAATTACCTTTCTCTTATTCAAATTTACTTTCAGCTTTCTTCTTTCACACACTTTACCAAACTCAGTCACAAACTTCTGCAGTTTCTCACACGAATCAGCCACCAGCGCTGTATCATCAGCGAACAACAACTGACTCACTTCCCAAGCTCTTTCATCCACAAGAGACTGCATAATTGCCCCTCTCTCCAAAACCCTTGCATTCACCTCCCTAACAACCCCATCCATAAACAAATTAAACAACCATGTAGACATCACGCACCCCTGCCGCAAACTAACATTCAATGAGAGCCAATCACTTTCCTCTCTTCCTACTCGTACACATGCTTTACATCCTTAATAAAAACTTTTCACTGTTTCTAACAACTTGCCTCCCACACCATATATTCTTAATACCTTCCTCAGAGCATCTCTATCAACTCTATCATATGCCTTCTCCAGATCCATAAATACTACATACAAATCCGTTTGCTTTTCTAAGTATTTCTCACATACATTCTTCATAGCAAAGAACTGATCCACACATCCTCTACCACTTCTGAAACCACGCTGCTCTTCGCCAATCTGATGCTCTGTACATGCCTTCACCTTCTCAATCAATACCCTCCCATATAAATCTCCCAGGAACACTCAACACACTTATACCTCTATAATTTGAGCACTCACTTTTATCCCCTTTGCATTTGTACAATGGCAATATGCAAGATTCCGCCAATGTATATACGTGTGTGTGTGTGTGTGTGTGTGTGTGTGTGTGTGTGTGTGTGCGCGTGTGCGTGTGTGTGTGTGTGAGTGGTTGGGCCATTCTTCGTCTGTTTCCTTGCGCTACCTCGCTGACGTGGGAAATAGCTGTTAAGAATGATATATATATATATGTATATATATATATATATATATATATATATATATATATATATATATATATATATAGATAGATAGATAGATAGATAGATATATGGTATTTTTCTAAAACGAAGCCAAAATGGTGGAAAGATGAAATATAGAAATGCCTGAGATCTAAGAAAGTAGCGCACAGGACACTCAAGGAGACCAATAACCAACATGATGCGGTAATGATGTAAAATTGTTGAGAGAAAGTAAGAGACTTATACGTCAAAGTAAACGATCTGTTCGAGGCGTATTGGTGGAAACAGTAGTAGAAACCCAAAGGAGTTTTACAATTATGGTAGAAGTAAAAGAGTCATTACCTAGTAAAATTAATCAACGGATTAAAGAAAACGGAGTTTTTTTGCATCTATATTTACGACTGAAGACACAAGCCATGTCCCGAATCCTGCTCCAGTGCTGAGGAGGGAAAACTTTCGGCAGATATAAAAGTTGAAGATATATTATCAGCAATAAACGGAGTGGAAGTAAATTAAGAAATGTAGGCCTTGACAAGTTTTATCGAAGGACAATAAAAGAGACGAATATGAAATAGTTAAACCCTCGACTGCCACTTTCAATAAATCACTTGCTACATGAAAAGTTCCAGAAGAATGGAAATTTGCCAATGTGACACCGATATTAAAAAAGGTAATAAATCATTTCCCAGATATCATCGTTCAATTATTTTAACCTCTGTAGCTGGAAAACTTATGAAAACAATCATATGGAACAAAATGTAAACCAATTAGAAGACCACCAATCAATAAACCATTCTGAGCATTCATGTGAGACAAAATTCTTGATTTCTTTAACGATGTAATCAACTAATATAACAACAGTATAGAAGCCGATGTCATCTATTCATATTCTTAAAATGTACTCCATAAGTTCCACAATAAATCTTACTTGCAAAAGTTACGTCATACGGTATAGATGGTTAGGAATCTGGCGGACTAGTCGTTAACACAACGATGTGTCTGATGGTTAAGCCTCAGAATGATTAGACGTAACAAGTGGTTTGCCACAACGATCAGTCTTGTGACGGGTTGTCTTTCTCCCACATATTAATGACAATGACAATGAGCTGCATTGTATGATATCGAATTTCGCAGTTGACATTAAGCTGGGAAAGAAATCTACAACTGAAAGCGAACGTCTGCAGCTCTAAGCGGTCATAAACAACTTGATGGACAAGGCTCGTAGGTGGCAAGTTAATTTTGATATCGAAAGTGCAATATTTTCCTCATCGGTTGTAAAACTCAAAAGACAAGCTCCTGTATGACTGCTGTTGAGCTACAAAAGAGATTAATGAGGAAAAAGACTTAATGTCAAGAAGTGAAAATGGCGAACAAAATTCTTTCATTCATAGGTAGGGATTTCGAATCTAAGTCAAGGGAAATCATCCTCTCTTGTACAATTACAGTTTTGCAATTTATTGGTGCGTACCTGGTTTGAATATTGTGCTGTTTTGGTTACCTCACTTGAAAATAGACGCAGACAGAATGGACAGAGAAAGAGAGCGAGACAAGCTACCAAAATGATTCCCTGACTGAAAAACAAATCCTGTGACAGCCGACTAAATGGCTAAAATTTCCTTAAGACAAGGTTATGAGGTGACTGAATAATACCATTCAAAATTATCAAAACCTTCGATAAAACTTCAATCTAAACAGCTTCTTTATTTTTCAGCTTTGATTCGTCTACTGATAATCGAAGTAATTGGTGAAAACCAGAGGACAAACGTTTTAATTCGAAAGAGATTAAGCAATTTTTCTTCAGCAGGATTGTTCATATATGGAATGATTTACCAGAGTGGTTGAGAGCAGTACCATAGATATGTTCAAGTACAGATGATTGATATTTCGCTTCAAGTATGCCATAAACAATATTTGCGTCTTCTTGGTTAGACGAAAAATTTGCAGCCTTTTATTTTTTACGAAACAAATATATGCCTTTCTACGTTGCTACACTGATATGTGAGTTTCTAACATCTACTCTTGAGCACAGCCTCGATAGGACATAATGGTTTTTTTGCTATTTGAATTCCTTTCTATGTTTTTGTGTTCTTTGAAGAATTCATTACCTTGGCAATGGGTACATTGGGAAGCATTTTTGTGACCATTATTGTCCTCTTTCATCATGTAGCATCTCTGTTTAGAACATGACATTAACATGTGTAAATGTGTGTTTCAGCTTTTCTGTAAATGATAGTTTACTTGTGGATGATGGAGGGATTTCCTCATCTTCATTCTTGCAAAACTGTCTCTACCTTGTTCATACCACAACGAATTCCAAAATTTGACCCTTTGCCAGTGGTAGTCCCAGTTCTGTACATATCAGTGCCATAACTGTGTTAGATTCTTTACCTTTGGCTTGTATTTTAGACGTGCGCTTATCATACAGGGTGTAGATGCCCAAATTACGTACTTTCCTCTAAAAGTAAGTAAATTAACACTAACTTCTAAAGAAACACCTTGCTACCGAAGCTGATGGCTTGTAATGGTTTCGAGGTAAATGACTTCAGTCTGGCAGTTCTGTTATTATGCGCGAACCAAGAGTAGCGCATCCTGTGCCATGTGGGACGTTCATGTAACGGTGGCAGATCCAGCACCCAGTTTATGATACCTCTGTTCGTCAGATCTTTCCACTTGTGCCCCCCAGTGACACATGACTTTATTCGTGCAATTGCTTGTTTACAAAGTAAGCCCTCCTGGCAAATGGTATACATAGAGTCTGGTGTGAGTCTTCTCAGGCTGGATGTTGACTACATTGCATCTAAACGGATTAAATTCCATTTAGATTTAAATGGAAAAGCCTTTAGTTTATTTACTTTAATATCAGGAACCTGAAAAAAATATAACCTGGTTGCATTTTTGCTCGACATGATTATGAAATATGATTGTCTGAAATTTCTGATAATCTATATTCTGAACCTTATCTTTGTGCATAGAGAAGATTGAATACGATACATGTATCTCCTGCATATCACAGAAGGTGACAAAAACGAGCAGAAGTGAAGGGGGGAGGAAGGTCGAAATTTTTCCTCACGTATCATTACTTTGCAAGAGCAGGAACAGAATGAAGAGCCATGTGAAGGTTTCTTACTCTACGGCTCATTTGTACATTCCTTACGCTACCTCACTGGGGTGATGAATAGCGAACACGTATGAACTGTAGCATCGAGGTTACATTCACTCCTTTGGGGCGAAAAGTTCCTCGACGAGTCTGTGTTCCTTTCCGTCCACTGATGATGATAGAGACATTTGATTCAGTGACCGACATGGTACTCAACACATGCCCCAGTCATAAAGTTCTCGGGCGATAGGAATAAAGTGAAAGGAAAATTATCAACTTGTAATCACGTCTCTGGAGGTTTTTAAAAGGTTATACGAAGCTGCAAAGACGAAATTCTATAGACTGGCTGTTTGAAGAAACGGTAAATTCTAGAATGGCCTAACTCTGCAAAGAAAGTGTGGGAAGCAGCAGCTAATCAGGTGACTCGGGGATGAGGACACATGCAGAAAACTCACAACTGTAGCCAAAATGATACCTGCAAAACAGAGAGGGAGCTGCAGCATCGCAGTGTGCAGAAAGGAATGGCTTAAGACAGGATCATGCCCGGAGAATAAGACGGAAGGCTTTTGAATAAACCCTGTTTAATGGAGATGCGGAGAAGGAACCATTTAAGACATGAACAGTACTCCGTGATAAGATGAATAAAGTCTATGAAGAAATGGAACAGCTGCTCGGAAGAAAAAAATAAAACCGAAACTATATATTTTCCCCGCTTTTGGGAAATAAACCTCATAGTGTTTATTAGGTCAGATTTCCAGGATAGCATGGCGGAAATGGTTACCCCCAACATGTGTATGTTATTACAAGGTTCAGATATTGGGCGGATAGAAAGAAAGATATTTCGACGAAAGAATGGGAATATGTTCTTTTTCACCACCATTAGATCTTAATAGGTTACTACTATCCTAATCATATATATATATATATATATATATATATATATATATATATATATATATATATATATGAGTATTTTGAAGGTTTGTTGAATGTGTTTGATGATAGAGTGGCAGATATAGGGTGTTTTGGTCGAGGTGGTGTGCAAAGTGAGAGGGTTAGGGAAAATGATTTGGTAAACAGAGAAGAGGTAGTAAAAGCTTTGCGGAAGATGAAAGCCGGCAAGGCAGCAGGTACTGTATTGTTGACTGGTTGGTAAGGTTATTTAATGTATGTATGACTCATGGTGAGGTGCCTGAGGATTGGCGGAATGCGTGCATAGTGCCATTGTACAAAGGCAAAGGGGATAAGAGTGAGTGCTCAAATTACAGAGGTATAAGTTTGTTGAGTATTCCTGGTAAATTATATGGGAGGATATTGATTGAGAGGGTGAAGGCATGTACAGAGCATCAGATTGGGGAAGAGCAGTGTGGTTTCAGAAGTGGTAGAGGATGTGTGGATCAGGTGTTTGCTTTGAAGAATGTATGTGAGAAATACTTAGAAAAGCAAATGGATTTGTATGTAGCATTTATGGATCTGGAGAAGGCATATGATAGAGTTGATAGAGATGCTCTGTGGAAGCTATTAAGAATATATGGTGTGGGAGGCAAGTTGTTAGAAGCAGTGAAAAGTTTTAATCGAGGATGTAAGGCATGTGTACGTGTAGGAAGAGAGGAAAGTGATTGGTTCTCAGTGAATGTAAGTTTGCGGCAGGGGTGTGTGATGTCTCCATGGTTGTTTGATTTGTTTATGGATGGGGTTGTTAGGGAGGTGAATGCAAGAGTTTTGGAAAGAGGGGCAAGTATGAAGTCTGTTGGGGATGAGAGAGCTTGGGAAGTGAGTCAGTTGTTGTTCGCTGATGATACAGCGCTGGTGGCTGATTCATGTGAGAAACTGCAGAAGCTAGTGACTGAGTTTGGTAAAGTGTGTGAAAGAAGAAAGTTAAGAGTTAATGTGAATAAGAGCAAGGTTATTAGGTACAGTAGGGTTGAGGGTCAAGTCAATTGGGAGGTGAGTTTGAATGGAGAAAAACTGGAGGAAGTGAAGTGTTTTAGATATCTGGGAGTGGATCTGGCAGCGGATGGAACCATGGAAGCGGAAGTGGATCATAGGGTGGGGGAGGGGGCGAAAATTCTGGGAGCCTTGAAGAATGTGTGGAAGTCGAGAACATTATCTCGGAAAGCAAAAATGGGTATGTTTGAATGAATAGTGGTTCCAACAATGTTGTATGGTTGCGAGGCGTGGGCTATGGATAGAGTTGTGCGCAGGAGGATGGATGTGCTGGAAATGAGATGTTTGAGGACAATGTGTGGTGTGAGGTGGTTTGATCGAGTAAGTAACGTAAGGGTAAGAGAGATGTGTGGAAATAAAAAGAGCGTGGTTGAGAGAGCAGAAGAGGGTGTTTTGAAATGGTTTGGGCACATGGAGAGAATGAGTGAGGAAAGATTGACCAAGAGGATATATGTGTCGGAGATGGAGGGAACGAGGAGAAGAGGGAGACCAAATTGGAGGTGGAAAGATGGAGTGAAAAAGAAATATATATATATATATATATATATATATATATATATATATATTCATATATATATATATATATATGGGGATAGGGGAGAAAGAATACTTCCCACGCATTCCTCGCCAGTCGTAGAAGGCGACTAAAGGGGACGAGAGAAGGGGGCTAGAAACCCTCCCGTCCTTGTATTCTAACTTTCTAAAAGGGGAAACAGAAGGAGTCACGCGGGGAGTGCTCATCCTCCTCGAAGGCTCAGATTGGGGTGTCTAAATGTGTGTGGATGTAACCAAGATGAGAAAAAAGCAGAGATAGGTAATATGTTTGAGGAAAGGAGCCTGAATGTTTTGGCTCTGAGTGAAACGAAGCTCAAAGGTAAAGGGGAAGAGTGGTTTGGGAATGTTTTTGGAGTAAAGTCAGAGGTTGGTGAGAGGACAAGAGCAAAGGAAGGAGTAGCACTACTCCTAAAAAAAGGAGTTGTGGGAGTATGTGAAAGAAAGTAGGAAATTAAACCCTAGATTGATATGGGTAAATCTGAAAGTGGATGGAGAGAGATGGGTGATTATTGGTGCATGTGCACCTGGGCATGAGAAGAAAGATCATGAGAGGCAAGTGTTTTGGGAGCAGCTGAGTGAGTGTGTTAGCAGTTTTGATGCACGAGACCGGGTTATAGTGATGTGTGATTTGGATGCAAAGGTGAGTAATGTGGCAGTTGAGGGAATAATTAGTGTACATGGAGTGTTCAGTGTTGTAAATGGAAATGGTGAAGAGCTTGTAGATTTGTGTGCTGAAAAAGGACAGGTGATTGTGAATACCTGGTTTAAAAAGAGAGATATGCATAAGTATACGCAAGTAGGTGGGAGAGATATCCAGAGAGCGCTATTAGATTACGTGTTAATTGATAAGCGCGTGAAAGAGAGACTTTTGGATGTTAATGTACTGAGAGGTGCAAATGGAGGGATGTCTGATCATTATCTTGTGGAGGCGAAGGTAAAGATTTTGTAGAGGTTTTCAGAAAAGAAGAGAGAATGTTGTGGTGGAGAGAGTGGTGAGAGTAAGTGAGCTTGGGAAGGAGACTTGTGTGAGGAAGTACCTGGAGAGATTGAGAGCAGAATGGAAAAAAGGTGAGAGCAAAGGACGTAAGGGGAGTGGGGGAGAAATGGGATGTATTTAGGGAAGCAGTGATGGCTTGCGCAAAAGATGCTTGTGGCATGAGAAGTGTGGGAGGTGGGCAGATTAGAAAGGGTAGTGAGTGGTGGGATGAAGAAGTAAGATTATCAGTGAACGGGAAGAGAGAGGCATTTCGACGAATTTTGCTGGGAAATGGTGAAAATGAGTGTGAGATGTATAAAAGAAAGAGGCAGGAGGTCAAAAGAAAGGTGCAAGAGGTGAAAAAGAGGGCAAATGAGAGTTGGGGTGAGAGAGTATACTCAAATTTTAGGGAGGATAAAAAGATTTTTTGGAAGGAGGTAAATAAAGTGCGTAAGACAAGAGAACAAACGGGAACATCGGTGAAGGGGGTTTATGGGGAAATAATATCAAGTAGTGGTGATGTGAGAAGGAGATGGTGTGAGTATTCTGAAGGTTTGTTAAATGCGTTAGGGGAAAGCATGCAGTCGGTTGTGGATGAGAGGGCTTGAGAAGTGAGTCAGATGTTGTTCGCTGATGATACGGCGCTGGTGGCTGATCTGGGTGAGAACCTGCAGAAGCTGGTGACTGAGTTTGGTAAAGTGTGTGACAGAAGAAAGCTGAGAGTAAATGTGAATAAGAGCAAGGTTATTAGGTACAGTAGGGTTGAGGGACAAAGTCAATTGGGAGGTACGTTTGAATGGAGAAAAACTGAAGGAAGTGAAGTGTTTTAGATATCTGGGAGTGAATTTGGCAGCGAATGGAACCATGGAAGTGGAAGTGAGTCACAGGGTGGGGGAGGGACCGAAAGTTCTGGGAGCGATGAAAGATGTGTGGAAGGCGAGAACATTATCTCGGAAAGCAAAAGTGAGTATGTTTGAATGAATAGTAGTTCCAATAATGTTGTATGGTTGCGAGGCGTAAGCTATAGATAGGATTGTGCGGAGGAGGGTGGATGTGTTGGAAATGAGATGTTTGAGGACAATATGTGGTGTGAGATGGTTTGATCGAGTAAGTAATCAAAGGGTAAGAGAGATGTGTGGTAAAAAAAAAAGAGTGCGGTTAAAGAGCAAAAGAGGGTGTATGGAAATGGTTTGGTCACATAGAGAGAATGAGTGAGGAAAGATTGACAAAGAGGATATATGTGTCAGAGGTGCAGGGAACGAGAAGTGGGAGACCAAATTGGAGGTGGAAAGATGGAGTGAAAAAGATTTTGAGCGATCGGGGCCTGAACATGCAGGAGGGTAAAACACGTGCTAAGAATAGAGTGAATTGGAACAATGTGGTATACCGAGGTCGTCGTGCTGTGAATGGATTGAACCAGTGCATGTGAAGCGTCTGGGGTAAACCATTAAAAGTTTTGTGGGGCCTGGATGTGGAAAGGGAGCTGTGGTTTCGGTGGATTATACATGAAATAGAAACTGTGAACGAATGTGGTCTTTGTTGTCTTTTCCTAGCGCTACCTCGCGCGCGTGCGGGGGGAGGAGGTTATCATTTCATTTGTGGTGGGGTGGCGACGGAAATGAATACAGGCAGCAAATATGAATTAAGTACATGTGTATATATGTATATGTCTGTGTATGTATATATATGTATATATACACATGTACATAATTCATACGGTCTGCCTTTATTCATTCCCATCGCCACCTCGCCACACATGAAATAACAACCCCCTTCCCCCTCATGTGTGCGAGGTGTCGCTAGGAAAAGACGACAAAGACCCCATTCGTTCACAATCAGTCTCTAGCTGTCATGTAATAATGCACCGAAACCACAGCTCCCTTTCCACATCCAGGCCCCACAGAACTCTCCATGGTTTACCCCAGACACTTCACATGCCCTGGTTCAATCCATTGACAGCACGTCGACCCCGGTATACCACATCGTTCCAATTCACTCTATTCCTTGCACGAATTGCACCCTCCTGCATGTTCAGGCCCCGATCACTCAAAATCTTTTTCACTCCATCTTCCCACCTCGAATTTGGTCTCCCACTTCTCGTTCCCTCCATCTCCAACACATATATCCTCTTGGTCACTCTTTCCTCACTCATTTTCTCCATGTGACCAAACCATTTCAAAACACTCTCCTCTGCTTTCTCAACCACACTCTTTATATTACCACACATCTCTCTGACCTTATTATTACTTACTCGATCAAACCACCTCACACCACATATTGTCCTCAATCATCTCATTTCCAGCACATCCACCCTCCTCCGCACAACTCTATCCATAGCCCATGCCTCGCAACCATATAACATTGTTGGAACCACTATTCCTTCAAACATACCCATTTTTGCTTTCCGAGATAATGCTCTCGACTTCCACACATTCTTCAATGCTCCCAGAATTTTCGCCCCCTCCCCCACCCTATGATTCACTTCCGCTTCCATGGTTCCATCCGGTGCCAAACCCACTCCCAGATATCTAAAACACTTCACTTCCTCCAGTTTTTCTCCATTCACTGATGATACAGCACTGTTGGCTGATTCGGGTGAGCAACTACAGATGTTGGTGACTGAGTTTGATAAAGTGTGTGAAAGAAGAAAGCCGAGAGTAAATGTGAATAAGAGTAAGTTATTAGGTTCAATAGGGTTGAGAGCCAAGGTAATTGGGAGTTAAGTTTGAATGGAGAAAAACTGGAGGAAGTGAAGAGCTTTAGATATCTGGGAGTGGACTTTAGAGGAGATAATTATGAAAACGGAAGTGAGTCACACGGTGGGAGAGGGGGGTGAAGGTTCTGGGAGTGTTGAAGAATATGTGGAAGGCAAGAACGTTATCTCGGAGAACAAAGATGGGTAGGTTTGAAGGAATAGCGGTTCCAACAATTTTGTATGGTTGCGAGGCATGGGCTATGGATAAGGTTGTGCGGAGGAGGGAGTATGTGTTGGAAATGAAATGTTTATTTTTTTAATTTTTTTATTTTGCTTTGTCGCTGTCTCCCGCGTTAACGAGGAAGCGCAAGGAAACAGACGAAAGAATGGCCCAACCCACCCACATACACATGTACATACATACACATCCACATATGCAAGTATACATACCTATACATCTCAATGTTTACATATATATACACACAGACATATACATATATTAATATGTACATAATTCATACTGTCTGCCTTCATTCATTCCCATCGCCACCTCGCCACACATGGAATAACAACCTCCTCCCACCTCATGTGTGCGAGGTAGCGCTAGGAAAAGACAACAAAGGCCCCATTTGTTCACACTCAGTCTCTAGCTGTCATGTAATAAAATGCACCGAAACCACAGCTCCCTTTCCACATCCAGGCCCCACAGTACTTTCCATGGTTTACCCCAGAAGCTTAACATGCCCTGGTTCAATCCATTGACAGCACATCGACCCTGGTATATCACACGGTTCCAATTCACTCTATTCCTTGCACGCCTTTTACCCTCCTGCATGTTCAGGCCCCGATCACTCAAAATCTTTTTCACTCCATCCTTCCACCTCCAATTTGGTCTCCCACTTCTCCTCGATCCCTCCACCTCTGACACATATATCTTCTTGCTCAATCTTTCCTCACTCATTCTCTCCATATGACCAAACCATTTCAAAACACCCTCTTCTGCTCTCTCAACCACAGTCTTTATATTACCACACATCTCTCTTACCATATGATTACTTACTCGATGAAACCACCTCACACCACATATTGTCCTCAAACATCTCATTTCCAGCACATCCACCCTCCTCCGCACAACTCTATCCATAGCCCACGCCTCGCAACCATACAACATTGTTGGAACCACTGTTTCTTCAAACATCCCATTTTTGCTTTCCGAGATAACGTTCTCGACTTCCACACATTCTTCAAGGCTCCCAGAATTTTTGCCCCCTCCCCCACCCTATGGTTTACTTCTGCTTCCATGGTTCCATCCAATGCCAAATCCACTCCCAGATATCTAAAACACTTCACTTCCTCCAGTTTTTCTCCATTCAAACTTACCTCCCAATTGACTTGACCCTCCATCCTACTGTACCTAATAACCTTGCACCTGTTCACATTTACTCTCAACTTTCTTCTTTCACACACTTTACCAAACTCAGTCACCAGCTTCTGCAGTTTCTCACATGAATCAGCCACCAGCGCTGTATCATCAGCGAACAACAACTGACTCACTTCCCAAGCTCTCTCATCCACAACAGACCGCATACTTGCCCCTCTTTCCAAAACTCTTGCATTCACCTCCCTAACAACCCCATCCATAAACAAATTAAACAACCATGGAGACATCACACACCCCTGCCGCAAACCTACATTCACTGAGAACCAATCACTTTCCTCTCTTCCTACACGTACACATGCCTTATAGCCTCGATAAAAACTTTTCACTGCTTCTAACAACTTGCCTCCCACACCATATATTCTTAATACCTTCCACAGAGCATCCCTATCAACTCTTTCATATGCCTTCGCCAGATCCATAAATGCTACATACAAATCCATTTGCTTTTCTAATTATTTCTCACATACATTCTTCAAGGCAAACACCCGATCCACACATCCTCTACCACTTCTGAAACCACAGTGCCCTTCCCCAATCTGATATTCTTTACATGACTTCACCCTCTCAATCAATACCCTCCCATATAATTTCCCAGGAATACTCAACAAACTTATACCTCTGTAATTTGAGCACTCACTCTTATCCCCTTTGCCTTTGTACAATGGCACTATGCAAGCATTCCGCCAGTCCTCAGGCACCTCACCATGAATCATACATACATTAAATAACCTTACCAACCAGTCAACAATACATTCACCCCCTTTTTTAATGAATTCCACTGCAATGCCATCCAAACCCGCTGTTGCCGGCTTTCATCTTCCGTAATGCTTTTACTACCTCTTCTCTGTTTACCAAATCATTTTCCCTAACCCTCTCTTTGCACACAACCTTGACCAAAACACTCTATATCTGCAACTCTATCATCAAACACATTCAACAAACCTTTAAAATACTCACTCCATCTCCTTCTCACATCACCACTACTTGTTATCACCTCCCCATTAGCCCCATTCACAGAAGTTCCCATTTGTTCCCTTGTCTTACGCACTTTATTTACCTCCTTCCAAAACATCTTTTTTTTTTCTCCCTAAGATTTAAAGATACTCTCGCACCCCATCTCTCATTTGCCCTCTTTTTCACCTCTTGCACCTTTCTCTTGACCTCCTGCCTCTTTCTTTTATACGTCTCCCACTCATTTGCATTATTTCCCTGCAAAAATCATCCAAATGCCTCTCTTTTCTCTTTCACTGATAATGTTACTTTTTCATCCCACCACTCACTACCCTTTTTAATCTGCTCACCTCCCACGCTTCTCATGCCACAAGCATCTTTTGCGCAAGCCATCACTGCTTCCCTAAATACATCCCATTCATCCCCCAGTCCCCTTACGTCCTTTGTTCTCACCTTTTTCCATTCTGTACTCAGTCTCTCCTGGTACTTCCTCACACAAGTCTCCTTCCCAAGCTCACTTACTCTCACCACTCTCTTCACTCTTTTCTGAAAACCTCTACAAATCTTCGCCTTCACCTCCACAAGATAATGATCAGACATCCCTCCAGTTGCACCTCTCAGCACATTAACATTCAAAAGTTTCTCTTTCGCGAGCCTATCAATTAACACATAATCCAGTAACGCTCTCTGGCCATCTCTCCTATTTACATACGTATACTTATGTATATCTCGCTTTTTAAACCAGGTATTCCCAATCACCTGTCCTTTTTCAGCACATAAATCTACAAGCTCTTCACCATTTCCATTTACAAGACTGAACACCCCATGTATACCAATTATTCCCTCAACTGCCACATTACTCACCTTTGCATTCTAACCACGCATCACTATAACCCGGTCTCGTGCATCAAAACCACTAACACTCATTCAGCTGCTCCCAAAACACTTGCCTCTCATGATCTTTCTTCTCATGCCCAGGTGCATATGCACCAATAATCACCCATCTCTCTCCATCCACTTTCAGTTTTACCCATATCAATCTAGAGTTTACTTTCTTACACTCTGTCACATACTCCCACCACTCCTGTTTCAGGAGTAGTGCTACTCTTCCCTTGCTCTTGTCGTCTCACTAACCCCTGACTTTACTCCTAAGACATTCCCAAATCACTGTTCCCCTTTACCCTTTAGCTTTGTTTCACTCAGAGCCAAAACATCCAGGTTCCTTTCCTCAAACATCCTACCTATCTCTCCTTTTTTCTCATCTTGGTTACATCCACACACATTTAGGCACCCCAGTCTGAGCCTTCGAGGAGGATGAGCACTCTCCGCGTGACTCCTTCTTCTGTTTCCCCTTTTAGAAAGTTAAAATACAAGGAGGGGAGGGAAATGAAATGTATGAGGACAATATGTGGTGTAAGGTGGTGTGATCGAATAAGTAATGATAGGGTAAGAGAGATGTGTGGTAATAAAGAGAAGTGTGGTTGAGAGTAGAATAGGGTGTATTGAAATGGTTTGGACACATGGAGAGAATGAGTGGGGAAAAGACTGACAGAGGATATGTGTGTCAGAGGTGGAGGGAAAAAGGAGAAGCGGGAGACCAAACTGGAGTTAGAAGGATCGAGTGAAAAAGATTTTGAGCGTTTGGGGCCTGAACATACAGGAGAGTGAAAGTCGTGCAAGGAATAGAGTGAATTGGAACGGTGGTATACCGGGGTCGACGTGCTGTCAATGGATTGTACTAGGGCACTGTGAAGCGTCTGGGGTATACCACGGAAAGTTTTGTGGGGCCTGGATATGGAAAGGGAGCTGTGGTTTCGGTGAATTACACATGACAGCTCGAGGCTGAGTGTGAACGAATGTGGCCCTTTTTGTCAACAAAAGGAAGGGAGTTTAGTCTTGCTGAGGATCCTCTCGCTTAAAAGAAGTCCATCATTTCCTTGCTCCTTAAAGAAGAAAAGAAGAGGAGTCTTGAGGCTGTAGGAAGCTCATGATAATCATCTTATGTTGGAGACTCCAGTCACGGACTCAAGTCCATATCGAAGCTCTGCCCTAATTGGTATGTTAATGGCTTCAGTATGGTAACTTTCATGTTTTAAATGGTTGTGGTTCGAAATTCATTTCCCCGCTATCTTTTCCTTAGGAAAAATTGCGAGCTAATTTTGAGGTCATAAATAATTTTCCCCAATTACTTTGACACTTACATAAGTGATCAGACTTGTCAGAGAGTTCTGAAACACACACACACACGCACAATATCAACACGTTTCCTTCACAGTATTCATATCGCATCAGAACAAAATTGCTGTATAAAGCAGTGTTGTCATTTTTTTCCAAGGCCAGGCGTCTCCACTGAGCTGGGATATGGTCATGCAGGTCCACCGTCACTCTGGAAAATACTTTATAGAAATTTCCCCCTGTTCTAATCAGTGCTAGTTTCCACAAAGATGTAATGTCTCATTGTTTCCAAGATCCATCCAGAGTATCGTGTAGGTCTGGGAAATCAAGGCTTCTACCTCATTTATTTACGGAGGATAACACTAATCCCAGCACATAATGGCTCACCGAAAGTTCTTTTTGCCTTTGTAAGGGATGTTCAGGTACCAGTCCGTCCTATTTCGTCGGCCACTGACTCTAAGGCCAAGATGGTTAATTCTTAATATTTCTGCTTTCGTGCATCTTCCTTCACCGTTTCTGGAACCAGTGCTGAATGTTCCACAGGGTCAGGGTCCTGTCGTATTAATCATTCCACGGAGAGTATCTGGATATGCTTTCGACGGTGCAGAATATCTTGATGATAGAAATGAAATTATTCTTGCAGCAGTTCAGTACTCTTCCATTTCTCTAAAGTCAGTTTGTCCGGAAGCCGTCATCTCGTTTCACATATCTCACTTCCATTTGACCTCGACTTTCTATGTCTGAGATTGCTTAAATTCTGTTATGATTCTGGGAGCATAAAAATGTTTTTATTTCATTTTACTCCCACAATCCACCAAAACTTACAGACTAACCGGATCGCTTCTTCACGTTAGCTTCCATTCCCATGTGGAAGGAGAAGCTGTAATATTTAACCAGAAGCGGGTTTGTTAGAATTCACTTCATACTAGGATTTTCGCAGTCAGGGACAACAGTAAAATATATATAACTTAGTTTTCACATATCCATATTCTCCATGCCGGTGGTGAGCGCTTCAGCCTAAACTGGAATGGACAAAAATCAATTATTTCTCTCCTCCTGTATCTGGTCATCCTCGCCAGGCTTCCAGACTCCTTCCTTTACAAGGTCACGATACTCTGGCAGCTCTCTTGCTTTCTCCTGATCCATGTTGTCAATCCTGCGATAGAGGATTATCTATTCACCACTAACCCAGGATTGTTTTCTACCCCAGAACCAATTTCTGTAAAGGAGTCCTGGCGTTATACAGTGCATTTCCGAATGCTCCTGCAACCTAAAGCTTTGATATTTCTAGGAGCAGGGAAACGTAAACACCTTTGGAATGAAAAGTTCTTTGACGATGCAGCCTCGCCAAAGATGACTTTTTACTCGCAGTGTAGCCTCGAGCAAGTGGAGTCCAGTAACACCTGCGACAGAGCCTCAGGAGGATCTCCAACGCTCTTCCCGACCCAGTTCTTATCAGTCCCTGTGGAAGATCCGGCGCTCAGGTCTGATGTTTCCCCTGAATCTGTATCAACACATTGGTCCTGCAATGATGCTTCCTGAATGGCTAAGTTCTTCATCTCACGCTATTTCAATTCCTCATACGCACATACATACACTTTTCTGTTTTATAGTTACGGACATGGCACGGGCAAAACAGCCCCCAGTCAACGCCATCTCGAGGTGAAGAAAATGATAAAAGAAAAGGAAAGGAGAAATTAATCGGGGTTGGGTAGATTTTGTAGAACTGGCTCTTAAAGACAGAAAGTTTATATGAAAAGGGAAAGATAACAGAAGGAAGAAAATTCCACATCTTAGCTGGTCATCACAAAGAAACTGTGGGAACCAGCAGCCAAGAGTGTGCCAAGAGTCAAAACCTTTGCGAGTGGGACACATCCAGACAGCTCCCGAGAACAATGGCGATAAAAATAACTGCAGAGTAGAGAGAGAGCAGCAATATCGAGGCGTAACGAAAGGAATAGTTGAAGTGATGTGATGCCTGGACAACTGATGAGATGGAAAACTTCTGATTAGCCTCGAGGTGAGAGAAACGTTGAGGACGAGTTCTGTGGATATGGTTATGCTCACAAGCAAAACGATGACGTCACCTATACAAGTCTCCCAGCTTTTAGGAGTAGACGTTGCAATCTTGATTATGTGGGGTTCCCATGATAGATTAGAGGATACAGTTATGCCCAGCATGTTTGATTTAATACAGGGTTGAATTACAGCGTTTTGAAATTCAAGAGAGGGGAGACGATTGATTCTTTGATAGCTATAGAGGCTTCATAGGAAACTAAGCATCAAAGAACAGAGAGAGAGAGAGAGAAGCAGTGAAACCAAAGCAAAGGGAGTTTAGAAAGCCAAGTCTAATGCCACACACCGTCAGATGCTCTGGAAATGTCGAGAGCTATGGCAAAAGTTTCACTAAACTCTCTGAGTTAAGAGAACCAGACATCGCACAAGTAATCCTAGCACAATGAAATCCATACTGGAGATCCGAAAGGAGGGAATGTGATTTCAAATGTATGAGAAAGTAAGAGTTTCGTAGGTTCAAAAACTTTGGAATGGGACGGTAGTTTGAGAGTTGAGAGTAGTCTCCCTTCTTAAGGATGGGCTGCTCCAAGGAATACTTCCAAACCGAAGGAAAAGTATGTTTTCGTTTTTTAGACAAGAGAAATAGGCGAGCAAGAATTGGTGCTAGCTCAGTGACACAATCCTTTAAAGGCTTAGAACACAAGGATATATGTCATCTGGGCCAGACGCCTTGTTTCACTGGATCTGAGGGAAAACCTGGAAGACCCTGCGTGAGGAGAATTTAAGAGATGACATGTTTACTGGGAGATGGGGACAGAGCATGAGACGAGGAAGCATCTAAAGTTTCATCAGAGAAAAATAAGATACCAAAAATGATGGCATTGACAGCTGGAGAGTTAGTGACAAACTACTTAGGTCGGAAGAAAGGAGGAAAGCTTAGATTTCAGAAGTTGTTGTTGATGTTTTTGGTCACAAGCCAGAAACAAAAAAAATATATCGTCGGTAGACGAATTCAGGTCAGAACATATTCTTTTTACGAAAGTGTGCATGACTTTGGAAAGACCAGCTCTCCGGTGATTCCGGGAAGAAATGAAAGCAGAGCACGTTTCAGGTGAAGGGAGGAGTTTCATGGGGCCGGCATCAGAGCAGGAGCGATCAAACCACGACTGAAGAAAAAAAGATTTACAGTAAGATGGGACGTAGACCTCCATCCCAGCCTAGATATCCTGGGCTGTGCGTTCAGTACAACGCGAAGCATTCCGGCTAGAGATGCAGGACTCATTCCAGGGAGGTCAGCAAAAAAAGCTACCTAGGGATAACCAATGAGTTCTCTCAGAGTGCCAAGGATGGCGTGTCGAAGAGGAGATACAGGACTGAAAGGCTCATCCAGCAGTAACAAAGATAAAATTGTGGCCAGACGACCGGGGGGGGGGGGGGTGGCTTATGAATAGTGGGAGGGTGGGAAGGTTCAGAGCTAAAAAAGAGGTCAAATGTGATGGAAGAGTCGCCGTGACGGACGAAACTCTAGGGCGTTATACTGATTGTCTCAGAATCTTAACGAGGGTAAAAGAAATGCCTTGGCTCCACCAGGATCATTCCGATCAGAGCCTAATCAAATCCCTTGCATAGATGATCTTAGCGTGTGTATGAGAGGCGATTACTATAGATAGGGTTGTGCGGAAGAGGGTTGATGTGGTGGGAATGAAATGTTTGAGGACAATATGTGGTGTGAGATGGTTTGATCGAGTAAGTAATGAAAGGGTGAGAGATGTGAGGGAATGAAAAGCGTGTGGGTGAAAGATCTGTAGAGGGTCTGCTAAAATGGTTCAGATATATGGGGAGAATGAAAGGGAATTGGTTGACAGAGGATATATGTGTCAGAACTTTAAGAAGATGGAAGGATAGAGCGAAAAAAAAGAGCGATCGGGTCCTGAACGTGCATGAGGGTGAAAAGCATGCATATAATCGAGTAAATTGGAATGATGCAGTATAGTGGGGTCGACGTGCTTTCACTGGACTGAACCAGGACATGTAAAGCGTCCAGGGTACATCATGGAAAGGTCTGTGAAGCTTAAATGTAGACAGGAAGCTGTGATTTCGGTGCATTACACATGACAGTCAGAAAATGGATATGAGCGGATGCGTTCTTTCTTCGTCTGTTCCTGACGCTACCTCGATAACGCAGGAAACTGCGATCAAGTATGAAAAACAAAAATATTAGGAATTATGAACCAGTCTTATCATATCATATTATATTCATATCATATTCTGGGTATAAATGGCATGGGCTACAGGTCAGTGTCCCGAGCAAGAGTCTGTCATTTCCTTTCGTTTGATGTTGACAGGAAAATGGATAAAAAATAGCGGCTTTCATCCTCCTACCGCAGTATTTCCTGGGAAAAGACTTTCAGATTGCTCTGTCATATCTGTCTATTAGATTTTTATTTCCTCCTCCATTAGAACCATAAACTTTATCCGCCATGGCCCTCACATAAGTCTTTGTGGGTTTTAATCCTCCTCTTGCACCATTAGGAACAGGAGTCATAATTCTTTAGTTAAAGAACCCCATGACCCCTCTCACCTGGTTTATGCGCTACACTGAGAAGCAGGGAAGGATGGGTTCCTTTCAAGTGTGAAGTTCTTGAACTAGAGTGCGATCCCTTTCATCCATTGGCAATGATGCAGCCTTACTGAAGGTGATATATATATATATATATATATATATATATATATATATATATATATATATATATATATATATATATATATATATCATGTTCTGGAAGGAGGTAAATAAAGTGCGTAAGACAAGGGAGCAAATGGGAACTTCAGTGAAGGGCGCAAATGGGGAGGTGATAACAAGTAGTGGTGATGTGAGAAGGAGATGGAGTGAGTATTTTGAAGGTTTGTTGAATGTGTTTGATGATAGAGTGGCAGATATAGGGTGTTTTGGTCGAGGTGGTGTGCAAAGTGAGAGGGTTAGGGAAAATGATTTGGTAAACAGAGAAGAGGTAGTAAAAGCTTTGCGGAAGATGAAAGCCGGTAAGGCAGCAGGTTTGGATGGTATTGCAGTGGAATTTATTAAAAAAGGGGGTGACTGTATTATTGACTGGTTGGTAAGGTTATTTAATGTATGTATGATTCATGGTGAGGTGCCTGAGGATTGGCGGAATGCGTGCATAGTGCCATTGTACAAAGGCAAAGGGGATGAGTGAGTGCTCAAATTACAGAGGTATAAGTTTGTTGAGTATTCCTGGTAAATTATATGGGAGGGTATTCATTGAGAGGGTGAAGGCATGTATAGAGCATCAGATTGGGGAAGAGCAGTGTGGTTTCAGAAGTGGTAGAGGATGTGTGAATCAGGTGTTTGCTTTGAAGAATGTATGTGAGAAATACTTAGAAAAGCAAATGGATTTGTATGTAGCATTTATGGATCTGGAGAAGGCATATGATAGAGTTGATAGAGATGCTCTGTGGAAGGTATTAAGAATATATGGTGTGGGAGGCAAGTTGTTAGAAGCAGTGAGAAGTTTTTATCGAGGATGTAAGGCATGTGTACGTGTAGGAATAGAGGAAAGTGATTGGTTCTCAGTGAATGTAGGTTTGTGGCAGGGGTGTGTGATGTCTCCATGGTTGTTTAATTTGTTTATGGATGGGGTTGTTAGGGAGGTGAATGCAAGAGTTTTGGAAAGAGGGGCAAGTATGAAGTCTGTTGGGGATGAGAGAGCTTGGGAAGTGAGTCAGTTGTTGTTCGCTGATGATACAGCGCTGGTGGCTGATTCAGGTGAGAAACTGCAGAAGCTGGTGACTGAGTTTGGTAAAGTGTGTGAAAGAAAAAAGTTAAGAGTAAATGTGAATAAGAGCAAGGTAATTAGGTACAGTAGGGTTGAGGGTCAAGTCAATTGGGAGGTAAGTTTGAATGGAGAAAAACTAGAGGAAGTAAAGTGTTTTAGATATCTGGGTGGGTTCCAACAATGTTGTATGGTTGCGAGGCGTGGGCTATGGATAGAGTTGTGCGCAGGAGGATGGATGTGCTGGAAATGAGATGTTTGAGGACAATGTGTGGTGTGAGGTGGTTTGATCGAGTAAGTAACGTAAGGGTAAGAGAGATGTGTGGAAATAAAAAGAGCGTGGTTGAGAGAGCAGAAGAGGGTGTTTTGAAATGGTTTGGGCACATGGAGAGAATGAGTGAGGAAAGATTGACCAAGAGGATATATGTGTCGGAGGTGGAGGGAACGAGGAGAAGTGGGAGACCAAATTGGAGGTGGAAAGATGGAGTAAAAAAGATTATGTGTGATCGGGGCCTGAACATGCAGGAGGGCGAAAGGAGGGCAAGGAATAGAGTGAATTGGATCGATGTGGTATACCGGGGCTGACGTGCTGTCAGTGGATTGAATCAGGGCATGTGAGGCGTCTGGGGTAAATCATGGAAAGCTGTGTGGGTATGTATATTTGCGTGTGTGGACGTGTATGTATATACATGTGTATGGGGGTGGGTTGGGCCATTTCTTTCGTCTGTTTCCTTGCGCTACCTCGTAAACGCGGGAGACAGCGACAAAGCAAAAAAAAAAAAGAAAATAAAAAAATATAAATATATATATATATATATATATATATATATATATATATATATATATATATATATATATATATATATATATATATATATGGATTTGTATGTAGCATTTATGGATCTGGAGAAGGCATATGATAGAGTTGATAGAGATGCTCTGTGGAAGGTATTAAGAATATATGGTGTGGGAGGCAAGTTGTTAGAAGCAGTGAAAAGTTTTTATCGAGGATGTAAGGCATGTGTACGTGTAGGAAGAGAGGAAAGTGATTGGTTCTCAGTGAATGTAGGTTTGCGGCAGGGGTGTGTGATGTCTCCATGGTTGTTTAATTTGTTTATGGATGGGGTTGTTAGGGAGGTAAATGCAAGAGTCTTGGAAAGAGGGGCAAGTATGAAGTCTGTTGGGGATGAGAGAGCTTGGGAAGTGAGTCAGTTGTTGTTCGCTGATGATACAGCGCTGGTGGCGGATTCATGTGAGAAACTGCAGAAGCTGGTGACTGAGTTTGGTAAAGTGTGTGGAAGAAGAAAGTTAAGAGTAAATGTGAGTAAGAGCAAGGTTATTAGGTACAGTAGGGTTGAGGGTCAAGTCAATTGGGAGGTGAGTTTAAATGGAGAAAAACTGGAGGAAGTGAAGTGTCTTAGATATCTGGGAGTGGATCTGTCAGCGGATGGAACCATGGAAGCGGAAGTGGATTATAGGGTGGGGGAGGGGGCGAAAATTTTGGGAGGAGAAGAGGGAGACCAAATTGGAGGTGGAAAGATGGAGTGAAAAGGATTTTGTGTGATCGGGGCCTGAACATGCAGGAGGGTGAAAGGAAGGCAAGGAATAGAGTGAATTGGAGCGATGTGGTATACAGGGGTTGACGTGCTGTCAGTGGATTGAATCAAGGCATGTGAAGCGTCCGGGGTAAACCATGGAAAGCTGTGTAGGTATGTATATTTGCGTGTGTGGACGTGTGTATGTACATGTGTATGGGGGGGGGGGGTTGGGCCATTTCTTTCGTCTGTTTCCTTGCGCTACCTCGCAACCGCGGGAGACAGCGACGAGGTATAAAAAAAAAAAAAAAATATATATATATATATATATATATATATATATATATATATATATATATATATATATATATATATATCTTTTTTTTCAAACTATTCGCCATTTCCTGCGTTAGCAAGATAGCGTTAAGAACAGAGGACTGGGCCTCTGAGGGAATATCCTCACCTGGCCTCGTTCTCTGTTCCTTCTTTTGGAAAATTAAAAAAAAAACGAGAGGGGAGGATTTCCAGCCCCCCGCTCCCTCCCCTTTTAGCCGCCTTCTACGACACGCAGGGAATACGTGGGAAGTATTCTTTCTCCCCTATCCCCAGGGATAATATATATATATATATATATATATATATATATATATATATATTTTTTTTTTTTTTTTTTGCTTTGACGCTGTCTCCCGCGTTTGTGAGGTAGCGCAAGGAAACAGACGAAAGAAATGGCCCAACCCACCCCCATACACATGTATATACATACGTCCACACATGCAAATATACATAACCTACACAGCTTTCCATGGTTTACCCCAGACGCTTCATATGCCCTGATTCAATCCACTGACAGCACGTCAACCCCTGTATACCACATCGATCCAATTCACTCTATTCCTTGCCCTCCTTTCACCCTCCTGCATGTTCAGGCCCCGATCACACAAAATCTTTTTCACTCCATCTTTCCACCTCCAATTTGGTCTCCCACTTCTCCTCGTTCCCTCCACCTCCGACACATATATCCTCTTGGTCAATCTTTCCTCACTCATTCTCTCCATGTGCCCAAACCATTTCAAAACACCCTCTTCTGCTCTCTCAACCACGCTCTTTTTATTTCCACACATCTCTCTTACCATTACGTTACTTACTCGATCAAACCACCTCACACCACACATTGTCCTCAAACATCTCATTTCCAGCACATCCATCCTCCTGCGCACAACTCTATCCATAGCCCACGCCTCGCAACCATACAACATTGTTGGAACCACTATTCCTTCAAACATACCCATTTTTGCTTTCCGAGATAATGTTCTCGACTTCCAAACATTCTTCAAGGCTCCCAGAATTTTCGCCCCCTCCCCCACCCTATTATCCACTTCCGCTTCCATGGTTCCATCCGCTGCCAGATCCACTCCCAGATATCTAAAACACTTTACTTCCTCCAGTTTTTCTCCATTCAAACTTACCTCCCAATTGACTTGACCCTCAACCCTACTGTACCTAATAACCTTGCTCTAATTCACATTTACTCTTACCTTTCTTCTTTCACACACTTTACCAAACTCAGTCACCAGATTCTGCAGTTTCTCACATGAATCAGCCACAAGCGCTGTATCATCAGCGAACAACAACTGACTCACTTCCCAAGCTCTCTCATCCCCAAAAGACTTCATACTTGCCCCTCTTTCCAAAACTCTTGCATTCACCTCCCTAACAACCCCATCCATAAACAAATTAAACAACCATGGAGACATCACACACCCCTGCCGCAAACCTACATTCACTGAGAACCAATCACTTTCCTCTCTTCCTACACGTACACATGCCTTACATCCTTGATAAAAACTTTTCACTGCTTCTAACAACTTGCCTCCCACACCATATATTCTTAATACCTTCCACAGAGCATCTCTATCAACTCTATCATATGCCTTCTCCAGATCCATAAATGCTACATACAAATCCATTTGCTTTTCTAAGTATTTCTCACATACATTCTTCAAAGCAAACACCTGATCCACACATCCTCTACCACTTCTGAAACCGCACTGCTCTTCCCCAATCTGATGCTCTGTACATGCCTTCATCCTCTCAATCAATACCCTCCCATATAGTTTACCAGGAATACTCAACAAACTTATACCTCTGTAATTTGAGCACTCACTCTTATCCCCTTTGCCTTTGTACAATGGCACTATGCACGCATTCCGCCAATCCTCAGGCACCTCACCATGAGTCATACATACATTAAATAACCTTACCAACCAGTCAACAATACAGTCACCCCCTTTTTTAATAAATTCCACTGCAATACCATCCAAACCTGCTGCCTTGCCGGCTTTCATCTTCCGCAAAGCTTTTACTACCTCTTCTCTGTTTACCAAATCATTTTCCCTAACCCTCTCACTTTGCACACCACCTCGACCAAAACACCCTATATCTGCCACTCTGTCATCAGACACATTCAACAAACCTTCAAAATACTCATTCCATCTCCTTCTCACATCACCACTACTTGTTATCACCTCCCCATTTACGCCCTTCACTGAAGTTCCCATTTGCTCCCTTGTCTTACGCACCCTATTTACCTCCTTCCAGAACATCTTTTTATTCTCCCTAAAATTTACTGATAGTCTCTCACCCCAACTCTCATTTGCCCTTTTTTTCACCTCTTGCACCTTTCTCTTGACCTCCTGTCTCTTTCTTTTATACTTCTCCCACTCAATTGCATTTTTTCCCTGCAAAAATCGTCCAAATGCCTCTCTCTTCTCTTTCACTAATACTCTTACTTCTTCATCCCACCACTCACTACCCTTTCTAAACAGCCCACCTCCCACTCTTCTCATGCCACAAGCATCTTTTGCGCAATCCATCACTGATTCCCTAAATACATCCCATTCCTCCCCCACTCCCCTTACTTCCATTGTTCTCACCTTTTTCCATTCTGTACACAGTCTCTCCTGGTACTTCCCCACACAGGTCTCCTTCCCAAGCTCACTTACTCTCACCACCTTCTTCACCCCAACATTCACTCCTCTTTTCTGAAAACCCATACTAATCTTCACCTTAGCCTCCACAAGATAATGATCAGACATCCCTCCAGTTGCACCTCTCAGCACATTAACATCCAAAAGTCTCTCTTTCGCACGCCTGTCAATTAACACGTAATCCAATAACGCTCTCTGGCCATCTCTCCTGCTTACATAAGTATACTTATGTATATCTCGCTTTTTAAACCAGGTATTCCCAATCATCAGTCCTTTTTCAGCACATAAATCTACAAGCTCTTCACCATTTCCATTTACAACACTGAACACCCCATGCATACCAATTATTCCCTCAACTGCCACATTACTCACCTTTGCATTCAAATCACCCATCACTATAACCCGGTCTCGTGCATCAAAACCGCTAACACACTCATTCAGCTGCTCCCAAAACACTTGCCTCTCATGATCTTTCTTCTCATGCCCAGGTGCATATGCACCAATAATCACCCACCTCTCTCCATCAACTTTCAATTTTACCCATATTAATCGAGAATTTACTTTCTTACATTCTATCACATACTCCCACAACTCCTGTTTCAGGAGTATTGCTACTCCTTCCCTTGCTCTTGTCCTCTCACTAACCCCTGACTTCACTCCCCAGACATTTCCAAACCACTCTTCCCCTTTACCCTTGAGCTTCGTTTCACTCAGAGCCAAAACATCCAGGTTCCTTTCCTCAAACATACTACCTATCTCTCCTTTTTTTCACATCTTGGTTACATCCACACACATTTAGGCACCCCACTCTGAGCCTTCGAGGAGGATGATCACTCCCCGCGTGACTCCTTCTTCTGTTTCCCATTTTAGAAAGTTAATACAAGGAGGGGAGGATTTCCGGCCCCCCGCTCCCGTCCCCTCTAGTCGCTTTCTACGACACGCGAGGAATATATATATATATATATATATATATATATATATATATATATATATATATATATATATATATATATATATATTATATATATATATATATATATATATATATATATATATATATATATATATGTGTGTGTGTGTGTTTGTGTGTGTGTGTGTTTGTGTGTGTGTGTGTTTGTGTGTGTGTGTGTGTATGTATGTATGTGTGTGTGTGTTTGTGTGTGTGTGTGTGTGTGTGTGTGTGTGTGTGTGTGTGTGTGTGTGTGTGTGTGTGTGTGTGTATAGATGGCGCTACCTCGCTGACGCGGGAAACAGCGTTTATGTATAATATATGATATACAAAATATATGCGTGGGCTGGAAACCCTCCCCTTCATATATTTCAATTTCTAAAAGTTGAAACAGGAGTCACGCGGGGAGTGCTCATCCTCCTCGAAGGATCAGATTCGGGTGTCTGAATGTGTGTGTATGTAACTAAGATGAGAAGAAAAGAGAGATAGGTAGCATGGTTGAGGAAAGAAACCTGGATTTTTTGGCTGAGTGAAACGAAGCTCAAGGGTAAAAGGGAAAAATGGTTTTGAAAAGTCTTGGGAGTAAAGTCAAGGGTTGGTGAGAGGACAAGAGCTAAGGAAGGAGTTGCGATACTCCTGAAGCAAGTGTTGTGGGAGTGTGTGATAAGAGTGTAAGAAAGTAAATTCTAGATTGATATGGGTAAAAGTGAAAGTGGATGGAGAGAGATACGCGATTATTGGTGTTTATCAACCTGGTCATGAGAAGAAAGATCATGAGAGGCAAGTGTCTTGGGAGCAGCTGAGTGAGTGTGTCAGCAGCTCTGGTGCGCGGGACCGGGTATTAGTGATTTGTGATTAAAACTTGAAGGTGAATAATATGGCAGTTGAGAGTATGATTGTGCACCTGGGGTATTCAGTGTTGTGAATGGAAACGGTGAAGAGTTTGTGGATTTGTGTGACGAAAAAAAGACTGGTGATTGGGAATACCTGGCTTAGAAAGAGGTATACAAAAGTATACATATGTGGGTAGGAGAAATGGTCAAAGGGTATTATTAGATTGCGTGTTAATTGATAGGCGTGTAAAAGAGACTTTTGAATGTCAATGTGCTGAGAGGGGCAGGTGGTGAAGTTTTGTAGAAGTTTTCAAAATAGAAGAGAGAATGTTGGATAGAGGAGAGTGGTAAGAGTAAGTGAGCTTGGAAAGGAGACTTAGTTGAGGAAGTACCAGGAGAGACTGAGTGTAGAGTGGCAAAAGGTGGGAGCAAATGACGTGAGGGGAGTGGGTGAGGAATGGAATGTATTTAGGGAAGCAGTGATGGCATGTGCAAAAGTTACATGT
Source organism: Panulirus ornatus (assembly GCF_036320965.1). NCBI lineage: Eukaryota > Metazoa > Arthropoda > Malacostraca > Decapoda > Palinuridae > Panulirus > Panulirus ornatus. The sequence goes on from NC_092227.1 coordinate 20,039,034, forward strand.
GGCATGAGAAACATGGGAGGTTGGAAGATTAGAAAGGGTAGCGAGTGGTAGGATGAAGAGGTTAAGTTGTTTGTGAAAGAGAAAAGAGAGACGTTTGGACGATACTTACAAGAAAGGAGTGCAAATGACTGGGAGATGTATAAAAGAAAGCGGCAAGAGGTCAAGAGGAAGGTTCAAAGACTGAAAAAGAGGGCAAATGAAAGGTAGGGTGAGACTGTGCCCTTAAACTTTACGAAGAATATATAGATGTTCTGGAAAGAGGTAAAAAACGTGCATAAGAAAAAAGAGAACAAACGGGAACAACGGTGAAGAGGGCAAGGGGGAAGTGATAAGAGGTAGTGATTAAGTGAGAAGGAGATGGGCTGAGTGGTTTGAAGGTTTATTGAATGTGTTTGATGACAGAGCGGCAGATGTAAGGTGTTTTGGTCGGGGTGGTGTGCAAAGTGAAAGGGTCAGGGAAAGTGGTTTGGTTAAGAGTGAAAGCTTTGCGGAAGAAGAAATCCGGCAAGGCGGCGGGTTTGGATGGTATTGCAGTGGAATTTATCAAGACAGGGGGTGACTGTGTTGTTGATTCGTTGTAAGGATATTCAATGTATGTACGGATCATGGTGAAGTGCCTGAAGATTGGCGGAATGCATGCATAGTGCTATTGTACAATGGCAAAGGGGATAAACGTGTGTTCAAACTACAGAGGCTTAAGTTTGTTGAGTATTCCTGGGAAATTGTATGGGAGGGCATTGACTGAGAGGGTGAATGCATGTACAGAGCATCAGACTGGGGAACAGCAGTGTGGTTTCAGAAGAGACAGAGGATGTATGGATCAGGTGTTTACTTTGAAGAATGTGCGTGAGAAACATCAAGAAAAACAGATGGATTTATATATAGCATTTATGGATCTGGAGAAGGCATATGATAGAGTTGATAGAGATGCTCTGCGGAAGATCTTAAGAGTGTATGGTGTGGGAGGTAAGCTGCAAGAAGCAGTGAAAAGCTATTACCAAGGATGTATGGTATGTGTACGGGTAGGAAAAGAGGAGAATGAAGGTCGGTCTGTGGCAGAGGTATGTGATGTTCCCATGATTTGTTTATGGATGGGGTAGTTAGGGAGGTGAATGCAAGAGTTTTGGAGACAGGGGCGAGTATGCAGTCTGTTGGGGATAAGAGGGCCTGAGAAGTAAGTCAAATATTGTTCTCTGATTATACAACACTGGCGGCTGATTCGTGTGAAAAACTGCAGAGTTTGGTGACTGAGTTTGGAAAAGTGTGTGAAAGACGAAATTTGAGAGTAAATGTGAATAAGAGCAAGGTTGTTAGGTTCATTAAGGTTGAGGGACAAGTTAATTGGGATGTAAATTTTAATGGAGAAAAGTTAAAGGAAGTGAAGTGTTTTAGATATCTAGGAGTGGACTTTGCAGCAAATGGATCCTCGGAAGCAGAAGTGAGTTACAGGGTGGGGGAGGGAGTGAAAGTTCTGGAAGCGATGAAGAATGTGTGGAAAGAAAGAACGTTATCTCGGAGAGCAAGAATGGGTATGTTGGAAGGAATAGTAGTTCTGAAAATATCATATGGTTTTGAGGCATGGGCCATAGATAGGGTTGTATGGAGGCAAGTAGATGTGTTGGAAATGAAATGTTTGAGGACAATATGTGGTGTGAGGTGGTTTGATCGAATAAGCAATGAAACGGTAGGAGAGATGTGTGATAATAAAAAGAGTGTGGTTGAGAGAGCAGAAGAGGGTGCATTAAAAAGTTTTGGACATATGGAAAGAATCAGTGAGGGAAGGTTGACAAAGAGGATATATGTGTCAGAAGTGGAGGGAACAAGGAAAAGAGGGAAACCAAACTGGAGGTGGAAGGATGGAGTGAAAAAGATTTTGAACGATTGGGGCCTGAAAATACAGGAGGGTGAGAGGGGGGGAGGGGGTTGTCATTTCATGTGTGGCGGGGTGGCGACGGGATTGAATAAAGGCAGCAAGTATGAATTATGTACATGTGTATATATATATATATATATATATATATATATATATATATATATATATATATATATATATATATATATATATATATATATCCCTGGGGATAGGGGAGAAAGAATATTTCCCACGTATTCCCTGCGTGTCGTAGAAGGCGACTAAAAGGGGAGGGAGCGGGGGGCTGGAAATCCTCCCCTCTCGCTTTTTTTTTTAATTTTCCAAAAGAGGGAACAGAGAAGGGGGCCAGGTGAGGATATTCCCTCAAAGGCCCAGTCCTCTGTTCTCAACGCTACCTCACTAATGCGGGAAATGGCGAATAGTATGAAAGAAAGAAAGATATATATATATATATATATATATATATATATATATATATATATATATATATATATATATATATTATATATATATTATTATTATTATTATTATTTTGCTTTGTCGCTGTCTACCGCATTTGCGAGGTAGCGCAAGGAAACAGAAGAAAGAAATGGCCCAACCCACCCCCATACACATGTATATACACACACGTCCACACACACAAATATACATACCTATACATCTCAATGTACACATATATATACACCCACAGACACATACATATATACCCATGCACACAATTCACACTGTCTGCCTTTATTCATTCCCATCGCCACCTCGCCACACATGGAATACCATCCCCCTCCCCCCTTATGTGTGCGAGGTAGCGCTAGGAAAAGATAACAAAGGCCCCATTCGTTCACACTCAGTCTCCAGCTGTCATGCAATAATGCCCGAAACCACAGCTCCCTTTCCACATCCACGCCCCACACAACTTTCCATGGTTTACCCCAGACGCTTCACATGCCCTGATTCAATCCACTGACAGCACGTCAACCCCGGTATACCACATCGATCCAATTCACTCTATTCCTTGCCCGCCTTTCACCCTCCTGCATGTTCAGGCCCCGATCACTCAAAATCTTTTTCATTCCATCTTTCCACCTCCAATTTGATCTCCCACTTCTCCTCGTTCACTCCACCTCCGACACATATATCCTCTTGGTCACTCTTTCCTCACTCATTCTCTCCATGTGACCAAACCATTTCAAAACACCCTCTTCTGCTCTCTCAACCACGCTCTTTTTATTCCCACACATCTCTCTTGCCCTTACATTACTTACTCGATCAAACCACCTCACACCACACATTGTCCTCAAACATCTCATTTCCAGCACATCCACCCTCCTGCGCACAACTCTATCCATAGACCACGCCTCGCAACCATACAACATCGTTGGAACCACTATTCCTTCAAACATACCCATTTTTGCTTTCCGAGATAATGTTCTCGACTTCCACACATTCTTCAAGGCTCCCAGGATTTTCGCCCCCTCCCCCACCCTATGATTCACTTCCGCTTCCATGGTTCCATCCGCTGCCAGATCCACTCCCAGATATCTAAAACACTTCACTTCCTCCAGTTTTTCTCCATTCAAACTTACCTCCCAATTAACTTGACCCTCCATCCTACTGTACCTAATAACCTTGCTCTTATTCACATTTACTCTTAACTTTCTTCTTTCACACACTTTACCAAACTCAGTCACCAGCTTCTGCAGTTTCTCACATGAATCAGCCACCAGCGCTGTATCATCAGCGAACAACAACTGACTCACTTCCCAAGCTCTCTCATTCCCTACAGACTGCATACTTACCCCTCTTTCCAAAACTCTTGCATTCACTTCCCTAACAACCCCATCCCTAAACAAATTAAACAACCATGGAGACTTCACACACCCCTGCCGCAAACCTACATTCACTGAGAACCAATCACTTTCCTCTCTTCCTACACGTACACATGCCTTACATCCTCGATAAAAACTTTTCACTGCTTCTAACAACTTGCCTCCCACACCATATATTCTTAGTACCTTCCACAGAGCATCTCTATCAACTCTATCATAGGCCTTCTCCAGATCCATAAATGCTACATGCAAATTCATTTGCTTTTCTAAGTATTTCTCACATACATTCTTCAAAGCAAACATCCACACATCCTCTACCACTTCTGAAACCACACTGCTCTTCCCAAATCTGATGCTCTGTACATGCCTTCACCCTCTCAATCAATACCCTCCCATATAATTTACCAGGAATACTCAACAAACTTATACCTCTGTAATTTGAGCACTCACTCTTATCCCCTTTGCCTTTGTACAATTGCACTTTGCACGCATTCCGCCAATCCTCAGGCACCTTACCATGAATCATACATACATTAAATAATTTAACCTTACCAACCAGTCAACAATACAGTCACCCCCTTTTTTAATAGATTCCACTGCAATACTATCCAAACCTGCTGCCTTGCCGGCTTTCATCTTCCGCAAAGCTTTTACTACCTCTTCTCTGTTTACCAAATCATTTTCCCTAACCCTCTCACTTTGCCAACCTTGTGAAAAACAGAACACAGATGGCAAAACAAAATGGAATTTTGCCAAATGAAACTTACAACCACGCGCATTGCTGGCTGCACTTTCAATAAAGGAAATTGTGATGTCCAGTGATCAAGCTGTTGTCTCCATTCGTTTATCTACATGTAGATAGTCACCAAATGTTCACTATAAAACCAACAAAATATCTAGTCAGTCGTGTTCCATTTCGGTCTTCGAACTAAATTAACTGAGGCCCTAATGTTTGTTTGTCCACACATATTCAGTCCTGACTAGAGAGCCTCTCTGTACTTCTCCAGAAGCCTTTCACTGAACTTCACTAGGTGTGAACTGATTTTTTCTCAGCACATGTATACACTTTCTGTGTGAGGAAATCTGATTGTGTTTGTTTTGCCAAGGCTTATGTGAAATCCATTGGAGGTTTTCCTTTTAAGTCTGAAAATTTTCTCATCTTCAGCAATGCTGTGAGCAACTGACAGGATAGCAAACATGATTCTGGGGAGATGTACGTCGTACTTTTCCTCATAAGAAGACTTGTCTCTTAGTTGTGAAATGGCCACCAAAACTCATTATCTCTATGGTCAAGATATACACCTTCAAGCTGATCATCTACCTGGTAGTGAGCCAATTCAAATTCAAGCTCATCTATCTGCTCTTCCATGAATAGGAATTTCTTCACAAAGTCGAGCACTGATAATGCAAACTTTGAAATCCATTCTCTTCCTTGGGTCAGCAACAGTAGCATTCTGAATCAGCTCATTCTTCAGTGGATCTTCTTGAGCACATAGTCACATACAATACACAAAATATTTCCTGACTGATGTGAGAATCCTTCTTTCTGTTTTGATGAGAATGCTTTTGATGTGAGAAAGTTCGTAACATCATTCCCCAAAATGAGATCCTCATTTGGTCGTTGACTGCACTTCTTATAACTGCACTGTTCAGGTGATGGAGAACTTGCAGTCACTGAGGGCTTCACAAAGCGGAGCAGTATCTTTTGTAGGACGACATGTAACTTCTCATGTAAAACAGAGGTCTTTGGTGCTTTTCCTTGCAGCTCGAGATTGAGCTTGTTGAATAGGGGTATGGTTTTAAGGAGGAACATGCAATACAGCTTGTTGTAATCATTAAGTCTTGGAAAGATCTTACCAGCTTTGTCAACAGAAACACTTGTTACACAGTCAGCAATGGAGGACAAATCAGCCTTTTTCCTGCTTCCAATCACTGTAGCTACAAATGAAGCTTTCTCTTGTCTACACTGCTTGAAGCTGCTTTATTACAAGTACTTGATGTATCCCTTTGTTCCTGCAAATAGTACCCCGATAGATGCAGTCACTGTGTCAAAAAGGTAGAGATGTCTTCTTAGAGGAATCCTGTCCTGTACTGCTGAGTGTGTAAGAAGATGAAAGCTGAGACATCTTGCACGATTTGGTCTGACCAGCAGTGCTCTTTCCCGGGAAAGATGGACTGACCTTGCTTGTCTTGGTTTGTAGTGTGGCACAACGACCACTCGTAGAGACCTTCTGTTCCTTCTACTCCTTTGGAGTCTCATCATCTACATTCCTTTTCTTCCCCGTGGCCTCTGCTTCTTTGGAGAAATACTGTTTCAAAGGCTCCTGTTGTTCAATGAGTGGAATCAGTGCCCTCTCCAAAGAGAGCCAGAGAGTACACACATTTCAAGATCGCATGCTGTTCAACACTGTAGTGTTTGAACCTCCCTGAACCCTTTGTGGCGGTTACTAGATTTCTCCAAGAGATGATAAAAAGGAACAAGTAAGTCCACAGGTGAATGCGGCAGCTGATTAACTCCTTTCTCAGCAGCGAGATGAAGATGACAAGGGCATCCCATGATGAAAGTCTCTGGATTTTTCTTTTTTACAAATGCACCTACCCCACTCTGCTCTCCCATCATGACAGCTGCATTATCTGCTGCGAAACAAATGACATTTTTCCTTGGGTTCTTATTTTCTGTTATTACATTTTCCAGAAGCTGGAAGATGTTTCTTCCAGTAGATCGTTCCTTTGTGGTGACAATTTCCAGCAGGACACTAAGAACTTTGTTCACTTCGGAATCAAAGTATCGTGCAATAACAGGATGTGATAACTGCTCTTGAGCTGTCATCTGTTGACATAGAGAATGTGCTTCTCTGAGTTTCTTCAGGATCAGCTGTTATGAAAAACTTAGATATCAATGCTCCTAGGAAATCTGTATGTAGGATCAATCAGTATGTAATCCATGCATGAATCATTGATCAACCCAGAATAGCAAAGCATTAAGTAATGTTCGATAGCATAAATGAAGATAAAAAAAAATCTTAAACTAGAAATATATACCCCACACACTCGCGCGTTAACAGCGAAGAAAATTGTGAGGCTGTTGCTGACCGTATATAGGATGAACCACTGGCGGCAATCAATCAATCGACGTGCCTTCCCCAACAAGGTGGGGGGTTGGCAACTATGGCAAGCTACTTTCAGTTATCTACTGTAGCTCTGACCAATGCTCCTATACTTCATTTCCTACTAAATGTTACATCTTTTATATCATCTAACCATTCTATCCTTTGGCTCATGTAGAGTTTTCCATATACTTTTGTTGAAACCTTCGGTTGAGTTTGAAATTCAGGTAAGACCATAGTTTTAGTCTTGAAAACATTGATTTTAAGGCCATAATCTTCTTCTTTCCTGAGCAGATTATCGATGGTTCTGTTGCAGATCATTTACAATGGGGGCAGCATAACCAAAATCAACAGAGGTCTTGATATCAACATATCAGAACCACAAACAAAATCTGGAAATTCTGGAACTGAGGAAAGCTGGCCTGCTTCTCTTTGTTTATATTAATTTCTAAAGTAAATCTAGACTAAATCTAGATTTACATTATGAAAAACATCAAGTGGGAAAAACGGAGTGAATACAGCTTTGGACGCTTGGCCAAGAGTCCAAACTGTCATGGCTGTTGTTTTGGTTCTTCGGGAGGAAAACTTCGATGCAATAAAGCTTTGGAAACATGAATCTGAAAAGGTCACTCAGGTGATCTGAGGCAGTGAATGTAATAATTTGTTCAATTAAAAAGTTAGTCATAAGAATTTTTACTATGATTATTAAGTAATCTGTCCGTTGATGATGGAAGAATTGTCCACTGTCACGATTGCTCCTTGAACTTTCCGCCGTCATGCTGTTATGTTGTTCTCTGCTCAGGCGGGCGGGGCCTGGGTGTCATTCGCTCCTCCGTGTGCAGTGCTAAACTCCCAAGCACATATCTGAGATCGTGCGGTAAATTCATCCTACCTCGACCTCACACAGTGCACGGCCACTTCCTGGTGTGTCCCCACCGAAAAGTCTGCTTCTTCCTGCTTGATTTTGTACCCGAAATCGATGTCATGACGTAGTGACTTCACTCTTCTCCAGCTCACCGTCGACTCGCTCGATGAGCCTAGCAGGATGATATGTGACACAAACAACAGACAACTAAATCATCACAACATGAGGACCAAGTTTCCTCACGTGGCAGATGACTAACATTTTGACCTCTTCAAATTCTTCCATTATATATTGGTCATTGTCTGATTGATTTTTCTATCACTTTTTAAATGTTTTACATACACAAGATTTGGCATTCGTAATAGTAATATGAACATTTTCATTGGTTTGTTAGAGATTAGCCACACTAAATTTTGCAGGGTATAAACATAGTAGTTCATCTTATCCCCGGTAATTAATGATCGAGGACGAAGCAAACTGATGTGATGATGTAACTCACGTGCTGAGGTTCTGATTTTTCTAGCAAAGTTTTCGTTGTTAATGTTCATTTACCTGTCATTGCTAGAAAATCTAAGGAATTAAATTTTACTACTTTGAAGAACAGTAATTTCTTCTCCACTTCTATACACGATATAATTGCCCGACTTTTTGAACCCTCAGGGGGTAGCGATGCTGTTTCCTGTGGGGCGAGGTAGCGCCAGAAATGGATGAAGGCAAGCAAACAAGTGTAGACTTGTCTGTGTATGTGTATGGATATTTGGATGTGTTGGAAATGAAATGTTTGAGGACAATATGTGGTGTGAGGTGGTTTGATCGAGTAAGCAATGAAAGGGTAAGAGAGATGTGTGGTAATAAAAAGAGTGTAGTTGAGAAAGCAGAAAAGGGTGTATTGAAATGGATTGGCCACATGGAGAGAATAAGTGAGGAAAGATTAACAAAAGGATATGTTTGTCAAAGGTGTGGGGAACGAGAAGTGGTAGACCAAATTGGAGGTGGGAAGATGGAGTGAAAAAGATTTTGAGCGATCGGGGCCTGAATATACAGGAGGGTGAAAGGCGAACAAGGAAAAGAGTGAATTGGAACGATGTGGTATACCGGGGTTGACGTGCTGTCAATGGATTGAACCAGGGCATGTGAAGCGTCTGGGGTAAACCATGGAAAGTTTTGTGGGGCCTGGATGTGGAAAGGGAGCTGTGGTTTCGGTGCATTATACATGACAGCTAGAGACTGAGTGTGAACGAATGTGGCCTTTGTTGTCTTTTCCTGGTTGCTACCTCGCGCAGGGGGTGCCGTTTCATGTGTGGTGGGGTGGCGACGAGAATGGATGGTGGCAGTAAGTATGAGTGTGTACATCTGTATATATGTATATGTCTGTATATGTATACGTTGAAATGTATAGGTATGTATATGTGCGTGTGTGGGCATTTATGTACATACATGTGTATGTGTGTGCGCTGGGCTATTCTTTCGTCTGTTTCCTTGCGCTACCTCGCAAACGCGGAAGACAGCGAATAAGTATAATAAAGTAACATATATATATATATATATATATATATATATATATATATATATATATATATATATATGAATATATATATATATATATATATATATATATATATATATATATATATATATATATATATATATATATATATATATATATGAATATATATATATATATATATATATATATATATATATATATATATATATATATATATATATATATATATATATTCTTTTTTCTTTTAAACTATTCGCCATTTCCCGCGTTAGCGAGGTAGCGTTAAGAACAGAGGACTGGGCCTTTTTTGTAATATCCTCACCTGGCCCCCTCTGTTCCTTCTTTTGGAAAATTAAAAAAAAAAACGAGAGGGGAGGATTTCCAGCCCCCCTCTCCCTCCCCTTTTAGTCGCCTTCTACGACACGCAGGGAATACGTGGGAAGCATTCTTAATCCCCTATCCCCAGGGATAATATATATATATATATATATATATATATATATATATATATATATATATATATATATATATATATATATATAAATATATATATATATATATATATTCCCTTTTAGTCGCCTTCTACGACATGCAGGGAATACGTGGGAAGTATTCTTTCTCCCCCCTTTCTTCAGGGAATATATATATATATATATATATATATATATATATATATATATATATATATATATATATATATATTATATATATATATATATATATATATATATATATATATATATTTTTTTTTTTTTTTGCTTTGTCGCTGTCTCCCGCGTTTGCGAGGTAGCGCAAGGAAACAGACGAAAGAAATGGCCCAACCCACCCCCATACACATGTATATACATACGTCCACACACGCAAATATACATACCAACACAGGTTTCCATGGTTTACCCCAGACACTTCACATGCCTTGATTCAATCCACTGACAGCACGTCAACCCCGGTATACCACATCGCTCCAATTCACTCTATTCCTTGCCCTCCTTTCACCCTCCTGCATGTTCAGGCCCCGATCACACAAAATCTTTTTCACTCCATCTTTCCACCTCCAATTTGGTCTCCCTCTTCTCCTCGTTCCCTCCACCTCCGACACATATATCCTCTTGGTCAATCTTTCCTCACTCATTCTCTCCATGTGACCAAACCATTTCAAAACACCCTCTTCTGCTCTCTCAACCACGCTCTTTTTATTTCCACACATTTCTCTTACCCTTACGTTACTTACTCGATCAAACCACCTCACACCACACATTGTCCTCAAACATCTCATTTCCAGCACATCCATCCTCCTGCGCACAACTCTATCCATAGTCCACGCCTCGCAACCATACAACATTGTTGGAACCACTATTCCTTCAAACATACCCATTTTTGCTTTCCGAGATAATGTTCTCGACTTCCACACATTCTTCAAGGCTCCCAGAATTTTCGCCCCCTCCCCGACCCTATGATCCACTTCCGCTTCCATGTTTCCATCCGCTGCCAGATCCACTCCCAGATATCTAAAACACTTTACTTCCTCCAGTTTTTCTCCATTCAAACTCACCTCCCAATTGACTTGACCCTCCATCCTACTGTACCTAATAACCTTGCTCTTATTCACATTTACTCTTAACTTTCTTCTTTCACACACTTTACCAAACTCAGTCACCAGCTTCTGCAGTTTCTCACATGAATCAGCCACCAGCGCTGTATCATCAGCGAACAACAACTGACTCACTTCCCAAGCTCTCTCATCCCCAACAGACTTCATCCTTGCCCCTCTTTCCAAGACTCTTGCATTCACCTCCCTAACAACCCCATCCATAAACAAATTAAACAGCCATGGAGACATCACACACCCCTGCCGCAAACCTACATTCACTGAGAACCAATCACTTTCCTCTCTTCCTACACGTACACATGCCTTACATCCTCGATAAAAACTTTTCACTGCTTCTAACAACTTGCCTCCCACACCATATATTCTTAATACCTTCCACAGAGCATCTCTATCAACTCTATCATATGCCTTCTCCAGATCCATAAATGCTACATACAAATCCATTTGCTTTTCTAAGTATTTCTCACATACATTCTTCAAAGCAAACACCTGATCCACACATCCTCTACCACTTCTGAAACCACACTGCTCTTCCCCAATCTGATGCTCTGTACATGCCTTCACCCTCTCAATCAATACCCTCCCATACAATTTGCCAGGAATACTCAACAAACTTATACCTCTGTAATTTGAGCACTCACTCTTATCCCCTTTGCCTTTGTACAATGGCACTATGCACGCATTCCGCCAATCCTCAGGCACCTCACCATGAGTCATACATACATTAAATAACCTTACCAACCAGTCAACAATACAGTCACCCCCTTTTTTTAATAAATATATATATATATATATATATATATATATATATATATATATATATATATATATATATATATATATATATATATATATATATTCCCTGAAGAAAGGGGGGAGAAAGAATACTTCCCACGTATTCCCTGCATGTCGTAGAAGGCGACTAAAAGGGAAGGGAGCGGGAGGCTGGAAATCCTCCCCTCTCATTTATATTTTCTAAAAAAAGGAACAGAAAAGTGGGCTAAATGAGGATTTCCCTCGAAGGTTCAGTCCTCTGTTCTTAACGCTACCTCGCTAACACGGGAAATGGCGAATAGTATAAAAATATATATATATATATATATATATATATATATATATATATATATATATATATATATATATATATACATATATATATGTATATAATTCTTTTTTTCTTTCTTTTTATGCATGTTCTCTGTTTCCCGCTTTAGCGAAATATTGCCAAGAACAGAAAAAGGGAGGCCTGCGCTCACATCTCTAGCTGTAATTCTGATACGCCGAAACCACAGCCATCTATCTACAAGGACGCCCCACGACTACTTCATATGCCCTGGTTCAGTCCATCATTAGCATGTCTACCCCTGAATACCACATCGCTCCAATTCACTATATTCTGTGAACGCCGATCACCCTCTTGCACGCTCAGGTGCCGATCACTCGAGATCTTTAGTCCATCTTTTTACCTCCAATTTCATCTTTTCTTGTCCCCTCTACTTCTAATATATCTTCTTTGTCAACTTCTCACTCGTTCTTTTCTTATGTCTATACCATTTCAGCACACCCTCTTCAGCAATTTGGAACCACACTCTTCTTACTCTTTTATCCACTCGATTAAACCATCTTACACTACACATTCTCCTTAAACATTTCGTTGCCAACACATCCACTCTTCTCCGTACATCATCTATAAACCTTGCCTCAAATCCATACTACAATGTTAGGACCGCTATACCCTTAAACGTACCCATTTATTGCCCTCCTAGATAATGATCTTCCTGTCCACATGTTCTTCAATGATCTCAGAACCTTTGCCTTCTCACCCACCCTATGACTCACTTCCGCCCTCTTGATTTCATTTGCTGCCATGTCCACTCCCAGGAATTTTCTGCATTCAAACTTACATCCATACTGCCTCCCTAAATCTATTAACATTTACCTTTAACTTCCTCCTTTCACACACTCTTTCAATCTCATTCATCAACTTCTGCAGTTTCTTACTCCAATCTGTCATCAGTGCTTTGTCATCAGCAAACAACAACTGACTCACTTCCTAGGTCTCCATCCCCTACAGACTGCATATTCGCCCTGCTCCCCAAACGCTTATATCTATCTAGCTTCCTCAACATCCAATCCATAAACAAATCAAACAGCCAGGGTGACATCACGAAACCCTGCCGCACATGAACCTTCAACCTTCCACTCACTCATCTCTCTGTTCGTACATATGCCTTGCACTCGTGATGAAAACTTCTCAGCGCTTCTAGTAGCTTTCCTCCCACACTTTTCATTCGTAAGACCTTCGAAAACCATCTTTATCGACCCTATCATATGCCTTCTCCAGATCCATAAACCCCACATCCATCTGTTTCCCCTAAGTATTTCTCAATTTCTCACACATATTCTTTAGAGCAAACACATGATCTACACATCCTTTAATGCTCATGAAACCACATTGTTTCTTCCTAGTCTGATGTTCTGTACTTACCCTCGCCCTCTAAGTAACCACTCTCCAATATAACTTACCAGGTACACTAAGGAGTCATATCACTTTAGTTTAAACCCTCATCTTTGTTCCTCTTGCCTTTATACAAAGGCACTATAAATGCATTCCGCTAATCCTTAGGCACATCACCACGATACATATATGCAATGAATATCCTCAACACCCAATCAACAACACAGCCACCCCTTTCCTGAGAAATTCATCTGCAATACAGTCCACTCCAGCCACCTTGCCACATTTCATCTTATGCAAGGCTTTCAACACTGCTCCTCTCTTCATTACACCACTCTCCATGATTCCCTCACTTTGCATACATCCCCGATCCAAACACTGTGCATCTGCCGTCCTATCATCAAACACATTCAGGTCCTTCAAAATACTCTTTCCATCTCCTTACCTAATAACTTCCAGGCACCACTTCCTTATTTGCCCCTTTAAACGATTTTTTTCATCTGTTCTTTTTTTTTTTTTCACACCATTAACTTCCTTCGAAGATATTCTATTCTCCCTGAAGTTTGCTGATTCTTGCTCATCCCAACTCTTATCTACCCGCTTTTTCAACTTCTGCACATTCCTATTGACACAATGCCGCTTTCTTTTGTATAGTTCCCAATCACCTGCATCTATTCCCTGTAAGCACCGCTCATACATTTCTCGTGTTTTTCACAAGGAACATTACTTCGTCATTCCACCACTCACTACCCTTTCTCATCTACCCACCTTCCACTTTCCGCATGCCACACACTTCTCTTGCATGCCTATACCAACTCCCTTAGTGTCGTTTATTTTCACCTTTTGCAATCTACACTCAATCTCTTTTGGTATTTCTTCACACAAGTCTCTTTTCCAAGCACGCTTACCAACTTCCTCTCACCCATATAATTTTCTCATTTCTGAAAACCTCCATAAATCCTCAAGTTCGCCTCCTCCAGGTAAAGATCAGAGCTTTCATCAACTTCCCCTCTCAGCACATTTACGTCCAAGTCTCTCTCTTCTGCACGCCTATCAATTAATAAGTAATCCGATAATATGTTTACCATCTTTTCTACTCACAGACATAATATTTGTGTATGTCTCGTTTTAAAACAGGTATTCCCATTCAGCAGCCATTTTTCAGTAAGCAACTCCACAAGCTGTTCTCCATATCCCATCACCTTAATGAATAACCCATCAACACCCCCTCCCCCACCAGAAATACCCTCAAATGCCAATTTGCTCGCTTTATCTATCTCAACAGATTTCCATAGGCGATACACTTGTCTCCCATGTTTCTTCTCAAGGCCAGGCTCCACTTTCGTTTTTACCCACATCAGCTTGAAGCTCACTTCCTTACACTTTCAATCATTGACACAACTCCTGTGTCAGCAGTGGTGCTTCCCTTCCTCAGTTTTTGTCCAAATTTTCAACCATTCTTCCCCCTTATCCTTGAGCTTTGTCTCACTCACAGCTAGAACATCCAGGCTCCTTTCCTGAAACATACTACCTAACATCTCTATCAATCATATCATATGCCTTTTCCAGATTTAAAGATGCTACATACAAAGCTATCTGGTTTTTTTTTTAAGTACTTCTCACACAGTCTTCAAAGCAAACACCTGATCCACACATCCTCTACCACTTGCGAAACCACACTAATCCTCTCCAATCTGATGCTCTGTACATGCCTTTACCATCTTAATCAATACCCTCCCGTACAAATTACCAGGTATATTCAACAGACGCATTCCCCTGTACTTTGAAAACTCACCTTGATCTCTTTGGCCTTTATAGATTGGCACTGTCCACGCATTTCACTAATCCTCAGGCACTTCACCATGATCTATATGTTCAATGAAAATCCTTACCAAGCAATCAGCAACATAGCTACCCCTTTTCTTAATAAGTTTAACTATAATACCATCCACTCCAGCCGCCTTCTCATATTCAATCTCCTCACCAAACCGCTCTCCGTGACTCTCTCACATCGAATACCACCCCCAGCCACAACACCCTACATCTGTCACTTTATCATCAAACACCTTCAACAATCTTCCAAAATAATTATTCCATTTCCTCCTCACTTCACCACTACCTTTTATCAATTCCCCTTTTGCCCCCTTCACCGATCTTCCCATTTGTTCTCTTGTGTGTCACCCATTATTTACCTCCTTTCAAACATCTTATTCCCCTAAAGGTTACTGATGTTTGCGCACCCTAACTGTCCTTTTTTCATTTCAACCCCTTGCATCTTCCTAAACATACAGGAGGGTGAAGTGCGTGCACAAAATACAATATACTGGTTCGACGTGCAGTTAATGGACTGAAGCAGGGCATGTGAAGCGTCCGAGGTAAATCATGAAAAGGTCTGTGGGACCTGGATGAAGATCGGGAGCTGTGGTTACGGTGCATTACACAAGACAGCTAGAGAATGGATGTGAATGGATGTGGCCTTTCTTCCTATGTTCCAGGCGCTGCCCACTGGAAGCAATCAACGGAAATCAAGTATATATATATATATATATATATATATATATATATATATATATATATATATATATATATATATATATATATATATATATATATTTATATTTATTTAATTTTGCTTTGTCACTTTCTCCCGCATTAGCGAGGTAGCGCAAAGAAACAGACGAAAGAATGGCCCAACCCACCCACATACACATATATATATACATACACGTCCACACACGCAAATATACATACCTATACATCTCAACGTATACCTATATATATATACACACACAGACATATACATATACAAACATGCACATAATTCATACTGTCTGCCTTTATTCATTCCCATCACCACCCCGCCACACATGAAATAACAACCCCTTCCCCCCGCATGTGCGCGAGGTAGCGCTAGGTAAAGACAACAAAGGCCACATTCGTTCACACTCAGTCTCTAGCAGTCATGTAATAATGCACCGAAACCACAGTTCCCTTTCCATATCCACGCCCCACAGAAATTTCCATGGTTTACCCCAGATGATTCACACGCCCTGGTTCAATTCATTGAAAGCACGTCGACCCCGGTACACCACATCGTTCCAATTTACCCTATTCCTTGCACGCCTTTCACCCTCCTGCATGTTCAGGCCCCGATCACTCAAAATCTTTTTCACTCCATTTTTCCACCTCCAATGTGGTCTCCCACCTCTTGTCCCCTCCACCTCTGACACATATATCCCCTTGGTCAATCTTTCCTCACTCATTCTCTCAATGTGACCGAACCATTTCAAAACACCCTCTTCTGCTCTCTCAACCAAACTCTTTTTATTACCACAAATCTCTCTTACCCTATTATTACTTACAGGATCAAACCACCTCACACCACACATTGTCCTCAAACATCTCATTTCCAGCACATCCATCCTCCTAGCGCAAAACTCTATCATAGCCCACGCCTCGCAACCTATACAACATTGTTGGAACCACTATTCCTTCAAACATACCCATTTTTGCTTTCCGAGATAATGTTCTCGACTTCCACACATTCTTCAACGCTCCCAGAATTTTCGCCCCCTCCCCCACCCTATGATTCACTTCTGCTTCTATGGTTCCATCCGCTAACAAATCTACTTCCAGATATCTAAAACACTTCACTTCCTCCAGTTTTTCTCCATACAAACTACCTCCCAATTGACTTGACCCTCAACCCTACTGTACCTAATAACCTTGCTCGTATTCACATTTACTCTCAGCTTTCTTCTTTCACACACTTTACCAAACTCAGTCACCAGCTTCTGCAGTTTCTCACATGAATCAGCCACCAGCGCTGTATCATCAGCGAACAACAACTGACTCACTTCCCAAGCTCTCTCATCCACAACAGACTTCATACTTGCCCCTCTTTCCAAAACTCTTGCACTCACCTCCCTAACAACCCCATCCATAAACAAGTTAGACAACCATGGAGACATCACACACCCCTGTAGCAAACCTACATTCACTGAGAACCAGTCACTTTCCTCTCTTTCTACACGTACACATGCTTTACATCCTAGATAAAAACTTTTCACTGCTTCTAACAACTTGCCTCCCACACCATATATTCTTAATACCTTCCACAGAGCATCTCTATCAACTCTATCATATGCCTTCTCCAGATCCATAGATGCTACATACAAATCCATTTGCTTTTCTAAGTATTTCTCACATACATTCTTCAAAGCAAACACCTGATCCACACATCCTCTACCACTTCTGAAACCACACTGCTCTTCCCCAGTCTGATGCTCTGTACATGCTTTCAGCCTCTCGATCAATACCCTCCCATATAATTTCCCATGAATACTCAACAACCTTATACCTCTGTAATTTGAGCACTCACTCTTATCCCCTTTGCCTTTGTACAACAGCACTATGCAAGCATTCCGCCAATCCTCATGCACCTCAAAATGAGTCATAGATACATTAAATAACCTTACCAACCAGTCAACAATACAGTCACCCCCTTTTTTAATAAATTCCACTGCAACACCATCCAAACCCGCTGCCTTGTCGGCTTTCATCTTTCGCAAAGCTTTTACTACCTCTTTTCTGTTTACCAAATCATTCTCCCTAACCCTCTTACTTCGCACACCACCTCGACCAAAGCACTCTATCATCAAACACATTCAACAAACCTTCAAAATACTCACTCCATCTCCTTCTCACATCACCACTACTTGTCATCACCTCCCCATTACCCCCCTTTACTGAAGTTCCCATTTGTTCTCTTGTCTTACGCACTTTATTTACCTCCTTCCAAAACATGTTTAATTTCCTTAAAATTCAATGATAGTCTCTCACCCCAACTCTCATTTGCCCTCTTTTCTCCTCTTCTACCTTTCTCTTGACCTTCAGCCTCTTTCTTTTATACATCTCCCACTCATTTGCATTATTGTCCTGGAAAAATCGTCGAAATGCCTCTCTCCTCGCTTTCACTAATAATCTTACTTCTTCATCCCGCTACTCACTACCGTTTCTAATCTGCCCACCTCCCAAGCTTCTTATACCACAAGCATCCTTTGCGCAAGCCATGACTGTTTCCCTAAATACATCCCATTCCTCCCCCACTCCACTTACGTCCTTTGTTCTCACCTTTTTTCCATTCTGTACTCATTCTCTCCTGGTACTTCCTCACACGAGTCTCCTTCCCAAGTTCACTTACTCTCTCCACTCTTTTCACCCCAACATCTCTCTTCTTTTCTGAAAACCTCAACAAATCTTCACCTTCGCCTCCACAAGAAAAGGATCAGACATCACTCCAGTTGCACCTCTCAGCACATTAACATCCAAGAGTCTCTCTTTCGCGCGCCTATCAATTAATACGTAATCCAATAACGCGATCTGGCCATCTCTCCTACTTACATACGTATACTTATGTATATCTCTCTTTTTAAACCAGTTACTCCCAAACACCAGTCCTTTTCAACACATAAATCTACAAGTTTTTCACCATTTCCATTTACAATACTGAGCACCCCATGTACACCAATTATTCCCTCAACTGACACATTACTCACCGTTGCATTCAAATCACCCATCACTATAACCCGGTCTCGTGCATGAAAACTACTAACACACTCACTCAGCTGCTCCCAAAACACTTGCCTCTGATGATCTTTCTTCTCATGCCCAGGTGCATATGCACGAATAATCACCCATCTCTCTCCATCCACTTTCAGTTTTACTCATATCAATCTAGAGTTTACTTTCTTACACTCTATCACATACTCCCACCACTCCTGTTCCAGGAGTAGTGCTACTCCTTCCCTTGCTCTTGTCCTCTCACTAACCCCTGACTTTACTCCCAAGACCTTCCCAAACCACTCTTCCCCTTTACCCTTAAGCTTCCTTTCACTCAGAGCCAAAACATCCAGGATCCTTTCATCAAACATACTACCTATATCTCCTTTTTTCTCATCTTGGTTACACACACACACATTTAGACACCCTAATCGGAGCCTTCGAGGAGGATGAGCACTCCCCGCGTGACTCCTTCTTCTGTCTCCCTTTTTAGAAAGTTGGAATAAAAGGAAGGGAGGGTGGTTGTCCAGCCCCCCTCTCCCGTCCCCTTTAGTCGCCTTCTACGGCACGTGAGAAATGCGTGGGAAGTATTCTTTCTCCCCTATCCCCATATATGAATTATATATATATGTATATATATATATATATATATATATATATATATATATATATATATATATATATATATATATATATATATATATATATATATATATCATCTTCCGCAAAGCTTTTACTAACTCTTCTCTGTTTACCAAATCATTTTCCCTAACCCTCTCACTTTGCACACCACCTCGACCAAAACACCCTATATCTGCCACTCTATCATCAAAGACATTCAACAAACCTTCAAAATACTCACTCCATCTCCTACTCACATCACCACTACTTGTTATCACCTCCCCATTTGCGCCCTTCACTGAAGTTCCCATTTGCTCCCTTGTCTTACGCACTTTATTTACCTCCTTCCAGAACATCTTTTTATTCTCCCTAAAATCTAATGATACTCTCTCACCCCAACTCTCATTTGCCCTCTTTTTCACCTCTTGCACCTTTCTCTTGACCTCCTGTCTCTTTCTTTTATACATCTCCCACTCAATTGCAGTTTTTCCCTGCAAAAATCGTCCAAATGCCTCTCTCTTCTCTTTCACTAATAATCTTACTTCTTCATCCCACCACTCACTACCCTTTCTAATCAACCCACCTCCCACGCTTCTCATGGCACAAACATCTTTTGCGCAATCCATCACTGCTTCCTTAAATACATCCCATTCCTACCCCACTCCCCTTACTTCCATTGTTCTCGTCTTTTTCCATTCTATGCTCAGTCTCTCCTGGTACTTCCTCACACAAGTCTCCTTCCCAAGCTCACTTACTCTCACCACTCTATTCACCACAACATTCACTCTTCTTTTCTGAGAACCCATACAAATCTTCACCTTACCCTCCACAAGATAATGATCAGACTGTATTGTTGACTGGTTGGTAAGGTTATTTAATGTATGTATGACTCATGGTGAGGTGCCTGAGGATTGGCGGAATGCGTGCATAGTGCCATTGTACAAAGGCAAAGGGGATAAGAGTGAGTGCTCAAACTACAGAGGTATAAGTTTGTTGAGTATTCCTGGTAAATTATATGGGAGGTTATTGATTGAGAAGGTGAAGGCATGTACAAAGCATCAGATTAGGGAAGAGCAGTGTGATTTCAGAAGTGGTAAAGGTTGTGTGGATCGGGTGTTTGCTTTGAAGAATGTATGTGAGAAATACTTAGAAAAGCAAATGGATTTGTATGCAGCATTTATGGATCTGGAGAAGGCATATGATAGAGTTGATAGAGATGCTCTGTGGAAGGTATTAAGAATATATGGTGTGGGAGGCAAGTTGTTAGAAGCAGTGAAAAGTTTTTATCGAGGATGTAAAGCATGTGTACGTGTAGGAAGAGAGGAAAGTGATTGGTTCCCAGTGAATGTAGGTTTGCGGCAGGGGTGTGTGATGTTTCCATAGTTGTTTAATTTGTTTATGGATGGGGTTGTTAGGGAGGTGAATGCAAGAGTTTTGGAAAGAGGGGCAAGTATGAAGTCTGTTGTGGATGAGAGAGCTTGGGAAGTGAGTCAGTTGTTGTTTGCTGATGATACAGCGCTGGTGGCTGATTCATGTGAGAAACTGCAGAAGCTGGTGTGTGAGAGGCTGGTAAAGAGTGTGAAAGAAGAAAGTTAAGAGTAAATGTGAATAAGAGCAAGGTTATTAGGTACAGTAGGGTTGAGGGTCAAGTCAAATGGAAGGTAAGTTTGAATGGAGAAAAACTGGAGGAAGTGAAGTGTTTTAGATATGTGGGAGTGGATCTGGCAGCGGATGGAACCATGGAAGCGGAAGTGAATCATAGGGTGGGGGAGGGGGCGAGAATCCTGGGAGCTTTGAAGAATGTGTGGAAGTAGCGAACATTATCTCGGAAAGCAAAAATGGGTATGTTTGAAGGAATAGTGGTTCCAACAATGTTGTATGGTTGCGAGGCGTGGGCTATGGATAGAGTTGTGCGCAGGAGGGTGGATGTGCTGGAAATGGGATGTTTGAGGACAATGTGTGGTGTGAGGTGGTTTGATCGAGTAAGTAATGTAAGGGTAAGAGAGATGTGTGGAAATGAGCGTGGTTGAGAGAGCAGAAGAGGGTGTTTTGAAATGGTTTGGGCGCATGGAGAGAATGAGTGAGGAAAGGTTGACCAAGAGGATATATGTGTCGGAGGTGGAGGGAACGAGGAGAAGTGGGAGACCAAATTGGAGGTGGAAAGATGGAGTGAAAAAGACTTTGAGTGATCGGGGCCTGAACATGCAGGAGGGTGAAAGGAGGGCAAGAAATAGAATGAATTGGATCGATGTGGTATACCGGGGTTGACGTGCTGTCAGTGGATTGAATCAGGGCATGTGAAGCGTCTGGGGTAAACTATGGAAAGTTGTGTGGGGCCTGGATGTGGAAAGGGAGCTGTGGTTTCGGGCATTATTGCATGACAGCTAGAGACTGAGTGTGAACAAATGGGACCTTTGTTGTCTTTTCCTAGCGCTACCTCGCACACATGAGGGGGGAGGTGGATGGTATTCCATGTGTGGGGAGGTGGCGATGGGAATGAATAAAGGCGGACAGTGTGAATTGTGTGCATGGGTATATATGTATGTGTCTGTGTGTGTATATATATGTGTACATTGAGATGTATAGGTGTGTATATTTGCATGTGTGGACGTGTATGTATGTACATGTGTATGGGGGTGGGTTGGGCCATTTCTTTCGTCTGTTTCCTTGTGCTACCTCGGAAACGCGGGAGACAGCGACAAATCAAAATGAAAATAATATACAAATATATATATATATATATATATATATATATATATATATATATATATATATATATATATATATATATTTTTTTTTTTTTTTTTTTTTCTTTTCAACTATTCGCCATTTCCCGCGTTAGCGAGGTAGCGTTAAGAACAGAGGACTGGGCCTTTTTTGGAATATCCTCACCAGGCCCCCTCTGTTCGTTCTTTTGGAAAATTAAAAAAAAAAAAAAACGAGAGGGGAGGATTTCCAGCACCCCGCTCACTCCCCTTTTAGTCGCCTTTTACGACACGCAGGGAATACGTGGGAAGCATTCTTAATCCCCTATCCCCAGGGATGATATATATATATATATATATATATATATATATATATATATATATATATTGATTGGTTTCTATCCCTGGGGATAGGGGAGAAAGAATACTTCCCACGTATTCCCTGCGTGTCGTAGAAGGCGACTAAAAGGGGAGGGAGCAGGTGGCTGGAAATCCTCCCCTCTCGTTTTTTTTTTTAATTTTCCAAAAGAAGGAACAGAGAAGGGGGCCAGGTGAGGATATTCCCTCTAAGGCCCAGTCCACTGTTCTTAACGCTACCTCGCTAATGCGGGAAATGGCGAATAGTATGAAAGAAAGAAAGATATATATATTTTTTTTTTTTTTTTTTTTATACTTTGTCGCTGTCTCCCGCGTTTGCGAGGTAGCGCAAGGAAACAGACGAAAGAAATGGCCCAACCCCCCCCCCCCATACACATGTACATACACACGTCCACACACGCAAATATACATACCTACACAGCTTTCCATGGTTTACCCCAGACGCTTCACATGCCTTGATTCAATCCACTGACAGCACGTCAACCCCTGTATACCACATCGCTCCAATTCACTCTATTCCTTGCCCTCCTTTCACCCTCCTGCATGTTCAGGCCCCGATCACACAAAATCTTTTTCACTCCATCTTTCCACCTCCAATTTGGTCTCCCTCTTCTCCTCGTTCCCTCCACCTCCGACACATATATCCTCTTGGTCAATCTTTCCTCACTCATTCTCTCCATGTGCCCAAACCATTTCAAAACACCCTCTTCTGCTCTCTCAACCACGCTCTTTTTATTTCCACACATCTCTCTTACCCTTACGTTACTTACTCGATCAAACCACCTCACACCACACATTTTCCTCAAACATCTCATTTCCAGCACATCCATCCTCCTGCGCACATCTCTATCCATAGCCCACGCCTCGCAACCATACAACATTGTTGGTACCACTATTCCTTCAAACATACCCATTTTTGCTTTCCGAGATAATGTTCTCGACTTCCACACATTTTTCAAGGCTCCCAAAATTTTCGCCCCCTCCCCCACCCTATGATCCACTTCCGCTTCCATGGTTCCATCCGCTGACAGATCCACTCCCAGATATCTAAAACACTTCACTTCCTCCAGTTTTTCTCCATTCAAACTCACCTCCCAATTGACTTGACCCTCACCCCTACTGTACCTAATAACCTTGCTCTTATTCACATTTACTCTTAACTTTCTTCTTCCACACACTTTACCAAACTCAGTCACCAGCTTCTGCAGTTTCTCACATGAATCAGCCACCAGCGCTGTATCATCAGCGAACAACAACTGACTCACTTCCCAAGCTCTCTCATCCCCAACAG
This sequence comes from Panulirus ornatus, assembly GCF_036320965.1. Classification (NCBI taxonomy): domain Eukaryota; kingdom Metazoa; phylum Arthropoda; class Malacostraca; order Decapoda; family Palinuridae; genus Panulirus; species Panulirus ornatus. The sequence continues at coordinate 20,062,836 of NC_092227.1, forward strand.
ACTTCATATATATATATATACGTATATTGGAAAGGATCACAATTTTGCGCGTGATCAAGGTATTGCTATGAGTCCACGGGGAAAATGAAACACGAAAAGTTTCCAAGTGCACTTGGGAACTTTTCGGGTTTCATTTTCACCGTGGACTCGTAGGAATATATATGTATATATATATATATATATATATATATATATATATATATATATATATATATATATATATATATAGTGAGTGGTGGGATGAAGAAGTAAGATTATTGGTGAAAGAGAAGAGAGAGGCATTTGGACGATTTTTCCAGGGAAAAAATGCAATTGAGTGGGAGATGTATAAAAGAAAGAGACGAGGTCAAGAGAAAGGTGCAAGAGGTGAGAAAGAGGGCAAATGAGAGTTGGGGTGAGAGACTATCATTAAATTTTTCGGAGAATAAAAAGACGTTCTGGGAGGAGGTAAATAAAGTGCGTAAGACAAGGGAGCAAATGGGAACTTCAGTGAACGGCGCAAATGGGGAGGTGATAACAAGTAGTAGTGATGTGAGAAAGAGATGGAGTGAGTATTTTGAAGGTTTGTTGAATGTGTTTGATGATAGAGTGGCAGATATAAGGTGTTTTGGTAGAGGTGGTGTGCAAAGTGAGAGGGTTAGGGAAAATGATTTGGTAAACAGAGAAGAGGTAGTAAAAGCCTTGCGGAAGATGAAAGCCGGCAAGGCAGCAGGTTTGAATGGTATTGCAGTGGAATTTATTAAAAAAGGGGGTGACTGTATTATTGACTGTTTGGTAAGGTTATTTAATGTATGTATAACTCAAGGTGAGGTGCCTGAGGATTGGCGGAATGCGTGCATAGTGCCATTGTACAAAGGCAAAGGGGATAAGAGTGAGTGCTCAAATTACAGAGGTATAAGTTTGTTGAGTATTCCTGGTAAATTACATGGGAGGGTATTGATTGAGAGGGTGAAGGCATGTACAGAGCATCAGATTGGGGAAGAGCAGTGTTGTTTCAGAAGTGGTAGAGGATGTGTGGATCAGGTGTTTGCTTTGAAGAATGTATGTGAGAAATACTTAGAAAAGCAAATGGATTTGTATGTAGCATTTATGGATCTGGAGAAGGCATACGATAGAGTTGATAGAGATGCTCTGTGGAAGGTATTAAGAATACATGGTGTGGGAGGCAAGTTGTTAGAAGCAGTGAAAAGTTTTTATCGAGGATGTAGGGCATGTGTGCGTGTAGGAAGTGAGGAAAGTGATTGGTTCTCAGTGAATGTAGGTTTGCGGCAGGGGTGTGTGATGTCTCCATGGTTGTTTAATTTGTTTATGGATGGGGTTGTTAGGGAGGTGAATGCAAGAGTTTTGGAAAGAGGGGCAAGTATTAAGTCTGTTGGGGATGAGAGAGCTTGGGAAGTGAGTCAGTTGTTGTTCGCTGATGATACAGCGCTGGTGGCTGATTCATGTGAGAAACTGCAGAAGCTGGTGACTGAGTTTGGTAAAGTGTGTGAAAGAAGAAAGTTAAGAGTAAATGTGAATAAGAGCAAGGTAATTAGGTACAGTAGGGTTGAGGGTCAAGTCAATTGGGAGGTAAGTTTGAATGGAGAAAAACTGGAAGAAGTAATGTGTTTTAGATATGTGGGAGTGGATCTGGCAGCGGATGGAACCATGGAAGCGGAAGTGGATCATAGGGTGGGGGAGGGGGCGAGAATCCTGGGAGCCTTGAAGAATGTGTGGAAGTCGAGAACATTATCTCGGAAAGCAAAAATGGGTATGTTTGAAGGAATAGTGGTTCCAACAATGTTGTATGGTTGCGAGGCGTGGGCTATGGATAGAGTTTTGCGCAGGAGGATGGTTGTGCTGGAAATGAGATGTTGGAGGACAATGTGTGGTGTGAGGTGGTTTGATCGAGTTAGTAACGCTTTGAAGAATGTATGTGAGAAATACTTAGAAAAGCAAATGAATTTGTATGTAGCATTTATGGATCTGGAAAAGGCATATGATAGAGTTGATAGAGATGCTCTGTTGAAGGTATTAAGAATATATGTTGTGGGAGGCAATTTGTTAGAAGCAGTAAAACGTTTTTATCGAGGATGTAAGGCATATGTACGTTTAGGAAGAGAGGAAAGTAATTGGTTTTCAGTGAATGTAGTTTTGCGACAGGGGTGTGTGATGTCTCCATGGTTGTTTGATTTGTTTATGGATGGGGTTGTGAGGGAGATGAGTGCAAGAGTTTTGGAAAAAGGGGCAAATATACAGTCTGTTGTGGATGAGAGAGCTTGGGAAATGAGTCAGTTGTTCGCTGATGATACAGCGGTGGTGGCTGATTCGTGTGAGAAACTGCAGAAGCTGGTGACTGAGATTGTTAAAGTGTGTGAAAGAAGAAAGCTGAGAGTAAATGTGAATACGTGCAAGATTATTAGGTACAGTAGGGTTGAGGGCCAAATCATTTGGGAGGTAAGTTTGAGTGAAGAAAAACTGGAGGAAGTGAAGTGTTTTAGATATCTGGGATTGGATTTGGCAGCGGATGGAACAATGGAAGCGGAAGTGAATCATAGGGTGGGGGAGGGGGCGAAAGTTCTGAGAGCGTTCAAGAATGTGTGGAAGTCGAGAACATTATCTCGGAAAGCAAAAATGGGTATGTTTGAAGGAATAGTGGTTCCACCAATGTTATATAGTTGCGAGGCATGGGCTATGGATAGAGTTGTGCGGAGGAGGGTGGATGTGCTGGAAATGAGATGTTTGAGGACAATATGTGGTGTGAGGTGGTTTGATCGAGTAAGTAATGTAAGGGTAAGAGAGATGTGTGGTAATAAAAAGAGTTCGGTTGAGAGAGCAGAAGAGGGTGTTTTGAAATGGTTTGGTCACATGGAGAGAATGAGTGAGGAAAGACTGACCAAGAGGATATATGTGTCAGAGGTGGAGGGAACGAGGAGAAGTTGGAGACCAAATTGGAGGTGGAAAGATGGAGTGAAAAAGATTTTGAGTGTTCGGGGCCTGAACATGCAGGAGGGTGAAAGGCGTGCAAGGAATAGAGTGAATTGGAACGATGTGGTATACCGGGGTCGACGTGCTGTCAGTGGATTGAACCAGGGAATGTGAAGCGTCTGGGGTAAACCATGGAAATTTCTGTGGTGCGTGGATTTGGAAAGTGTACTGTGGTTTCGGTGCATTATTACCTGACAGCTAGAGACTGAAAGTGAACGAATGGGGCCTTTGTTGTCTTTTCCTAGCGTTACCGCGCGCACCTTTGGGGGAGGGTGTGGTTATTTTCTTGTGTGGCGGGTTGGCGATGGGAATGAATAAAGGCAGACAGTATGAATTATGTGCATGTGTGTATATGTCTGTGTGTGTGTATATATATATATATATATATATATATATATATATATATATATATATATATATATATATATATACGTTGAAATGTATAGGTATGTATACCTACGTGTGTGGATGTGTATGTATATACATGTGTTTGTGTGTGGGTTTGGCCATTCTTTCGTCTGTTTACTTGAGCTACCTCGCTAATGAGGGAGACCGCGACAAAGAAAATAATAATATTGAATATACATATATATATATATATATATATATATATATATATACATATATATATATATATATATATATATACACAGATACATAATTCATATTTGCTGCCTTTATTCATTTCCGTCGCCACCCAGCTCCACAGGAAATGACAACCCCCTCCCCCCGCACGCGTGAGAGGTAGCGCTGGGAAAATACTACAAAGACCACATTCCCTCACACTCAGTCTCTATCTGTCATGTATGATTTACCAAAACCACAGCGACCTTTCCACATCCAGGCCCCACAAAACATTTCATGGTTTACCCCAGACGCTTTATATGCCCTTGTTCAGTCAATCGACAGCACTTCGACTCCGGTGCACCACATCGTTCCAATGCACTCTATTCCATGCACGCCTTTCACGCTCCTGCATGTTCAGGCCCCGATCACTCAAAATCTTTTTCACTCCACCCTTCCACCTCCAATTTTCCTCATTCCCTTCACCTCTGACACACATATCCTCTTTGTCAATCTTTCCTCACTCATTCTCTTTATGTGACCAAACTATTTCAATACACACTCTTCTTTTCTCTTAACCACACTCTTTTTTATTACCACACATCTCTCTTACCCTTTCATTACTCAATCAAACCACCTCACACCACATATTGCCCTCAAACATCTCATTTCCAGCACACCCACCATCCTCCGCACAACCCATATAACATTGCTTGGACCACTATTCCTTTAAACATACCCATTTTTGCTTTCCGAGAGAATGTTCTCGCCTTTCAAACATTTTTCAACGATTCCAGAACATTCACCCCCTCCCTCCTCCTCACTTCCGCTTCCATGGCTCCAGCCGCTGCCAAATCCACTCCCAGATATCTAAAACACTTCACTTCCTTCAGTTTTTCTCCATTCAAACTTACCTCCCAGTTGACTTGTCCCTCAACCCTACTGTACCTAATAACCTTGCTCTTATTCTTATTTACTCTCAGCTTTCTTCCTTCACAAACTTTACCAAACTCAGTCACCAGCTTCTGCAGTGTCTCACCCGAACCAGCCACCAGCGCTGTATCATCAAGGAACAACAACAGACTCACTTCCCAAACCCTCACATCTCCAAAAGACTGCATACTTGCCCCTCTCTCCAAAACTGTTTCATTTACCTCCCTAACAACCCCATCCATAAACAAATTAAACAACCATGAAGACATCACGCATCTCTGTCGCAAATTGACATTCACTGGAAACCACTCACTTTCCTCTGTTTCTACCCGCTCTAATGCCTTACATCCTCGATAAAATCTTTTCACTGCTTCTAGCAACTTACCTTACACACCATATACTCTAAATACCTTCCACAAAGCATCTCTATCAACTCTATCATATGCCTTCACCAGATCCATAAATTCTAAATACAAATCCATCTGTTTTCCTAAGTATTTCTCACATACATTCTTGAAAGCAAACACCTGATCCACACATCCTCTACCACTTCTGAAACTACACTGCTCTTCCCCAGTCTGATGCCCTGTATATGTCTTTACCCTCTCAATCAATACCCTCCCATACAATTTCCCAGAAATACTTAACAACTTTATACATCTGCAATTTGAACACTCACCTTTATCCCCTTTGCCTTTGTACAATGGCAATATGCATGCATTCCGCCAATACTCAGGCACTTTACTATGAACCATACATACACTGAATTTCCACACCAACCAGTCAACAACACAGTCAGCCCCCTTTTTTTAATAAATTCAACTGCAATACCATCCAAACTCTTCCTCAAAGCTTTCACTACTTCTTCTCTGTTTACCATTCTCCCTGACCCTCTCACTTCGCACACCACCTCGAACAAAACACCATCTCTCTCTCTCTCTCTCTCTCTCTCTCTCTCTCTCTCTCTCTCTCTCTCTCTGTATATATATATATATATATATATATATATATATATATATATATATATATATATATATATATATAAATATATATATATATATATATATATATATATATATATATATATATATATATATATATATATAAATATATATATATATATATATATATATATATATATATATATATATATATATATATATATATATATATATATATATAATCCCTGGGGATAGGGGAGAAAGAATACTTCCCACGTATTTCCTGCGTGTCGTAGAAGGCGACTAAAAGGGAAGGGAGCAGGGGGCTGGAAATCCTCCCCTCTCGTTTTTTTTTTTTTTTTTCCAATGGAAGGAACAGAGAAGGGGGCTGGATGAAGATGTTTCCTCAGATGCCCAGTCGTCTGTTCTTAACGTTACCTCGCTGACGCGGGAAATGGCGAATAGTATGAAAGAAAAGAAAAAGAAATATATATATATATATATATATATATATATATATATATATATATATATATATATATATATATGTATACATATATTCTTTTCTTTTAAACTATTTGCCATTTCCCGCGTTATCGAGGTAGCGTTAAGAACAGAGGACTGGGCATTTTTTGGAATATCCTCACCTGGCCCCCTCTGTTCCTTCTTTTGGAAAATTTGAAAAAAAAAAAGAAAAAAAGAAAAAGGATCACAATTTTGCGCGTGATCAAGATATTCCTATGAGTCCACTGGGAACTTATCGCGTTTCATTTTCCCCGTGGACTCATAGGAATATATATGTATATATATATATATATATATATATATATATATATATATATATATATATATATATATATATATATATATATATCGAGAATTTTTGCATGGAAAAAATGCATTTGAGTGGGAGATGTATAAAAGTATAAAAGAAAGAGACAGGAGGTCAAGAGAAAGGTGCAAGAGGTGAAAAAGAGGGCAAATGAGAGTTGGGGTGAGAGAGTATCATTAAATTTTAGGGAGAATAAAAAAGATGTTCTGGAAGGAGGTAAATTTAGTGCGTAAGACAAGGGAGCAAATGGGAACTTCAGTGAAGGGCGCTAATGGGGAAGTGATAACAAGTAGTGGTGATGTGAGAAGGAGATGGAGTGAGTGTTTTGAAGGTTTGTTGAATGTGTTTGGTGATAGAGCGGCAGATATAGGGTGTTGTGGTCGAGGTGGTGTGCAAAGTGAGACGGTTAGGGAAAATGATTTGGTAAACAGAGAAGAGGTAGTAAAAGCTTTGCGGAAGATAAAAGCCGGCAAGGCAGCAGGTTTGGATGGTATTGCAGTGGACTCTATTAAAAAAGGGGGTGACTGTATTGTTGACTGGTTGGTAAGGTTATTTAATGTATGAATGACTCATGGTGTGGTGCCTGAGGATTGGCGGAATGCGTGCATAGTGCCATTGTACAAAGGCAAAGGGGATAATAGTGAGTGCTCAAATTACAGAGGTATAAATTTGTTGAGTATTCCTGGTAAATTATATGGGAGGGTATTGATTGAGAGGGTGAAGGCATGTACAGAGCATCAGACTGGGGAAGAGCAGTGTGGTTTCAGAAGTGGTAGAGGATGTGTGGATCAGGTGTTTGCTTTGAGGAATGTATGTGAGAAATACTTAGAAAAGCAAATGGATTTGTATGTAGCATTTATGGATCTGGAGAAGGCATACGATAGAGTTGATAGAGATGCTCTGTGGAAGGTTTTAAGAATATATGGTGTGGGAGGCAAGTTGTTAGAAGCAGTGAAAAGTTTTTATCGAGGATGTAAGGCATGTGTACGTGTAGGAAGAGAGGAAAGTATTTGGTTCTCAGTGAATGTAGGTTTGCGGCAGGGGTGTGTGATGTCTCCATGGTTGTTTAATTTGTTTATGGATGGGGTTGTTAGGGAGGTGAATGCAATCAGTGGATTGAATCAGGGCATGTGAAGCGTCTGGGGTAAACCATGGAAAGTTGTGTGGGGCTTGGATGTGGAAAGAGGGGCAAGTATGAAGTCTGTTGTGGATGAGAGAGCTTGGGAAGTGAGTCAGTTGTTGTTCGCTGATGATACAGCACTGGTGGTTGATTCATGTGAGAAACTGCAGAAGCTGGAGACTGAGTTTGGTAAAGTGTGTGAAAGAAGAAAGTTAAGAGTAAATGTGAATAAGAGCAAGGTTATTAGGTACAGTAAGGTTGAGGGTCAAGTCAATTGGGAGGTAAGATTGAATGGAGAAAAACTGAAGGAAGTAAAGTGCTTTAGATATGTGGGAGTGGATCTGGCAGCGGATGGAACCATGGAAGCGGAAGTGAATCATAGGGTGGGGGAGGGGGCGACAATCCTGGGAGCTTTGAAGAATGTGTGGAAGTCGAGAGCATTATCTCGGAAAGCAAAAATGGGTATGTTTGAAGGAATAGTGGTTCCAACAATGTTGTATGGTTGCGAGGCGTGGGCTATGGATAGAGTTGTGCGCAGGAGGGTGGATGTGCTGGAAATGAGATGTTTGAGGACAATGTGTGGTGTGAGGTGGTTTGATCGAGTAAGTAATGTAAGGGTAAGAGAGATGTGTGGAAATAAAAAGAGCGTGGTTGAGAGAGCAGAAGAGGGTGTTTTGAAATGGTTTGGGCACATGGAGAGAATGAGTGAGGAAAGATTGACCAAGAGGATATATGTGTCGGAGGTGGAGGGAACGAGGAGAAGTGGGAGACCAAATTGGAGGTGGAAAGATGGAGTGAAAAATATTTTGAGCGATCGGGGCCTGAACATGCAGGAGGGTGAAAGGTGGGCAAGGAATAGAGTGAATTGGATCGATGTGGTATACCGGGGTTGACGTGCTGTCAGTGGATTGAATCAGGGCATGTGAAGCGTCTGGGGTAAACCATGGAGAGTTCTGTGGGGCTTGGATGTGGAAAGGGAGCTGTGGTTTCGGGCATTATTGCATGACAGCTAGAGACTGAGTGTGAACGAATGGGGCCTTTGTTGTCTTTTTCCTAGCGCTACCTCGCACACATGAGGGGGGGAGGGGGATGGTATTCCATGTGTGGCGAGGTGGCGATGGGAATGAATAAAGGCAGACAGTGTGAATTGTGTGCATGGGGGTATATGTATGTGTCTGTGTGTGTATATATAGGTGTACATTGAGATGTATAGGTAGGTATATTTGCGTGTGTGGACGTGTATGTATATACATGTGTATGGGGGTGGGTTGGGCCATTTCTTTCGTCTGTTTCCTTGCGCTACCTCGCAAACGCGGGAGACAGCGACGAAGCAAAATAATAATAAAGATGAAATATATGTATATATATATATATATATATATATATATATATATATATATATATATATATATATATATATATATATATGTATATATATATATATAGACAGATAGAGAGATAGACGAATATATGACCAACCTACAGATACAGAAAATACAAATTTTCACAGCAGGGAAACCCCAGTATCATCAATAATTAATAGTCGCTTTTAATTAATGTATAAGGATTCTCATTTGATAATAGTCCTCCCTGACTAATTGTAATTCTTTCAGTGATTTTCAGTTTATCATGAGAGGAACGAGAAAATCTGGTGCAGTATGGAATGAGAGCTTTATGGAATGCCTGTACAATACTCCCTTCGTGAAGGTAGAGCCTCAGAGTATGCAAGATAAGTCTCAGAAGAATGCTAGAAAGTTAGTGATCTACTCTGACAGTTCCTCCTTCAGGAATATTCATAAAGAGGTTGACCAATTTAGTAAACTTGCAATTTCATAAGCTTCATATACTAAGTTTTAGTTCAAACCAACGCGAGTTGTGAAGGATATTCTGTATTTACAGAAACTAGAAATATTTAAGGTTCCTGTAGTTCTGGACATGACGTCTGTGGTCAAGAACACTGTGTTAAGCTCATCAATACGATTGGTTACCAGTGTTTGTTTGCTGCCTCATTCCTCTTCCCTAATGTATGGTGAGTACGGTCACGCAAGTAGACCTCCCCCACCCCATCCAGACAGTCCTTCTTTGGTGCAGGAGGGAACTCTGATACCTGGAGTGCTGATACCTGGAGTGCTGATACCTGGAGTGCTGATACCTGGAGTGCTGATACCTGGAGTGCTGATACCTGGAGTGCTGATAACGTCACTCCTGTGTTTCCTCCCGACTGCTTGTCCCACTCCTACAACGTGAGGGACCTGGTGAGGCGACAGTAGTAATTGCGAAGGGAGAGGACGGGAGATGTTGACCGTGTAGGTGAGTAGGGATGATTCTGGAGCGAACTTCGGAAAGCGACGCGAGACGTATTTGGCTGTTTTCTGCTTTTGGCAAGACATTGGTCTACAGCAGTAAATCCACTGTGGGATTTATAGACATTCTGAGGATTGAACTGCCAGACAATCCAAGCAAAAGGACTTCTGTATCACAAAAATTTTGCTTACATAGTCTATAGTAGCTATCAATAAGTCACGTTACCAGAGCAAACAGTAATATATGAAGCAATTGTTTTTCTTACATTCCTTTTCTTTTATTATGGCGTAAAATATCTACCATCAATGCTAGTCTGAACGGTTAGATAACAATTTGTTCACCTTTGTCCATCAGACGGGACACACGCCATATATGCAACATCACGTACACAACTTGAGCATCTTAAGAGTAGAGAGTTAGCTAACAGAACATTGCTAGGAGTCGTAGGCTGTTGTTCGAAACGTTTGGTAATCCTATGTAAAAATAGGCATCCATCACAGACACAGTAGATGGCGTGACGACTGTACGTATGACGTAGTGTCTCGTCCACGTTATAGAGTTGGTCTTCTTCTTTGGAGCAACATTCATCATGTGTTTATTGGCATAAGTAGGAATGACACGATGATACTGGTACGCGCCAGATGAATTCCAGAATGAGGTTGAAGAACTCAGAATTTACTGAAACTAAAGAAACTTTTATAAGTGTTTGGTAAGGATGAAGTGAGGAGCGAGGTTCTACTTGTGTCATTCTGATGCGGAAGGAAAGATCTTAATTTCCATCAACTTTAAACCAATTTAGGAGGAACTATATTTCATTCCCAGGCACCAGAGAAGTTATCTGAAATTACAGCAATTATTCTCCTGCAGACGATGTTCATCGATTTTGATGTATGGGTCTGGTATCACTGAAGTTCACACCTCCGCTACCTTCACCCATTTCAAACACTGTGACCTGATTACATGTGAAACAGTGTACTTTGAGACCAAGTCAAACAGTGTGAGCCGAGTGCTAGTAAAGTTGATATGAGAGCCAATGAAAGACTTGAATGTGAGCGTTAGCGAAACATGTGATCTGAGTGTCAGTGAAACACTACGATATGAGAGCCAACAAAACATTATCATCTGATTGCCAGTGAAGCGTCCTGATTTGAATGCCAGTGAAGATCTGTGGGATGAGTTCCAAATAACAATGTGTTCTCAGTGCCACTGAAACACTGTGTTATTATCTGAGTGCCGGTGAAACACTGTGACCAGGGGGTCAGTCCTGGCTACCATCTACTGTGTAGACCGTGATCTGTTCTTATTTCCAGCCTTAAGGAGCGGGCTGCCCAAGATTTTATGGCACCTTCATCACCCGAACATGACCAGTAACGCGTAAGGATCTCAATACTGTGAACATAAGGGATAAGATATCCACAGTAAAAAAGGAAGCACACAGTTCTCCATCATACTAAATGCATAATGACAAGCACCTCAGAATGTGTCCCATGAACATATGGGCACAAGGCTTCATGATCACCAGCCGGCGGTTCAGAGACATGATCTGCCAGTGACTCCTGATGGAGCTTCTGGTGTTGACCAACTCCTGATGATGTACTGCTGCTGGTGTTGACCAGCTCCTGATGATGTACTGCTGCTGGTGTTGACCAACTCCTGATGATGTGCTGCTGCTGGTGTTGACCAGCTCCTGATAATGTGCTGCTGCTGGTGTTGACCAACTCCTGATGATGTACTGCTGCTGGTGTTGACCAACTCCTGATGATGTGCTGCTGCTGGTGTTGACCAGCTCCTGATGATGTGCTGCTGCTGGTGTTGACCAACTCCTGATGATGTGCTGCTGCTGGTGTTGACCAACTCCTGATGATGTGCTGCTGCTGGTGTTGACCAACTCCTGATGATGTGCTGCTGCTGGTGTTGACCAACTCCTGATGATGTGCTGCTGCTGGTGTTGACCAGCTCCTGATGATGTGCTGCTGCTGGTGTTGACCAACTCCTGATGATGTGCTGCTGCTGGTGTTGACCAACTCCTGATGATGTACTGCTGCTGGTGTTGACCAACTCCTGATGATGTGCTGCTGCTGGTGTTGACCAACTCCTGATGATGTACTGCTGCTGGTGTTCACCAGCCCCTGAATAACAGCAACAAATTTGTTATAGAAACTCTATGATCAGTATCCTGCTGGTGGTCTCCTCCAATACGTAACCCATCACCAAGCAGGCCTCTACCGTGCGCTGATCTGTGATCACTGACAGCTCACGATGAGAATTCGATTGGCTCATTCCTTCAGCAGGTACACTGTGACCACCGTGCATCTTCATGCTTTTTCCGACTCGTATTATCCGTTCGTATTAAGAATCATCTTCACCATCATGTGAAGGACAGGTAACTATTCTTTAGCTTATCCTTCAAGTTCAAACCTAAACTTAGGTTCCAGCAGCCATGTCTGACCATTCAGAACAAACTGGAAGAAATAAACCTGTTGTGGCTTAATTTCCTTCAATGTGAGAGTGAAATATCAGAGGAGTGTTGGCTTATGGCTAAGAAGTGTAGGGTTAGAGTATCCGTCCCCCACACACGTGTACTACCTCCTCACGTTTTGATTGTTCATCATCAGTGGTACGTGGAGCCACGGCCCGGGGTCGGTAGGCTGAACCCGGGCCCAGGATTCGTACGCTGAACAAGTACCCGGAGTCAGCATGTCGAAATCATGTCCCAGGGTTGGTACATCGAACCGGGATCCAAGGGTAACACGACGAACCGAGGACTGGGAGTGAATAGCAAGGTGGTTAGTCCAGCTGCCACGTGAATGGGTATTGACCATGAACATTTATATGAACGGGAGAAATATTCGTGGCCAAGTGTGTGTCATGGACGCATGATGTGGTTGAAAATTACCCGACGTTCACAAATTTGTAAGTGTGTCTGTTCGGTGTTTGGTGAGGACAACACTCAACTTGTTATTATGTAAATGGGGATTAATTCTGTACATAGAGGAGAAAAACAATATGTGTAACTTTGGTCTTCTCCGAAAAATTCAACCATGAATCATGTGCATTTGATCAACTACTTATACACTGAGAGCAGGTCAAACTAGGACCCATGGTTCTACGTCGCACAGGGGTTCGGGGATCATCACGTCGAACCAGAGCCACGAGCTGGGGTGTCGAACCATGGTCCAGGGATGGCATCTTCTACCTGGGGTTGGGAGTGTTACTTCTTACCTAGGTCCAGGATCGAAAACTTGATGCATCAAAAGCGGGACCTTGCACTGGCAAGGTGGACCAGGGTGAGGCTTTGGTTCGTTAAACCAGGCTCGGGAAAGGTATGCTGAGCCAGTGTAAGAGGTATAACTGTCTCTGATTGGTAAGTAGGATCCATGACTGGTAGGCAGCAGCATGATGGGTACACTGACACTGACTATGGGGTTGGTACATCGAGCCAGCTTCCGGACGTGAAATGTTGGATTACCGTCCAGGAGATGGACCATCGAACCCTAACTGGTTCACAGAAGAAGAGCTTGAAGTTGGTATATCAAACCAGATTCGGTGTTATTTCAATCATCAGTTAGATTCATATGTAAAGGCAGGTACCAGGTGTGTTATAAGCACCAGTACAGAACAACTTTGTAGGCTGGAGAAGAGTAAACAATCAAAGATTGTATTATTCGAACCCCATCTAGAACATGACCCAGCCAAAACTTTGGCCAGTCAGTTGATTATAAAATGCAAACAAAAGATGAGTTGGTTTACTTTATACAAAATTGAATATATTATTTTTCTTCAGAGAATGTACGTGTTTTGCAACAACACTACAACCAAAACCTTAATGCCTGGATAACATCACTGACGGTAAGAACATATTCGTCCTATAGTAACAAGAACATCTCACCACAAATATCAAGGAAACGGGAGATCAGCTTTACATGTAAATATATCACACTTCACACTAACGAGTCCTGCAGCTTTTCCTTGCTATCTCACCTCTAATAAGAGAAGTGCCTGGAATCACCAGCCATGTTTGTGGCCACACAAAAATGATAAGTCAGTTATATCATCAGTGTGAACACAAGTATATGCAATATGTTTACTTCCTCTAATGTTCACTCCTAACGGTACGGCTCTTGAACACGACGGTGCGGCTCTTGAACACGACGGTACGACCTTTGAGGCTGGCGACACTACTCTTGGGTACGACGGACTGGTCAGGGTAAAGGTCACGCCATTAAACACACAGGGTTTCTGCACAAAGGTCACATCGTCGTACTGTTGAATCATATTGTCGTGCTGAAGGATCACATCGTCGTGCTGAAGGATCACATCGACGTGCTGAAGGATCACACTGTTGTGCTGAAGGATCACATCGACGTGTTGAAGGATCACATCGACGTGCTGAGGGATCACATCGTCGTGCTGAAGGATCACATCGACGTGTTGAAGGATCACATCGACGTGCTGAAGGATCACATCGTCGTGCTGAAGGATCACATCGACGTGTTGAAGGATCACATCGACGTGCTGAGGGATCACATCGTCGTGCTGAAGGATCACATCGTCGTGCTGAAGGATCACATCGTCGTGCTGAAGGATCACATCGACGTGCTGAAGGATCGGACCGACGTGTTCAAGATGTTAAACTATGTGTAATTTATTCGACACATGCAAAATCATGGGTGGTCACAACTGTCCCTTAAAGTAAGAGAAGATGGCCGCTCAGAAGGTCTTCATGTTCCCCACTGAAAAAATATCGCCAGGAGGCGTCTGCCAGCGTCCACATATCGGGAAGGACAGTCTAAGCTACGGACCTTCGTGAGCCAGGACCGAGATCGTCAGCATTTTAGCTGCCGCGGGATGTGGATGCTTCAGGACTGCTCTCCTTCGTCCTGGATCATATTTTACATTTCTTATGACCTCAAGAAGAAACACTCTGCACACCTTATCTAAGAGACGACTAACCCGGGGCTGCTTAGAATTCTTTTCTGAATATGAAAGTTTAGAGGATGTATGTAGGATAGTATATCCCTAGATGAATGAGTATTTTTGATGATTTTTCTAACAGGAAGTTTGTATATTTCTTGACGAACGGAGAAAACTCAAGCCGTTCGAGAAAAACGAATTCGTTTTCATATGATATTCTAATACAAAAAACATCGAAGATAACATGAGATAAATTGTGCTGACTTAAACTTCGCGTGAGGCCACGAGTAGTGAAGCACCCACTCCAGGCCATGTACCCAACCTAGGCATAAGTCGCTATTATTATTCCTATTTTTTTTTTTTTTTTGCTTTAGTTACCTCTGGGTTGCCGGTGTCCAGTCCACAAAATCACACCTTCTACACCTCTGACACAACGTTTACCGTCACAACACACACACACACACACACACACACACACATAACCTTTCCCTCTCCTTTCTACTTCTCTCTTTAAAAAGAAAAAGAAAATATGATAGTACAACTGTTTGCAGATCCTCCGGTGCCGAGGTGGAATGGCACTACCGACGGGGGAGGGCTGGATGCTTACGAGAGCTCCCTTGACCCACATCAAACGACTACGACTACTACACTCTCCCAGACAATGCCACAAGACGTGGTTCTTTTTTTAAGTTACTGTGACAAATTTGTGGTCTCAGATCTAACCTTCCACTTGCTCCCTCAGTAGAACTCCATCTATTTTTGAAATTCTCTCCGAAACTAATAGTGTTCAAGTCTGTCTCACCTCTATACAATCAGATCTCTAACTTTAATCTCTACTATCATCTCTGCTCCAAAGGTGGTGTTTGCGTCCACTGTAATACAAAATCACCCATTGCTCACTTCGTGGATCTCGACTTTCCTAACTCTGATACTATCTGGCTCTAAATTTATTTACCCTTTATAAATTCATCTTCATCTTTCGTGAAAAAAAAAATCCACAACTCGACTTCCTGTCACCCAACATTGGTCTACTTGCATCCATGCGGTGAAATCCTCTGTGTCAAGAATGAGTTAGGCTCTACCTCGAATGACCTTTGTGAAGTCGAGACCTTTTCTTTTTCCCTCCTTGACGGTCTGGAACTGAGAATCAGATACCCAACAAGTATACCCAATTGTTATGACCACTCTACCTACACAATACATCCATATATTCAATTCATCTTGGTTCACTCTAATTTAGGGTTCAACCGCACCTTGGATGTAGGAGTCGACCAGTCACAAGTTTCAGCTCTGTCCAAAGTACTTCATCTTCCTCAGTAAAAGAATGAACGAATGCCCGTCGATACTGTGGCTGGGAGATGGCAGGTGTCCAGAATATCGGAAAAAATATCAAGAAAATCTGATAAAACCAGAATCTACGTCTGTGGTTCCAAGGACGATTATCAAATAACTTCAATCCTATCGTTCTAGCTACTAACCTAACTTCCACGGTACAACCAGACGTATAGGGGCAAAAAAATCAAGATCAAAGCCTTTATCTCCTAAAGACACCGAGGACAGACTCTTTGTTAACCTGGAAGTGAACAAGTTATTGATGACTAATGGGAGAATACTTCACCCAAGGCAAGGTGACGGCGGAGCGCAGCACTGCTAAGTCATGACTAATTGGAGGTGAATTCCACTCACTTCAACCGGTCAGTGATCGCATTCTGATTGTTTTTTAAAGTGAGGGTGTGAGGGGAGGCAAGGGAAGGGTGCAATAATCCAATAACGTGATCTAATGAGGAAGTATAATCAACATTCCTTGGTGTGTTCTGACACGAACGAACTGGCTGGCAACACGATCCATAAATACAAGCTAGAAATAAAATACGCATTATGAACAAATTATTACAGTACAGTTTGATGTCTCTGTGTTAAACAAACATACCAAGAGGTTATAGAATATATATATACATATATATATATATATATATATATATATATATATATATATATATATATATATATATATATATATATATATATATGTATGTATATATACATATATACGTATATATATATATATATATATATATATATATATATATATATATATATATATATATATATATATATATATGTGTGTGTGTGTGTGTGTGTGTGTGTGTGTGTGTGTGTGTGAGAGAGTGTGTGTGTATGCAGAAAAAAAAACACGGGAAAATGAAACATGATAACTTCCCAAGCGCACTTTCGTGTATCGATCACATCGTCAGGAGAGATACAAGAATGAGATAGAAGACGCAGAACAGTCAGTTGGTATACAAGGAAAAGATGTAGCTATGACGCCATTGGTAAACAAGCGTTACTGGAGGGTGGTGTTCGGGTTGGTTCGTTCGGGTATAGCAACATGCCTGGCATATAAACTTTATCATGTGAACAAGAAAGGAAACTGTATGCAAATTTTGCCTACAACAAAACTATCCAGTTTGTAAGGACCTTCACTTATATTGGTGTTGCAATTATTTGTGTACGTGATAATAGAAGATCCAATTATATTTCTCGTGGTAAAATGTTACAGTTAATGACTGAACTGGCAGTTAAGTCTAACATAAAGATCCTTACCAGTCTGCTAAACATAGAACATATTACAATTTTTACAAGGTATTGTGCAAACACAGCCAGCAGAATTTTCTGGTGAGTTTTTGATTAAGACATTCTTTATAACATTGTTATTGCTGAAGGCTACATTTACATTCTAGGATTTAAGCAACCTGGGAAGTAATGTAAAATTATCACTAACAGGGAGAACTGAAGGATTCTTGGTATCAAGGGGAGGTTTGGGTATAACTCTATAAAATGATTTCTTAGTCAACTTCAGTGATTTATCGATAAAATATCTAGAATGCTTTTTCTTAGATCCAATAGAATATATCTTCTCAAACTTATCATCATGCATTCTATTGCCCACTTCATGGGCAAACATCATATATATATATATATATATATATATATATATATATATATATATATATATATATATATATATATATATATATATATATATATATGAGTCCACGGGGAAAATGAAACATGATAAGTTCCCAAGTGCACTTTCGTGTAATGATCACATCATCAGGGGAGACACAAAAGAGAAATATAACAGTCAGTTGATATACGACGAAGAGACGTAGCTAGGACTCCATTTGGTAAACATGCGATTGTCAATGACGGACAACGAGCGTATCATAAACTTATCATTTGGACAAGAAGGTAAATCGTTTACAAATTCTATCAACAATAAAGTTATCCAATTTGTATAGACCTTCACTAATATCATGATTACAATTCTTTGTGTATTCCATGATAGACGATTCAATGATATTTCTCGTGGTACTGGAGTTTGAGTTGATAACTGAGATGGCATCACTCCAGTCCATACAATGATCATAGTTTTTAACAAGGCATTTGATTCTTGTCCTGTTCTTAAACTATATTTATGTTGCTTAAGTGTAACTGAAAGATCCTTACCAGTCTGCCCAACATAAAACTTATCAAAATTTCTACATGGCACTTTATAGATGCACCCAGGAGAATTTTCTGGTGAATTCCTGATAAAGATATTCTTTATAGTATTACTGTTGCTGAAGGCAACATTTACATTAAAGGATTTAAGCAATATGGGAAGTTAAGTAAAATTATCATCAAAAGGGAGAACTAAAAGATTCTTGGTGTTAATGGGAAGTTTGGGCTCAACTCTGTAAAGTGATTTCTTTACTAACTTAAAGGATTTATCAATGAAAGATCTAGGGTACTTTAACTTGGATACAATAGAATATATCTTTTCAAACTCATCATCAATATATTCTGGACTGCAAATACGTAATGCCCTAAGGAACATAGATTGAAATGATGATAATTTAACTCTGTCGTGTTGAGATGTGTAATAATGGATATATGAGCATACATTGGTAGGTTTTCTGTATATGCTAAACTTAAACTTGTTTTCTTGCCTATGGATCATGCAATCAAAAAATGGTAACATACCATTATTTTCATTTTCTACAGTAAATTTGATGGAAGGTATCAAATTGTTAAGTAATGGGGGATATGTTTGTAAATTTTCATTTGTTGGCCAAACACAAAGAAGATCATCTACATACCTAAACCAAATTGCGTTAGAAGGTAAGATATCCTTTAGTAATTTTGTTTCAAAAAATTCCATATAAAGATTACTTAGTACAGGTGAAAGAGGGTTACCTATTACCATACCAAATTTTTTAGCATAATAATCTCCAGTGAATTGAAATACACAGTCTTTTATACACAGTTTTATCAGTTCAACGAAAACAGACTTTGAAACAGGTAAATGAATTTCATCCAAAACATCAAATAAATATTCTAAAAGGTACTAAGTAATCTTTATATGGAATCTATATGGACGTTAGATAAAACTGTGCGGAGGAGGGTGTATGTGTTGAAAATTGAATATATGAAGACAATATATTGTGAGAAGTGGTTTGATCGAGTAGGTAATGATATGGCATGGTAAGAGATGTATGGTGATAAAAAGAGTGTGGTTGAGAGAGCAGAAGGGAATGTGCTGAAATGCTCCGAACATATGGAGAGAATGAGTGAGGAAAGGTTGACAAAGAGGATATATATCGACTAAACCACCATACATTACATAATGTCCTCAAAGATTATATTTCCAACACGTCCATCCTCCTCCGCAAAGCTTTATCTAAAGGCTTCGCATCCATATGATATCTTCGGGGGTACTAGTCCCATAAACATACCCAATTTTACTCTTCCAGATAAGTTTCCCTTTTTCCATACTTTCTTCATCGCTCCCAGAACCTTCGCCCCCTCCCCCAACCCATGACTCACTTCCCCTTACATGGTTCCAATTGCTGGCATGTTCACTTCCAGGATAATGATAATAATGATAATCCACAGTTTATTTACCAAGAAGGTTACATGCAATATGGTATATTGCGAAGATAACGTCTTGGTTTACAATATTCCTATCTCTAACACAAATGATATCCAGTATGAATAATTGAAAATATTCATGAATACGAAACATTATAAGAGAAAATAGTAGAAAGAAACGCTAAAAGTTAAAAACAGCAAAGGCAGCTATCAACCATATAAGAATCTTACCCGGCCTTAACTTTTATATATACACATGGTATACTTGAATTTTCATAACGTGTGGGTTTACGTCATATAGATTGCAATAATTGTCTACTTCTTCTAGCGTCTCTGACATGAAAGTTATAAAATGTTTGTGGTAATGAATTTTTTGGATTTTTTTTCTCCAAATTGTATTGTTAGTTCACCTCTCGTATAATGACAGGGAGTTCAAGCTTGCTAGAACAGTATCATTATTTGTGTAGTGACTACCTAAGATAACTTTCAATCATCGAGTCTGTATGCCATCGAGGTGTGAGTGTCGTGCCCGAGTCAAGCCAGGCTGCTTATTCTAGGGATGTACACCTGCGGCCTGCACTCACTCGACAGCGTTGGTGAAACCTGGCATCTGGCAGACGTTGTAAACATATAGAAGTCGTAGTATTCATTCATGGTTCCGAAAGCATATGTAAGGAACGGTGTTATTACTTCATTGCTGCTGAACGCTCTTTGTGTATTCACAGACAACACTACAGTTACCAATTTGTCAACATTCAGGTAATTAATTAGAAACCTCTATAAACAATGTGCATAATACTGACGTACCGAATATATTGAGGCATAGGGGTAATGCTTCAAAAATGAATATCAGGCACAAGACTACAGGAATAGCAGACGAAACAAGGTGACAATTAGTGAGGGAATACGACCATATATTTGAAACTGTGATTAAGAAATTATCTATCTACTATCTAGCTAAAACCTGACGCTATATGAAGTAAAGCTTGTATCTATCACTATATTGTGTATTAATTCCCAGCTTGTAAGAAATAAGAGGCAACGCTGGATACGTAACTGATTATTTGTTTAACTATGTAGAACAGGAGGAGACAGACGATTTGGGGTAGGGCCCGGTGAGGAAGACAGAGGCGCGGTGTTGTATGCAAAAAAGAAAATTACAATCACATGCTAATATAAAAAGATCGTCATAATCATGAAAGTAATGTAGTTATTTGTGTGTTCAAAATATGTTTGCCGTATGCATAACATCTCGTAAAAAAGGAGAATAGGTGGACTATATTACTGCTTGTATTTACATATATCCAACAATATAATATCTCTATCGGCATAACTACGCTGTAGGTACGACATACGACGTAAGTTACATTACCAGTAAGCAGGGGAATATCTACGTTCTGTACATTTTGTGAGTTAAAATCATGGCAACACCTGGCACCTGTACTACTGATAACTACTGAACTGGCTTAACAATGTTCATGAATGACAACACGGTTATTACATAACAAATGTCATCTATATCATATACATGCCTATTCCTGGGTAAGATATCAGACACAGTACAAAATACACGTGTTAGTATGTGTTATATAGAGAATAGATATGGGAATATATCAACAGAACCATAGACAGGCAACATATGCGAGGTGTCAAGAGTTGTTGGGGTGAAGAACGTGCGACTTAACGCTCCACAGCGGCCAGAACACATCATAGTTACTATCGTCCTGATAAAGTGTTAGCCAAGACAAGATGAACGAACTATCATCGCGACAAAGTAACGATAAGAAGAAGAAGCATTATTGGCATGAGTGAAAGTCGTAAATCACCAACAGAAATATCAAGAGAATTGAGAATGACCAGAGACACGGTCGGTCTACCTGTAGTGACGAAGATGGCAAGAAGAAGACAGTCTACGTGATCATCGATAAACAGGACGACCACGCGCGACAACTGAAGATCAGGTCATCAGAGATGCTTCTGACGGAGACCATTTCCAGAATGCTGTTGCCAGTACGGAAAATTTGCACGTCAATGCTTCAGCAGGGACGGCACGACGACGATCAGGACTGCATGAAGTTGTCATACACCATAGAATACCTGATGATAAAGAAACACTAACTGACACGCATCGTGAGGGACGACCCATCTTTGCAAGAACAACGATATGGACTTCTAGGGACGTGTCATATTTGGTGACGAAAAGACATTTTCTTCAACACCCCATGGTAAACAATATTGTTGGCGGCAAAATGATACAAGAGCGTGAAAATATATACGAAACTGTGAGAAGTGGTCATGTGACATGCAGTGTTTGGGGTGGATGTTCATGCGCGGCGTTAGAGAATTCACACCTAAACATGGACGGTTCACAGCTGACCAATATCTAGAAATTCTTGAGGAAGTTATGCTATCGTCGGTGTGAGCAAATACGTTTCCCTACCCAGAAAGATTCATCGTTATGCATGACCGATCCTCCATCCACACAGCTCGAGCAATACAACGCTGGTTCACTGAACATCAAGACATCCAACTATTGGACTTGCCACGTAAAGCTTGTGATTGCAATCCCATTGAAAATGTATGGGTAAACATAGTGAACACGTGGGAACCTGGTGTAGATAGAACTTCACAAGCCTTGGTACAGCACACAAATTAGGAGTGAGAAGTACTAAGGAGAAAGCCAGATATAGTCAGACGACTGATAGAATCAATGCCAAAACGCTTGCAAGGTGTGACTAACCATGAAGGAGGATGGACAGAGTATTAATATGTTAGTTTGTGTTTGTAGTTGGATATTCAGTGCTGTTACATGTTACTAATGTGTCACTGTGATCTGGTCTATGTGTTAATCGTATCCTACAATATGTGATATTGATAACTTACCAGATGAATGTATTGTTATGTATCCACAATAGTTAGTATGTAATGATATGGTAGACCACTCCACAATTGCTTCCTTCATCCTATAATACAGGTTTTCCAACTATAAATATTGCCATATTGTGGCATGAATTACAAACCGTATTTCATTACTTAACATTCATTATGGATATATTACGTCTTCTTCTCGTGACGTCATCTTAACACCTAATTCAGGATTAAACAACAATGTATCAATAACGTCGGTAATTACACCAGGACACTTGTGACAAGCAACTACCTGACCATGTAGTTAGCTTTGCAGGAATTTGTCTACATCCTAGTTTGAGGTTCTTTGTTATGACACTACAATATGTGTGACTTGCATGTTGTAATACTAGCACATCATAAGACTTAGTGACAAACGTCGTACATACATTACCTACTGATCATCATGACATTCAACTAGCCTGCTATTAAGGAGGAGTTGCCACTTTTTAATTTTGATTATGCATTACGTTATACATGTTAGTTGAATCGTCTGTAACTGGGTGCAGGACTATAGTGTTACATCCATGTGGTCGTATCTTTTACATATTCATTGTTGTTTCATTTCATCTTTCTGAGCATGTATCACGAGGGTGCTTGCGTTTTGCTTAGTGTTATTACCGGCATAAAACCTGACAGCATTTTTCCCCATTCCCTCCCTCTCTTTTCTCCCTCTCGTATCTCCCCAAACTGTCTGTAATCATCTGTTTCATACACATTTATTTCAAAGTTGTGTTGTCTGCTTGTTTGTGACAACTACAGATTTAAAGAACTGCAATGTCATTACGATCAGCTGTCACCACATTAACCGTACCCAGCACACAGCTGTGCCCACCCTCGTCACTACACCGCGCCTCTGTCTTCCTCACCGGGTCCCACCCTAGATCGTCTGTCTCCTCCTGTTCTAAATAGTTAAACAAATCATCAGTCACGTATCCAGCGTTGCCTCTTATTTCTTACAAACAGGTAATTGATACACAGTATAGGGATGAATACAAGCTTTACTTCATATAGCATCCGGCTATAGCTACATAGTAGACAATAATTTTTTATGCCAGAGATTCAGATATGTGGTCGTATTCCCTCAATAATTGTCACTTTGTTTCGTCCGCTATTTTTGTAGTTTTGTGTGTCTAATAATCATTTTTAGAGCATTACACTTATGCCTCAATACATTCGGTACGTCAGTATAATGCACGTTGTTTCGAAAGGTTTCAAATTAAATATCTGAATGTTGACAAATTGGTAACTGAAGTGTTGTCTGTGAATACACAAAGAGCGTTCAGCAGCAATGAACTAATAACACTGTTCCTTACATATGCTTTCGGAACCGTGAATGAATACTACGATTACTATATGTTTACAACGTCTGCCAGATGCCAGGTTTCACCATCGCTGTCGAGTGAATTTTGGCCTCAGGTGCACGTATAAACCAACTGTATAATTGGAACATTGTTTCCTCACTAAAGCAAACTGTCTTGCTCAGTACAAAATAAACATGCGCCTGTTTGCTTTCGTGATCAAATATTCAACGTGATCATTCCAACTGAGAGCTCAGCCAATGTGTGCATCTAACAGTCTACAATATGCACTATGGGTAAGTTACATCCATGTAATACTGACTATGGAGGAACAATGGGTTGTTTTGGTGGCGACACAAACATAACCTCACACTTAAGAGGGTTGTGTGTCATTTTGAGAGTGACACAATGACTCTTACGATCAACATAGGTGTTTTGCATTGTGGTGGTCATTCTATCAGCAACATCAACAATCTCACAGAGGGTAAGATCGTCGACATATTTTACACGAAAGATTTAGTTTCTACGGATATAATTGATCACAGCTAAGAACATAATAGGTCCTAACATTGTTCCCTTGGGTACACCACAAGTTATATTGTCCCACTTAGACATGGAATCTCGGTATCTCACTCTGTGCTTAACGCTCAGCTAGAAAACTCACAATAAAGTCTAGCAATGAGGACCAGCAACTCAAAAAATTAGTTTTCTCCATTCTAACTCAAACCCCAACTAATTTGTCCCTCAACCCAGGTAACTATCTTTTACTGACATCTACTCTCAACTATCTACTTTCACACGCTCTTCCAGACTTAGTCACCAACTTTTGCAGCTTCTCACTCGAATCAGCCATCAGAGCTGTATCATCAGCGAACAACAAATTGATTCATTTCCCAGGCCATTTCATCCCTAATAGACTGGATACTCTCAACTGTCTCCCAGAATCTTGCACTTACCTCCCTCACCACCCCATCCATACACAAATCAAACAACATGGTGACATCACACACCCTTGACGCAGACCAACCTTCACTGGAACAACTCATTCTCCTCTCTTCCTACTCGTACACACGCCTTACAACTTTTATAAAAATTCCTGTCTGCTTCCAGCAGCTTTCCTCCCATACCGTATACTCTTAAGTCCTGCCAAAGGGATCTCTATAAACCCTATCATATGCCTTCTTCAGATCCAGAAATGCCGCACACAAATCCTTATGTTTCTCTAAGTATTTCTCACATACATTCTTCAAAGCAAACACCTGATCCACACATCCTCTACCACTTCTGAAACGACACTTCTCCTTCCCAATCTGATGCTCTGTACATACTTTTGTCCTCTCAAAAAAAAACACTCTATCCCAGCATACAATTTTGCAGGTATACTCAACAAGGTTATGCCTCTGGAGTTTGAACACTAACCTTCATCCTCCTTGTCTTTATGCAGTGGAACTATATATGCATTCCGCCAGTCCTCAGGCACTTCACAATGGTCCATACATACACTGAATATCCTTACTAACCATTCAACAACACAGTCACCCACTTCCTCAATATTTTCAGCTGCAGTACCATCCAAAGCCGCCGTCTGCAACTTAGCATATATCGCAAACCCACAAATGTCTGCTCATATATTCTCTACTACTGTACTCACCACAGTGAAGTGAAACGATCTTTATTTTTATCGATGTTTCTAATATCATTTCGTATATGTAGTCTAGAATTTGTTGACGAAGAACTCTGCAACAGCGATGACATTGGTTATGAATTACAGTATCCTAAAGCTTGTAACTTTGCTAAAGTCGTTTTGCAGTGTTTATCCTAAAGAATCATCGGTAAACAAAAACTCGTTGATATTATCCTATTATGAGCACTTGCTTGATGTTCCTGATCTGGTAAAGATTCTTCATGCCAATGTAATGTTCTGTAATGATAATACTATCAAGGAAAGTCTTATCAGAAATTCTCTAACTTCTGAAGGGGGTTGTGTGTACAATATTCCCTGCAAAGGGTGTGATCAGTTGTACATTGGTTAATGTGGTAAAGTTCTGAGTGTTAGATTTAGTCAACAAGTTAATGCAATGTTCATTCACCTTAGAGACTTTTTTCAGCACACAGATTTTAGCAATGTTAAAGTTATCATATACAATAACTCATTAATGAATTGCAATAGTGTTGAATCGTGTCAATCAAACATATCAGAGATATCAATATGACACATAGTAATGGTTTATATACATTGGTATTAAGAAGATAATGTAAATGTGCTACCCTGAGCACTTTGAGAGGTGAGCTCGTCGAGGGTGAGCTGTGCCTTAATTCCCTTCATCTGTCTCTTATTAGATTCACCTGCCCCGTCCAGCGGCGACTGGTATATTATACTCTGGTTCTCTCTGTCCACACTCAGTCTTGACAATGTAATTATACGAAAGCGCTTGATACATAGTGCATCCCGTTTCTTTATGTTTTTACCTACATTAAATGTACACCTGCTCTTTATATATATATATATATATATATATATATATATATATATATATATATATATATATATATTTTTTTTTTTTTTTTTTTTTTTCATACTATTCGCCATTTCCCGCGATAGCGAGGTAGCGTTAAGAACAGAGGACTGGGCCTTTGAGGGAATACCCTCACCTGGCCCCCTTCTCTGTTCCTTCTTTTGGAAAATTAAAAGAAAAAAAAAAAAAACGAGAGGGGAGGATTTCCAGCCCCCCGCTCCCTTCCCTTTTAGTCGCCTTCTACGACACGCAGGGAATACGTGGGAAGTATTCTTTCTCCCCTATCCCCAGGGATAATATATATATATATATATATATATATATATATAATGTATATATAATGTATATATATATATATAAATATATATATATATATATATATATATATATATATATATATATATATATATATAATGTATATATATATATAAATATATATATATATATATATATATATATATATATATATATATATATATATATATATATATATATATATCATCCCTGGGGATTGGGGAGAAAGAATACTTCCCACGTATTCCCTGCGTGTCGTATAAGGCGACTGAAAGGGGAGGGAGCGGGTGGCTGGAAATCCTCCCCTCTCTTTTTTTTCAATTTTCCAAAAGAAGGAACAGAGAAGGGGGCCAGGTGAGGATGTTCCCTCAAAGGCCCATTCCTCTGTTCTTAACGCTACCTCGCTGACGTGGGAAATGGCGAATAGTACGAAAGAAAAAGAAAAGATATATATATATATATATATATATATATATATATATATATATATATATATATATATATATATGTATACCCGGCTAAACCTGCCCTCAGTTGTGCATGGAGTTACAATCATTACAAGGTAGAAACGGATGAGGCGCAACGACTCTGTGTGCAAGTGAAATTAAGCGGCTTATGTCCTGTGTGAGGCTCGTGGTCATGGGTGCAAATTGCTGTGAAAATAACGGGGGTCCATCAGGATATATGAGATAATGACCTTTTATCACAGGCATTCAGAATATCGTAATGATAATAAAATCTTGTGGATAGCATGACCACTACCTCACGGAGCAGTTGAAATTAATAACAAACAAAAGCACATAACAATTGAAAACTTTACTTTTTGTGATACTCGCAATGAAGCAAAATATTGTAAGCGGATCATTTTTATAAACAAATCCTCAACGCCATTCTTGTGTACTGAATTTTATTATCTAATTAAAAAAAAAAAATTATATCAGTCTATGACTGCAGATGATCAACTATAATAAACATTTTCCTCCCTTTACTCACACACTGTTAAACTAGAAATGTTTTGAAATTGTTAATGGGAGGACAGGTGATATATCTTGTCTATGGCCTATTAAAAGCTGGGGGTACAACATGTACCATAGAGATCTGTGTCCATGCTCATGGCACGTGATTCTATGCAACAAAGTGATACAAGTGACGTTTGCAGGAAATTATTTTCGCCTATTAGTTCATTAAGTGCTTGTTTACATAATGAACTGAAAATGTGCTGCAAATCTAGTTTTTCACCTAACTACCCAGAACAATCCCGCTGCCAACTACAATGAATTATAGATATTACTTCTACAAGGGACGTATAATCTCCTTAAAGCACTTTTCTTTTGATTCTTTCTTGCGTAACAATGTTTTCACAGTTGGTTAAATCACTGTGGCGGATTATCATTTCTAAGTCAAGCTCGGGAAACGTTGTTATGTAATGAAAGCAGAGTACGTCCTCCTGTGGCCGGGTGGTGTACAGTAACTGACGACCCACAGTTAAAGAGTACTGGAAGTCTCTCTCTCTCTCTCTCTCTCTCTCTCTCTCTCTCTCTCTCTCTCTCTCTCTCTCTCTCTCTCTCCCTCTCTCTCTCTCTCTCTCAATATATGGCATGCGAGAGGTAGGAGGTGGGCAGATTAGAAAAGGGTTGTAAGTGGTGGGATGAAGAAGTTAAGTTGCTAGTGAAATAGAAAACAAAGGCGTTTAGGCAGTACTTACAAAGGAGTGCAAATGATTGGGAGATACATAAGAGAAAGTGGCAGGAGTAAGGTGCAGGTGTTGAAAAAGAGGGAAAATGAGAGTTGAGGTGAGAGATTATCATTAAACTCAAGGGAAAATATAAAAATGCTTTGGGAGGAGGTAAATAATGTGCGAAAGAGAAGAGAACAAATGGGGACATCGGTGAAAGGAGCAAAAGGGGAAGTGATAACAGGTAGTGATGAAGTGAGTATTTTGAAGGATTATTCGATGTGTTTGGTGATTGAGTGGCAGATATAAGGTGTATGGGTTGGGGTTGTATGCGAAGTGAGATAGTCAGGGAGAGTGATTTGCTGAAAAGAGAAGAGGTGCTTCAAGCCCTGCGGAAGATGAAATCCGGCAAGGCAATGGAATTGGATGGTATTGCAGCTGAATTCACTAAGAAAGTGGGGGGGGGGGGCACTGCGTTGTTGATTGGTTTGTAAGGATAACTGGTGCATGTATAGATCATGGAGAAATTCCTGAGGATTGGAAGAATGCATGTATAGTGCCAGTGTATAAAGGCAAAGGGGATAAAGGTGAATGTTCAAACAACAGAGTATACTTAGAAAATAATATGAGAGGGTATTGACTGAGAGGGTGTAGGCATATACAGAGCATCGGATTGGGGAGGAGCAGTGTCGTTTCAGAAGTGATAGAGGATGTGTGAATCAGTTGTTTGTTTTGAAGAATGTATGTATGAGAAATACTTAGAATAATAGATGGATTTCTATGCGGCATTTTTGGATCTGGAAAAGGCATATGATACGGTTGATAGAGATGCATTGTGGAAGGTCCTAAGAATATATGATGTGGAAGATAAGCTGCAGAAGCAGTAAGAGGTTTATATCAAGGGTGCAAGGCATGTGTACGAGTAGGAAGAGAGGAGAGTGACTGGTTTACAATAAAGGTCGTTCTTTGGCGACGGTGTGGGATGTCACCATGGTTGTTAAATTTGTGTATGGATAGAGTGGTGAGGGAGGTAAATGCAAGAGTTCTGGAGAGAGGGAGAGTATGCAGTCTGCTGGGGGTGAGAAGGCCTGGAATGTGAGCCGATGATACTGCACTGTTGGCTGATTCGAGTGATAAACTGCAGAAGTTGGCTACTGAGTTTGAAAGAATGTATGAAGGAAGAAAGTTGAGAGTAAATGTGAATAAAAGCAAGGTTAATTATTAAGTTCAACAGAATTTAGGGCCAAGACAGTTGGGATGCACGTTTGAGTGGAGAAAAACTGGAGGAAGTGAAGTGTTTTAGATATCTGGGATTAGACTTGACAGCGAATGAAACCACTGATGCGGAGGTTAGTCATAGGGTTGGATATGGGGCGAAGGTTCTCGAAACGATAAACAATGTGTGGAAAGAGAGAATGTTATCTCGGAGAGCAAAAATGGGTATGTTTGAAGGAACAGTAGTTCCAACAACATTATATGGTTGCGAGGCATGGGCTATAGATAGGGGTGTGCAGAGAAGGGTGGATGTGTTGGAAATGAGATGTTTGAGGACAATATGTGGTGTGAGGTGGTTTGGTCGAGTAAGTAATGAAAGAGTAAGAGATATGTGTGGTAATAAAAAGAGTGTGGCTGATAGGGAGTTGGTTTGTTTGAAGAATTTTTGGACTGGTATCATGTCAAGTTCCAGATGTTGGAGATTTTGTTATGTGGCCAGGAGTGGCTGAAGGTATCTGCCGCTTGTAATGGAACTCGACCAATGCATTTATGTAAAAGTTCGATATGTTTTGCATTGCTTGTATCATTGTTGGCTTGGTTGGTGATGTTACCGTCGCGTGAAACCGTACATCTCAGGAATGGAAAATCGCCTATACTTAGGTTTTGCAGATATGCTTGTGTATACTGTGTGAAGGCCTGCCGGTTTGCTTCCCTGCAGCTTGAGTAAGACTTCTGAGTAGGATTTTTAGGTAGATGGGTGGGTTACATGGGCCAGGTGGAACGTTATCAGGTTGGGCAGGTGGTCTGAGGATAGTTCGTGTAGGTTCTTCAGGAAGTCCTTGAGTGCATACAGGTAAACACAAGGTGATGTCTGATGAGGTCAGCAGTTGAGATAGTGAGCTGGGAGTCTGGCTGGCTGATTGTGAAGGCTTAGGATACTGAAATGATGCAGTTAGTTTAGTAACAGTTCACCTCCGGGACCTCCGATGTGAGTGCTGAGCCAGACGGAATGATGGTCACTGAAATTTCCTGAGAGATGCGAGTTAGGCTTGTTTGTTGGGTTCTGTTGTTGGGGACGTATATCTACCTGGTAAGACATATGGCGGGGTGGGGGGGGGGGATGAAGGTAACAGTAAACTGTATTGTAGTTAGTTCTGCGGAGTTTTATGCTCATGGAATGTATCTATAGGTGTTTTATGTCTGTGAGCAGTCTTGTATTACCAACTCTGATGGAGAATGGCATGTCTTGGTGGAGGAGTGTTATGAGTGCTCCATGTCGTTGCTGTTTGAACTGTATAGGTGTAAGAAGCTGGGAGTGTGGATTTAGATGTGAGTCTAGTTTCTTGCATGAGGGTTATGTGGATGTTGTGTTCTCGGTGTTGGTTGAGTACCTCTGTGTGTTTATTTTTCATGTCATTGGGGTTGAGATGTAAGACACTTTTGTGGTTGGGGTTCTGTCGAGTGGTAGGGTTTGTTTGTGAAGAGTGGGACTT
This sequence comes from Panulirus ornatus, assembly GCF_036320965.1. Taxonomy (NCBI): domain Eukaryota; kingdom Metazoa; phylum Arthropoda; class Malacostraca; order Decapoda; family Palinuridae; genus Panulirus; species Panulirus ornatus. The sequence continues at coordinate 20,093,726 of NC_092227.1, forward strand.
TGTGTGTTGTGCTGTTGTTTGTTAGGTGTCTATGAGGGTTTGTGAAGATTTTGGGGGATTCTGTCTGTATGGCTGTTACATACTGAGCAACGCTCTGAGTAGCTTTTTACGGACGACAGTTGAAGCATCGGATGGAGAAGTGCTTTTTTGGTTGTGAGGGTTTGGCACTGTGGGCAGAGGTGCACTGGTGGTCCAGGGTTCGGGATAATGCCACTGACGTGCATTAGTAGTCGCATCATGGGCATGATGGGTCTTGGGACGTGTTGCAACTATGTTTGTGATGTTGAGGTGGTGAGTGATGTCCCGAGCCTGAATAGGAAAGTGTGACCCGAGTTTGTCTGGGGAGCGTGGTTTCTGATGGGTGTGTCTAATGGATTGGGAAATGAAAATAACATCGTGATTCGGTTGTTAGTTCTTGCCGGCGTGTTCCATTGTGTATGTGTTTTCTTTGCTGTATTTGTTAGAGGTAGTGGGATTTGTGAGTAGAAATTAATAACGTTAGAAGCAGGGATAAGCTTTATATTTGTTCGTGGAAGTTGGTGGATGGTTATATAGTGTTGTTGTAGAGAACTGGGTGTAGAACATGGGAAGGTGGGACTGTAATGGGAGGATCCTTGTTTCACTATGAGGATGTTGAGTGTTCTGTGGTTGCTAAGTGATTGTTCTGGGCGAACAATTTTGTGTGTTGTACAACATTATTATGATTAGATTCTGAGAGGGCAGAAGACCAGGTAGGTGAGGCATAGTTTAACGTATGGAATGTTTGTATAAGATGTAAAGATGTTCATCTTCTGGTGCTATAGATTTAAATAGATGTCATTTTCAAATGAGCGTGAGATCTTGTAACGTGAGCAAGCAGATCACTCCGTTTACTCTTCAGCTGGATGATTAAGGGTTTCAGTGGTCACAGAAAACGTGGTCTGAGATGGGTAACTTTTATCTAGTCGTTGCTGTAATGGTCTTATTTTCTGGTTGTCATTCTAGTGATCACGGGTTCGATCCCAGGCATGTAATGGTGAGTAGCTGATATCGATTCCATGCAATAAATACATTTTATTGATCAAGATAGATGCCAAACGAGAGCCTTGTGTCGATTAAGAGTGAAAATATGCCATGTGAGCTAGCAGGTCACCCTTTCGTCCAATGGTCTTGTCATAGAAAACCACTCATAAAATATTTTGTTATGCTAGTACAGACACTAGTCTGACTCCTTTGGTGAGGAAACAGTGGTGACTACTTGTCACCTCCCTAACAGAGATGCCAGTGTCAAAATCTTGTATTCCTATAGGATAGGAATTTAGTTACAACGTGTATAAATATTCGATACTTGTTCGCCGTTTTCCTCGTTAGCAAGGCAGTGCCAGGAACAGAAAAACGGCCTCACTTGCTCATATTCACTCTCAGGGTGTCACATATGATGCAACGAAACCAACCAGAGTACCCATTCATAGCCATACCTCACGGACAGTTCCACGATTTCCCTTGACCATTTCATACGCCCTAGTTCAGCCCATTGACACCACGTCATCCCCTGTATACCACATTACTCTGATTCTTTCTATCCCGTGCTCTCCTTTCAGTCATCTGAATGGTCAGGCCAGGACATCTCAAAACCTTTTTCACTCCATCCTTCCCTTTCTTTCTCGGCCTTTCCCTTCCTCTTGTTCCGTCTACCTCTAACAAATCTATCCACTTTGTAGAGTCTCCCTTCGTTCTTCCTCTTCATATGATGAAACCATTGTAATACACCCTGGCCCACTCATTTAATCGTACTTATCTCTCTCATCCCGTCACTCCATACACGATTAACCTGACTCTCTCCACATACTTCCGTTCAGGGCCCTGACCCACCCTGCAATTCACTTCAGCTCCTATGGTTCCATCCGGTGCCATGTCTACTGCCAGGCATGTAATTCAGAGTACATCATCCAAGCTCTTTCCATTCAAACTTCCACCGTGGCATACGTACCTGCTTCACCGCTGCCCTCCGCTAAAGATATGACATATTCTTACTTTAATTCATAGCAACTTTCAAGTTTTTCCTTTCAAACACTCATAAACAAGTACACCAACTTCTGCCACTTCTTTCTCGGATCCGTCACCAGAGCCGCCATGTCATTAGCAAGCAGCAAATGACACCTTCCAGGCCCCAACGTAACACAGTGTAGACCCACCCTTCCTTCCACCCCATCCATTAACAGACTGAATAGCCATTGTTATACCACACACCCTTGAGGCAGACCCACCTTCTCTTAGAACCACTCATCCTCCTCCCGATATCCTCACACACACACACACACACACACACACACACACACACACACACACACACACACACACAGACATCCTACTCTACTGATAAAAACTCCTCACTGTTTCTAGTCGCTTACTTCCAAATCATATCGTCGTAACACCTGCCATAACGCATATCATTCAACCCCATCATACACTCTCTCCAGGTCCATGAATACTACGTACAAATCCCTCTCTCTTTCCCGTTATTTCTTACGCACCTTCAGAACAAACACTTCGTCCACAGGTCTTCTGCTGCTCCTGAAACAACATTGCTCCTTACCAGTCTGTTGCTCAGTGCATGTTACCATCCTCTAAATCACCACTCTCCCATAAATCTCTCTAGTTATGCTCTACAGAATAATACCTCTATATTTCGAGTGTTCACCTTTATCCCCTTACCTTTAAAAACTACCACCATGTGGGTATTCTGTCGGTCCTCAGGTACCTCATCATGGGCAATTCATACTGTGAAAATCCTGAAATGACAACAGCAACACTCACCCCTTTCTTTAGAAATTCAACTTCAAACCCATCTACTCCAGCCGCTTGGCCACACTTAACCTGAAGCCAGTCATTCATCACCACTTCTCTCTTCATCAAACCATTCGTTACGATTCTCTTGCTCCTCACACCACCTCGCCCCAAACACCATACAAGTGTCATCCTGTCATCTAACACATTCATCAGTCCTTCACAATACTCGCTCCATCTCTTCACCTCTTCGTTGCTTGTCACCAGTTGACTATCTGTTCCACTCACTGATGTTCATATTTGTTCTCTTTTCATTCTCATATCCTTTACCTCCTTCCAAAACGTGTCCTTACATCCCTGAAGGTTGTCAATACTCTCATCCCATTTCTCATTTGTCCTCATTTTCAAACTCTGGACCTACCTTCCCCTTGACCTCCAGCCACTTCCTCGTGTACGTCTCCCAAACACTCGGACTTCTTCCGTACGGGAAACGCCTATACACCTCTCTCATTTCTTTCATTATCAGTCTAACTTCCAAAATACCATATTTCGTTATCCTTTTTCATACACACACACACACACACACACACACACACACACACACATCCCACCTTCTGTTTACCATATGCTTCATCTGCACACGCAGCAATGCTTTCTTAAATACCTTCCTCTCCTCGCTCACTCCTCTTGGTTGATGTACTCTCCCTGTATACAATTCTTCATTCGATCTCTTGGAATCTCTGCGAACAAGCCTCTTTTCCTATCTATCTGTTTTCATTTTCTTCCCTCCCATGTTGTTTCCTCTTTTCACAAAGCCACTTACAAGTTTGATACTCGCCACCAAGAAGAACTTAACAGACAACCTACTAGTTGCACTTCTCATCATGTTGACATCCAACTGTCTTCCCTTTGCTCGCCTGACTGTTAGTACACAATCCATGACTGCCTACTGACCTTCAGCCCTACTCACCCACATATACTTGTAAAAGCATTTTTTCTAAACTGAGAAATCCCAGTGGCCAATTTATATCCAGTTTACAACTCTTCCATTCAAATCTCCCACCATATAGACATGATCCCTTCATCACAATCAGTCATTTCAGCCTGTTACCCCTTTCGCTATCATGTGCACGAGAACAATCACTCATTCCCAATCCACTTTCATTCTCACTAACATCATTCTTCAGCTTCCTTGCTTACATCTTTAACACATTCTCAGTACTCCTCCTTGATCGGACTTTTTCCACCCTTTCCTTTGCTCTCACCCTCACGCTACTTCTAGATTTTGTCCCTCAGACATTCTTAAACCATTCTTCTCCCTCCCCTTTGAGGTTAGTCTCATTCAGAGCCAGAAGATCCAAGTTCCTCTCTGCAAAGGTACCACCGCGACTCTTCCACCTTGTCATCTTGTTTATATCCACACACATTCAGACACCCTAACTCGAGCCTTCGAGGAGGATGAGAGCTACTCGCTTGGCTCCTCCTCCTATTCACATATTTAGAAGGTAACAATATAAGGAGGGGTAGGTCATCGGCCCCCAGCTATTATTACCTATTACCCGCCTCTTACGAGCACACAACAGGTACATGGGTAGTTGTCTTACTCGCTCTTCATATGGATAAAGGAATCTTGTGATCTAAGAAACAAGAATCGTGTGTTTTGTGTTTTATCAAATGTTACACGAGAGACACAAGGAGGTTTGTGTTTGTGGACGGAGTTCTAGAAAACCATGTGTATATGAGGCAGAAAAAAGTACAAACAGCGAGACTGGGACACAGGGACAGGGTTGAGAATATGAAAGCAACTGCTGTGCTGTAATTTATCCTTCCGACTCCTAGAGAATACTTACGATTAATTACGACTAAACTCTGACAAAGGACACGGCTAGCGAGTAAAACTCACCAAGTTAAATCTGGTGTTAGGAAGAACAAGCCGGGTGAATTACGTGTTATCAAGTGATATTCCTAAGATGGACATTGTATGTTTGTGGCCTTAAAGTTAGCAGCCCACATGCGGGTGAGGCAGAAACGAGAAACAGCTACCTGGGCCAGAGCAGTGACAAATGATAACCACTGAAATGCTGGCTCACTCCACAGCCTCACTAACTTTCCTGTAATCTAGGCGGGTCGTACCGGTAACATACTTCCCTGGTCGATGGCTGCCTACCACCTGCTACCTGGCAGAGAGAGAGAGAGAGAGAGAGAGAGAGAGAGAGAGAGAGAGAGAGAGAGAGAGAGAGAGCTTTCCTACTTACGAGTACTTACATGGCGCTCACCGTTGGAGTATGTATCACTACGAAGAACGAGTCGTGGGAGCTACGAGTTGTCATTCTAAGTGGAAGACGAAGTGATTGTATGTTTGTGGAATGAACGCCAGTAGCCCACGATTGGGTCAGACAGAGAGAAATGACAGCTTCCATGGCTCATGAAAAGCAATTTGACAGCCACTAAAGTGCTAGCTCACTGCGCAGTTGTCACTAAGTCTCTCGATACCCTAGTGGCTAGTACTGGTAATGTACTTTAGATAGTCTCAACTTCCTACGTGTCTCAGAGTTTCCCGACCTTTCCTTCAACTACCGATCGTCATCACTACTCCTCATCGCCATCCAGAGTTTCCTTCACCAGGCTCAACAGGTAGGAACCACCGTCACTAGCAGCACCACTGTTTCCCTCAAGACATTTGGGTAACACCTCACCATCGCCATCAACACCAGCAGGAGCGATAGTGCCAGAGCAGTGGTGCCAACACTAACATCATCAACACCAGCAGGAGCGATAGTGCCAGAGCAGTGGTGCCAACACTACCACCATCAACACCAGTATCGTCACCTACCACGCCAGCCAACCCCACCGATCGGTCGCCGTCCACACATATCAATTTTATGGTCCGCTGCGCCAACAACGACCCAACATCTGGGGCCGAATGTCAAGACTGGTTACCGATTCCGTAAGACGTCACTGTGGATAATGTATTGTGCGATATCCCTGGGCAAAGCGCGGATGACGGAGAAGCTAAATGTGTTGATTATGTCTGCACCTTCACTGATGCCTGCTGTTACATGTTCCCCGAGAGATCTGTAACACCCAGCTGACGTGCCCTGGGTTAGCGGACCTATGTAACAAGGAATCTAGGGTTTCTGCACACCACCAGGTAGCCTCTACAAGACACTCCATAAAAAACGGAATTTTGTGGAATGCTCACTGCGAGGAGATCATATTAAGCTAGCAAGTAACAGCTAGTGAAGTAGTTCAACATCAGTCAGTGGTATGGGAAACCAAAAAGATAAAATAAGTAACACGACGACTCCTACTTTTCCCTGTGTTAATCTTTTCTCCAGTAAAGAAACAGTTCGATGTATAAAGAAGTACTTTGCTACCATATGCTAGAGGCTTCCTCACCTTGACACCACCTGCCTCAGCCCAACTTCCAGCCTCAGCATTCCCTGAGTCAGTACACTGGACGTCACCAAAACATTACGCATTCTCAAGGTGAAGCAAATCCAATACAATAATTGACTTACCTACGTAATTCCACTGCAGTTCTCCTCTGCGCTCGCAGCACCTCTCTATTCCATCAGTCAAAATACCCGACTTGCTGGAAAACTTCGTATGTCTCACAATACCAAAATCTGCGTTCTGAAAATCTCGCGTTGAATTATGCCCGATTGCCATTATCCCGATCCATAGATCCCGAGCATAATCCGCGGACGTTTTATGGTTATCATTTGGTCGCAGTAGGACGTATCTGGTTCCACAGACCCTCAGCAAATATGGCAATATAAGGACCTCCAACATTCACTGTTTCCTCAGCTTCTACACTTTATCGCAACTTTGAAGCAAAACCACTTCGTAGACCATCAAAACTCTCGACGTAGTTACCCATTATATAATAAGTAACAGATCCATGATACCAAAGGGGCGAAGTACCATCCCATCACAGAGCACCTGTAGGCTTCCTCTTGTGCATCTTGGATGAACTCTCTCGTGAGGCCAACTCCACCTGTCAGTCCCTCACCTGTGGGCTTCCACAGGACACGAAGATGGAACCCTTGCTTATCATATGGACTGCCAGGGTCATTAAGGTTGTCAACGTTAAGTTATAATCACCAACCGAATAATCTTACTAGCTTCTTGTGATGGTCAAGATCATCCTACGACCAAAATTTGTTTTTACTACAGTTTGGTCCCTGGAAGCCGATAAATGATGTCGTAAAGGATGCACATGTTCGATGGAAGTACGTCGACGACTCTGGTCTAAGCGATAGTGTGGCGGTGAGTGTTCCTGACCGTGACGTATTCATGGGCCGCCAAAGGTCGAATGCATGGGTTCGAATCCTGGTTACGGCAGTTGGTCTAAAGTTAACCCCTAGGGGTTGGTCGATAAAATGGGTACCTGGCAAGCTAGGATATATATATAATCGCCGTCTCTCGCGTTAGCGAGGTAGCGCAACGAAACACGAAAGAATGGCCCAACCCACCCATATACACATGTATATACATAAACGCCCACACACGCACATATACATACATATACTTATATACAATATATATATATATATATATATATATATATATATATATATATATATATATATATATTTTTTTTTTTTTTTTTTTTTTTATACTTTGTCGCTGTCTCCCGCGTTTGCGAGGTAGCGCAAGGAAACAGACGAAAGAAATGGCCCCCCCCCCCATACACATGTACATACACACGTCCACACACGCAAATATACATACCTACACAGCTTTCCATGGTTTACCCCAGACGCTTCACATGCCTTGCTTCAATCCACTGACAGCACGTCAACCCCTGTATACCACATGACTCCAATTCACTCTATTTCTTGCCCTCCTTTCACCCTCCTGCATGTTCAGGCCCCGATCACACAAAATCTTTTTCACTCCATCTTTCCACCTCCAATTTGGTCTCCCTCTTCTCCTCGTTCCCTCCACCTCCGACACATATATCCTCTTGGTCAATCTCTCCTCACTCATTCTCTCCATGTGCCCAAACCATTTCAAAACACCCTCTTCTGCTCTCTCAACCACGCTCTTTTTATTTCCACACATCTCTCTTACCCTTACGTTACTTACTCGATCAAACCACCTCACACCACACATTGTCCTCAAACATCTCATTTCCAGCACATCCATCCTCCTGCGCACATCTCTATCCATAGCCCACGCCTCGCAACCATACAACATTGTTGGAACCACTATTCCCTCAAACATACCCATTTTTGCTTTCCGAGATAATGTTCTCGACTTCCACACATTTTTCAAGGCTCCCAAAATTTTCGCCCCCTCCCCCACCCTATGATCCACTTCCGCTTCCATGGTTCCATCCGCTGACAGATCCACTCCCAGATATCTAAAACACTTCACTTCCTCCAGTTTTTCTCCATTCAAACTCACCTCCCAATTGACTTGACCCTCATCCCTACTGTACCTAATAACCTTGCTCTTATTCACATTTACTCTCAACTTTCTTCTTCCACACACTTTACCAAACTCAGTCACCAGCTTCTGCAGTTTCTCACATGAATCAGCCACCAGCGCTGTATCATCAGCGAACAACAACTGACTCACTTCCCAAGCTCTCTCATCCCCAACAGACTTCATACTTGCCCCTCTTTCCAGGACTCTTGCATTTACCTCCCTTACAACCCCATCCATAAACAAATTAAACAACCATGGAGACATCACACACCCCTGGCGCAAACCTACATTCACTGAGAACCAATCACTTTCCTCTCTTCCTACACGTACACATGCCTTACATCCTCGATAAAAACTTTTCACTGCTTCTAACAACTTGCCTCCCACACCATATATTCTTAATACCTTCCACAGAGCATCTCTATCAACTCTATCATATGCCTTCTCCAGATCCATAAATGCTACATACAAATCCATTTGCTTTTCTAAGTATTTCTCACATACATTCTTCAAAGCAAACACCTGATCCACACATCCTCTACCACTTCTGAAACCGCACTGCTCTTCCCCAATCTGATGCTCTGTACATGCCTTCACCCTCTCAATCAATACCCTCCCATATAATTTACCAGGAATACTCAACAAACTTATACCTCTGTAATTTGAGCACTCACTCTTATCCCCTTTGCCTTTGTACAATGGCACTATGCACACATTCCGCCAATCCTCAGGCACCTCACCATGAGTCATACATACATTAAATAACCTTACCAACCAGTCAACAATACAGTCACCCCCTTTCTTAATAAATTCCACTGCGATACCATCCAAACCTGCTGCCTTGCCGGCTTTCATCTTCCGCAAAGCTTTTACTACCTCTTCTCTGTTTACCAAATCATTTTCCCTAACCCTCTCACTTTGCACACCACCTCGACCAAAACACCCTATATCTGCCACTCTGTCATCAGACACATTCAACAAACCTTCAAAATACTCATTCCATCTCCTTCTCACATCACCGCTACTTGTTATCACCTCCCCATTTACGCCCTTCACTGAAGTTCCCATTTGCTCCCTTGTCTTACGCACCCTATTTACCTCCTTCCAGAACATCTTTTTATTCTCCCTAAAATTTACTGATAGTCTCTCACCCCAACTCTCATTTGCCCTTTTTTTCACCTCTTGCACCTTTCTCTTGACCTCCTGTCTCTTTCTTTTATACTTCTCCCACTCAATTGCATTTTTTCCCTGCAAAAATCGTCCAAATGCCTATATATATATATATATATATATATATATATATATATATATATATATATATATATATATATATTGGAAAGGATCACAATTTTGCGCGTGATCAAGATATTCCTATGAGTCCACGGGGAAAATGAAACACGAAAAGTTCCCAAGTGCACTTTCGTGTAATAATCACATCATCAGGGGAGACACAAGAGAGAAATATAGCAGTCAGATGATATACATCGAAGAGACGAGACTAGGACGCCATTTGGTAAACATGGGGTTACCCAATAGATGAAATAAAGCATGCAAAATCACTATCGAGAGGCGCTCAACACACTGATCCTCTCGACTCACTCCACCTGGCCTCGTATAGCAATCCTGGGAAGAAGCTACTTCGCCAATCACGGCACCTCTCTGAGATCCCTCTTCCTCCAGTAACACTTGGTCACCGCAGCTGTAATTGGCCTATCCAAGCTCCTACAGACCACTACTGTAACGACCCATCCCCACCACCGTAAACATCATCAATAATCATTAGACCGCCTCGCCATTGTTTGCGTGAGGAGTGTGAGTTTGATCATACCTTACTCCTCCACCCTCTACCCTGACTTTATAACCCAGTGTCTATAACGTGTATATCTTCCCAATACATTTCTGTTTTCGCCTGCAGGTTAATGTGATGAACTGTTGATCATCACCTATTATTAGTAGTAGATACCATCACCATTAAGGCACTCAATACCCCACCATCTAGCTGTAGCGGCAGTAACCCCAGTTACATTACGACCGCCATTAGCAATGGTTTCATCCCCACTATTACCACTCGTTAGCATGGTAATGAAAACAATAAAAACACGATAATACTGAAACATTTCCATGATCCAACATGACTACGGATAACAGAAGCCATGTACCTAAGATAATATAATCCCTTCATAAATCATCAAATTACAGTACAAGCTAGAACTCGACATTTATTCTCTGCCGCACCACAAATGACCTCACTCTCTTCTAGACTTTCCCAGTTGCGGAGACCTTAGGCAAACCCCCAACGAGTTTGACTCTGACCGACCACACCACCACGCATGAACACCGAGGGAACATGGTCCATCTATCACCATGTTACCTCGGTCACCGCTCTTATTTGTAACACTTCAAGATGTGATTCATTCCTGTGTCGTTCTTTATATTGTGTGCCCGAAACGTCGATTGTATTTCGAAACTAAAGTGAACATCAATACAGGAAATTTGATTCACACTTTATTTGAAGAAGCAAAACGCTTTGTGAGAAAATATAAAATGCCAACTTCAAGCGAGTTTTATATATGCATTGATCTTACACAAAGAGTGCGTATATATATATATATATATATATATATATATATATATATATATATATATATATATATATATATATATATATATATATATATTTATTTTATTTCTATTTTGCTTTGTCGCTGTCTCCCGCGTTAGCGAGGTAGCGCAAGGAAACAGACGAAAGAATGGCCCAACCCGCCCACATACACATGTATATACATACACGTCTACACACGCAAATATACATACACGTCCACACACGCAAATATACATACCTATACATCTCAATGTACACATATATATACACACACAGACATATACATATATACACATGTACATAATTCATACTGTCTGCCTTTATTTGTTCCCATCGCCACCCCGCCACACATGGAATAACAACCCTCTCCCCCCTTATGTGTGCGAGGTAGCGCTAGGAAAAGACACCAAAGGCCCCATTCGTTCACACTCAGTCTCTAGCTGTCATGTAATAATGCACCGAAACCACAGCTCCCTTTCCACATCCAGGCCCCACACACTTTCCCTGGTTTACCCCAGACGCTTCACATGCCCTGGTTCAATCCATTGACAGCACGTCGACCCCGGTATACCACATCGTTCCCAATTCACTCTATTCCTTGCAGGCCTTTCACCCTCCTGCATGTTCAGGCCCCGATCACTCAAAATCTTTTTCACTCCATCTTTCCACCTCCAATTTGGTCTCCCACTTCTCCTCGTTCCCTCCACCTCCGACACATATATCCTATTGGTCAATCTTTCTCCACTCATTCTCTCGATATGACCAAACCATTTCAAAACACCCTCTTCTGCTCTCTCAACCACACTCTTTTTATTTCCACACATCTCTCTCCCCCTTATATCACTTACTCGATCAAACTACCTCACACCACATACTGTCCTCAAACATCTCATTTCCAGCACATCCACCCTCCTGCGCACCATTCTATCCATAGCCCACGCCTCGCAACCATACAACATTGTTGGAACCACTATCCCTTCAAACATACACATTTTTGCTTTCGGAGATAATGTTCTCGACTTCCAAACATTCTTCAAGGCTCCCAGAATTTTCGCCCCCTCCCCCACCCTATGATTCACTTCCGCTTCCATGGTTCCATCCGCTGCCAGATCCACTCCCAGATATCTAAAACACTTTACCTCCTCCAGTTTTTCTCCATTCAAACTTACCTCCCAATTGACTTGACCCTCAACCCTACTGTACCTAATAACCTTGCTCTTATTCACATTAACTCTTAACTTTCTTCTTTCACACACTTTACCAAACTCAGTCACCAGCTTCTGCAGTTTCTTACATGAATCAGCCACCAGCGCTGTATCATCAGCGAACAACAACTGACTCACTTCCCAAGCTCTCTCATCCACAACAGACTGCATACTCGCCCCTCTTTCCAAAACTCTTGTATTCACCTCCCTAACAACCCCATCCATAAACAAATTAAACAACCATGGAGACATCACACACCCCTGCCGCAAACCTACATTCACTGAGAACCAATCACTTTCCTCTCTTCCTACACGTACACATGCCTTACATCCTCGATAAAAACTTTTCACTGCTTCTAACAACTTGCCTCCCACACCATATATTCTTAAAACCTTCCACAGAGCATCTCTATCAACCTTATCATATGCCTTCTCCAGATCCATAAATGCTACACACAAATCCATTTGTTTTTCTAAGTATTTCTCACATACATTCTTCAAAGCAAACACCTGAGCCACACATCCTCTACCACTTCTGAAACCACACCGCTCTTCCCCAATCTGATGCTCTGTACACGCCTTCACCCTCTCAATCAATACCCTCCCATATAATTTACCAGGAATACTCAACAAACTTATACCTCTGTAATTTGAGCAATCACTCTTATCCCCTTTGCCTTTGTACAATGGCACTATGCAAGCATTCCGCCAATCCTCAGGCACCTCACCATGAATCATACATACATTAAATAACCTTACCAACCAGTCAACAATACAGTCACCCACTTTTTTAATAAATTCCACTGCAATGCCATCCAAACCTGCTGCTTTGCCGGCTTTCATCTTCCGTAAAGCTTTTACTACCTCTTCTCTATTTACCAAATCATTTTCCCTAACCCTCTCACTTTGCACACCACCTCGACCAAAACACCCAATATCTGCCACTCTATCATCAAACACATTCAGCAAACCTTCAAAATACACACTCCATCTCCTTTTCACATCACCACTACTTGTTATCACCTCCCCATTAGCCCCCTTCACTGAAGTTCCCATTTGCTCCCTTGTGTTACGCACTTTATTTATCTCCTTCCAAAACATCTTTTTATTCTCCCTGAAATTTAATGATACTCTCTCACCCCAACTCTCATTGCCCTCTTTTTCACCTCTTGCACCTTTCTCTTGACCTCCTGCCTCTTTCTTTTATACCTCTCCCACTCATTTGCATTTTTTCCCTGCAAAAATCGTTCAAATGCCTCTCTCTTCTCTTTCACTAATAATCTTACTTCTTCAGCACACCACTCAGTACCTTTTCTAATCAACCCACCTCCCACGCTTCTCATGCCACAAGCATGTTTTGCGCAAGCCATCGGAGCTTCCCTAAATACATCCCATTCCTCCCCCACTCCCCTTACCTCTTTTGTTCTCACCTTTCTCCATTCTGTACTCAGTCTCTCCTTGTACTTCCCCACACAAGTCTCCTTCCCAAGCTCACTTACTCTCACCACTCTCTTCACCCCAACATTCTCTCTTCTTTTCTGAAAACCCCTACAAATCTTCACCTTCGCCTCCACAAGATAATGATCAGACATTTCTCCAGTTGCACCTCTCAGCACATTAACATCCAAAAGTCTCTCTTTCGTGCGTCTATCAATTAACACGTAATCCAATAACGCTCTCTGGCCATCTCTCCTACTTACATACGTATACTTGTGTATATCTCGCTTTTTAAACCAGGTATTCCCAATCACCAGTCCTTTTTCAGCACATAAATCTACAAGTTCTTCATCATTTCCATTTACAACACTGAACACTCCATGTATACCAATTATTCCCTCAACTGCCACATTACTCACCTTTGCATTCAAATCACCCATCACTATAACCCGGTCTCGTGCATCAAAACCACGAACACACTCATTCAGCTGCTCCCAAAACACTTGCCTCTCATGATCTTTTTTCTCATGCCCAGGTGCATATGCACCAATAATCACCCATCTCTCTCCATCCACTTTCAGCTTTACCCATATCAATCTAGAATTTACTTTCTTACACTCTAATCACATACTCCCACAACTCCTGATTCAGGAGTATTGCAACTCCTTCTCTTGCTCTTGTCCTCTCACTAACCCCTGACTTTACTCCCAAGACATTCCCAAACTACTCTTCCCCTTTACTCTTTAGCTTCGTTTCACTCAGAGCCAAAACATCCAGGTTCCTTTCCTCAAACATACTACCTATCTCTACTTTTTTCTCATCTTGGTTACATCCACACACATTTAGACACCCCAATCTGAGCCTTAGAGGAGGATGAGCACTCCTCGCGTGACTCCTTCTTCTGTTTCCCCTTTTAGAAAGTTAAAATACAAGGAGGGGAAGGTTTCTGGCCCCCGGCTCCCTTCCCTTTAGTCTCCTTCTACGACACGTGAGGAATGCGTGGGAAGTATTCTTTCTCCCCTATCCCCAGGGAATATATATATGTTTATTTATCTATTATTCATTTTGTTTTGTCGCTGTCTCCCGCGTTAGCGAGGTAGCGCAAGGAAACAGACGAAAGAATGACCCAACCCACCCACAAACACATGTATATACATACACGTCCACACACGCAAATATACATACCTATACATCTCAACGTATACATATATATATACACACACAGACATATACATATATACACATGTACGTAATTCATACTGTCGGCCTTTATTCATTCCCATCGCCACCCTGCCACACATGAAATAACAACTGCCTCCCCCCTCATGTGGGCGAGGTAGCGCTAGGAAAAGACACCAAAGGCCCCATTCGTTCACACTCAGTATCTAACTGTCATGTAATAATGCACCGAAACCACAGCTCCCTTTCCACATCCAGGCCCCACAGAACTTTCCATGGTTTACCCCAGACGCTTCACATGCCCTGGTTCAATCCATTGACAGCACGTCGACCCCGATATACCACATCGTTCCAATTCACTCTATTCCTTGCAGGCCTTTCACCCTCCTGCATGTTCAAGCCCCTATCACTCAAAATCCTTTTCACTCCATCTTTCCACCTCCAATTAGGTCTCCCACTTCTCCTCGTTCCCTCCACCTCCGACACATATATCCTCTTGGTCAATCTTTCCTCACTCATTCTCTCCATGTGACCAAACCATTTCAAAACACCCTCTTCTGCTCTCTCGACCACACTCTTTTTATTACTACCCATCTCTCTTACCCTATTATTACTTAGTCGATCAAACCACCTTACACCACATATTTTCCTCAAACATATCATTTCCAGCACATCCACTTTCCTCCACACAACTCTATCCATAGCCCACGCCTCGCAACCATATAACATTGTTGGAACCACTATTCCTTCAAACATAGCCATTTTTGCTTTCCGAGATAATGTTCTCGACTTCCACACATTCTTCAAGGCTCCCAGAATTTTCGCCCCCTCCCCCACCCTATGATTCACTTCCGCTTCCATGGTTCCATACGCTGCCAAATCCACTCCCACATATCTAAAACACTGCACTTCCTCCAGTTTTTCTCCATTCAAACTTATCTCCCAGTTGACTTGATCCTCAACCCTACTGTACCTGATAACCTTGCTCTTATTCACATTTACTCTCAACTTTCTTCTTCACACACTTTACCAAACTCAGTCACCAGCTTCTGCAGTTTCTCACATGAATCAGACATCAGCGTTGTATCATCAGCGAACAACAACTGACTCACTTCCCAAGCTCTTGCATTCACCTCCCTAAGAACCCCTTCCATAAACAAATTAAACAACCATGGAAACATCTGAAATCCCTGCCGCAAACCTACATTCACAGAGAACCAGTCACTTTCCTCTCATCCTACACGTACATATGCCTTACATCCTCGATAAAAACTTTTCACTTCTTCTAACAACTCGCCTCCCACACCATATATTCTTAATACCTTCCACAGAGCATCTCTATCAACTCTATCATATGCCTTCTCCATATCCATAAATGCAACATACAAATCCATTTGTTTTTCTAAGTATTTCTCTCATACACTCTTCAAAGCAAACACCTGATCCACACATCCTCTACCACTTCTGAAACCATACTGCTCTTCCCCAATCTGATGCTCTGTACATGCTTTCACCCTCTCGATCAATACCCTCCCATATAATTTCCCAGGAATACTCAACAAACTTATACCTCTGAAATTTGAGCAATCACTTTTATCCCCTTTGCCTTCGTACAATGGCACTATGCACGCATTCCGCCAATCCTCAGGCACCTCACCATGAATCATACATACACTAAATAACCTTACCAACCAGTCAACAATACGGTCACCCACTTTTTTAATAAATTCCACTGCAATGCCATCCAAACCCGCTGCTTTGCCGGCTTTCATCTTCCGCAAAGATTTTACTACCTCTTCTCTGTTTAACAAATCATTTTCTCTAACCCTCTCACTTTGCACACCACCTCGACCAAAACACCCTATATCTGCCACTCTATAATCAAACACATTCAACATACCTTCAAAATACTCACTCCATCTCCTTCTCACATCACCTCTACTTGTTATGACCTCCCCATTAACCCCCTTCACTGAAGTTCCCATTTGTTCCCTTGTCTTACGCACTTTATTTACCTACTTCCAAAACATCTTTTTATTCTCCCTAAAATTCAATGATACTCTCTCACCCCAACTCTCATTTGCCCTTTTTTTCACCTCTTGCACCTTTCTCTTGACCTCCTGCTTCTTTCTTTTATACATCTCCCACTCATTTGCATTATTTCCCTGCAAAAATCGTCCAAATGCCTCTCTCTTCTCTTTCACTAATAATCTTACTTCTTCATCCCACCACTCACTACCCTTTCTAATCAACCCACCTCCCACGCTTCTCATGCCACAAGCATGTTTTGCGCAAGCCATCGGAGCTTCCCTAAATACATTCCATTCCTCCCCCACTCCCCTTACCTCCTTTGTTCTCACCTTCTTCCATTCTGCACTTAATCTCTCCTGGTACTTCTTCACACAAGTCTCCTTCATAAGCTCACTTACTCTCACCACTCTCTTCACCCCAACATTCTCTCTTCTTTTCTGAAAACCCATACAAATCTTCACCTTCGCCTCCACAAGATAATGATCAGACATCCCTCCAGTTGCACCTCTCAGCACATTAACATCCAAAAGTCTCTCTTTCGCGCGCCTATCAATTAACACGTAATCCAATAACGCTCTCTGGCCATCTCTCCCACTTACATATGTATACTTATGTACATCTCTCTTTTTAAACCAGGTATTCCCAATCACCAGTCCTTTTTGAGCACATAAATCTACAAGCTCTTCACTATTTCCATTTACAACACTCAACACCCCATGTATACCAATTATTCCCTCAACTGCCAATTACTCGCCATTGCATTCAAATCACCCATCACTATAACCCGGTCTTGTGCATCAAAACCACTAACACACTCATTCAGCTGCTCCCAAAACACTTGGCTCTCATGATCTTTCTTCTCATGCCCAGGTGCATATGCACCAATAATCACCCATCTCTCTCCATCAACTTTCAGTTTTACCCATATCAATCTAGTTTACTTTCTTACACTCTATCACATACTCCCACCACTCCTGTTTTATATATATATATTTATATATATATATATATATATATATATATATATATATATATATATATTTATATATATATATATATATATATATATATATATATATATATATATATATATATATATAATGTTGGGATGAAGAGAGTGGTGAGAGTAAGTGAGCTTGAAATGGAGACTTGTGAGAGGAAGTACCAGGAGAGATTAAGTGCAGAATGGAAGAAGGTGAGAGCAAATGACGTAAGGGGAGTGGGGGAGGAATGGGATATATTTAGGGAAGCAGTGATGGCTTGCACAAAAGATGCCTGTGGCATGAGAGAGGTGGGAGGTGGGCAAATTAGAAAGGGTAGTGAGTGGTGGGATGAAGATATAAGATTGCTAGTGAAAGAGAAGAAAGTCATTTGGGTGATTTTTGCAGGGAAATAGTGCAAATGACTGGGGGATGTATAAAAGAAGGAGGCAAGAGGTCAAGAGAAAGGTGCAAGAGGTGAAAAAGAGGGTAAATGAGAGTTGGGGTGAGAGAGTATCATTAAATTTCAGGGAAAATAAAAAGATGTTTTGGAAGGAGTTGAATAAAGTGAGTAAGACAAGAGAAGAAATGGGAACATCGGTGAAGGGGGCAAATGGGGAGGTAATAACAAGTAGTGGTGAAGTGAGAGGGAGATGGAGTGAGTATTTTGAAGGTCTGTTGAATGTGTTTGATGATAGTGGCAGATATAGGGTGTTTTGGTCGGGGTGGTGTGCGAAGTGAGAGGGTCAGGGAGAATGGTCTGGAAAAGAGAGAAGAGGTAGTGAAAGCTTTGCGGAAGATGAAAGCCGGCAAGGTGGAGGTTTTGGATGGCATTGCAGTGGAATTTATCAAAAAAGGGATGACTTGTTGACTGGTTGGTGAGGATATTCAGTGTATATATGGTTCGTGGTGAAGTGCCTGAGGATTGGCGGAATGTATGCATAGCGCCATTGTACAAAGGCAAAGGGGATAAAGGTAAGTGTTCAAATTACAGAGGTATAAGTTTGTTGAGTATTCCTGGAAAATTAGATGGGAGGGTATTGATTGAGAAGGTGAAGGCATGTATGGAGCATCAGATTGGAGAGGAGCATTGTGGTTTCAGAAGTGGTGGAGGATGTGCGGATCAGTTGTTTGCTTTGAAGAATGTATGTGAGAAATACTTAGAAAAGCAAATGGATTTGTATTTAGCATTGATGGATCTGGAGAAGGCATATGGTAGAATTGATAGAGATGCTCTGTAGAAGGTATTAAGAGTATATGGTGTGAGAGGCAAGTTGCTAGAAGGATTGAAAAGTTTTTATCGAGGATGTAAGGCATGTGTACGAGTATGAAGAGAGGAAAGTGACTGGTTCACAGTGAATGTCGGTTTGCGGCAGGGGTGAATGCAAGAGTTTTGGAGAGAGGGGCAAGCATGCAGTCTGTTGGGGATGAGAGGGCTTGGGAAGTGAGTCAGTAGTTGTTCGCAGATGATACAGCGCTGGTGGCTGATTCGGATGAGAAACTGCAGAAGTTGGTGACTGAGTTTGGTAAGGAGTGTGAAAGAAGAAAGCTGATGGTAAATGTGAATAAGAGCAAGGTTATCAGGTTCAGTAGGGTTAAAGGGACTAGTAAATTGGGAGGTAAGTTTGAATGGAGGAAAACTGGAAGAAGTGAAGTGTTTTAGATATCTGGGAGTGGATTTGGCAGTGGATAGAACCATGGAAGCGGAGGTGAGTCACAAGGTGGGGGAGGGGGCAAAGGTTCTGGGAGCGTTGAAGAATGTGTGGAAGGCGAGAACGTTAACTTGGAAAGCAAAAATGGGTATGTTTGAAGGAATAGTGGTGCCAACAATGTTATATAGTTGTAAGGCATGGGCGATAGGTAGGTTTGTGCGGAGGAGGGTGGATGTGTTGGAAATGAGATGTTTGAGGACAATATGTGGTGTGAGGTGGTTCGATCGAGTAAGTAATGAAGGGGTAAGAGAGATGTGTGGTAATAAAGAGAGTGTGGTTGAGAGAGCAGAAGAGGGTGTATTGAAATGGTTTGGCCACATGGAGATAATGAGTGAGGAAAGATTGACAGAGGATACATGTGTCAGACGTGGAGGGAACGAGGAGAAGTGGGAAACCAAACTGGAGGTGGAAGGATGAAGTGAAAAAGATTTTGAGCGATCGGGGCCTGAACATATAGTAGGGTGAAAGGCGTGTAAGGAATAGAGTGAATTGGTACAATGTGGTATCCCGGGGTCGACGTGCTGTCACTGGATTGAACCAGAGCATGTGAAGAGTCTGGGGTAAACCATGGAAAATTTTGTGGGGCCTGGATGTGGAAAGGGAGCGTGGTTTCATTGCGTTACGCATGACAGCTAGAGACTGAGTGGCCTTTGTTGTCCTTTCACAGCGCAACCTCGCTCGCATGCGGTTGGGGAGGGGGGTGTCTTTTCATAGATGGCGGGGTGGCGAGGGAATGGATGAAGGCAGCATGTAAGAATATGTACATGTGTATATATGTATATGTCTGTGTATGTATGTGTATGTATACGTTGAAATGTATAGATATGTATATATTCGTGTGTGGGCTTTATGTATATATATATATATATATATATATATATATATATATGTGTATATGGGTGGGTTGGACCATTCTTTGCGCTAACGCGGGAGACAGCAACAAAGTGAAATAATAATAATGAAAATGATAATAATAAATATACATATATATATATATATACACGATCAAAGTGCATATGAACGCGCACCTTCAAAGAACATACAAACCTCCAACAGCCGGGATCGAACCCGGGACCCTTGTGCAACAGGCGGGAGCGTTACCGCTAGGCTATGATCGCCCTTGATAGGGAAATGACTATTCGAATACTATGTACTCGAATACTCTTCGTCTCACGTTGGTGAGCAACGGGGCCTACACCAGTCATTTCCCATCAGGCTCACACAACCAGCAGATAGCATTTTACCGAAGCTAGCTGTACAACGCGGAGGTATATGAATACGAACAAAGTGCATAGGAACGCGCACCTTCATAGAACATATAAACCTCCAACAGCCAAGATCGAACCCGGGACCCCTGTGCAACAGGCGGGAGCGCTACCGCTAGGCTATGATCGCCCCTAATAGGAAAATTGTATTTTACCAAACCTAGGGGCGATCATAGCCTAGCGGTAGCGCTCCCGCCTGGTGCACAGGGGTCCCGGGTTCGATCCTGGCTGTTGGAGGTTTGTATGATATATATATATATATATATATATATATATATATATATATATATATATATATATATATACAGCACAAAAAACACGTGATTCAGAAATATGTTGGTAGCCACAAAGACAATGAAGCACCAAAATCCGAGCATTTTCGTGACATTCACGTCCTCAGGGATGTTCATTGTTCGTCATGTCTGTATCCCTCAGAATGTATCACGAGAGAGCTTGGATCTGCGAGCTTCATTTTCTTTGTGGCTAACAGTATATGTATGTGTATATATATATATATATATATATATATATATATATATATATATATATATATATATATATATATATATATACATATATATATATATATATATATATATATATATATATATATAGATAGATAGATAGATAGATAGATAGATAGATATAGATATATATATAGTTATGATGATCGCGCTAGTCCGTGATGATACTTCTGAAGGTGAAATCACACTTCAGTAGGAGTTTATATAATCTTACTTAGCATGTAATTTTCCTATACAGATGTCAGTACTTATAGTTCTCTAAATCCCAACATTAAACGGAGTGCCGCCGTCTACCATTAGACCACATACTGGCTGTGTAACCGTTAAAATGAAGAGTGATTAAGGGTGGTCACGTGGCGGTGGTTGATCTGGGTAGCTGGGTGTCTTGATCAACTTCCATTGATATTTTCGTGTTTTGTTAATTCTCTCAAATTCATTTGGTTAATGATAGGATGGGTTTTAATGTTTTCTGGGGACAAATTAAAGTTCTTAGTATTAGCAACTACTAGCAACTATGATTCAATGGCGTTGCGTGTGGCATAATCAGTAGTCTCCACCAGCATCACTACCATCATCTAAGTCTCCACCAGCACCGCTACCATGAGCCTAGTTTCCACCAACATCACTAACATCAGCCTAGTCTCCACCAGCATCACTACCATCACCTAAGTCTCCACCAGCACCTCTACCATGAGCCTAGTCTCTACCAGCACCACTACCATGAGCCCAGTCTTCACCAGCACCACTACCACCCATGTCTCCACCAGCACCACTACCATAAGCCCAGTCTTCACCAGCACCGCTACCATTAGCACCATCTATGCCAGCAACAGCAGTATCATTAGCACCAGCACCTGCAGCTGAAGAATACCAGTGACAAAAGCATCAGCACAACAGACGCCATTATCATGTACAACAACAGGAGCACCATAAGAACCAACAGATTCTTACTACCTGTATATACATCTGAACCATCACTAACACCATCATAACCACCAGCACCAACAACAACAGCACAGCCAGTACCACCTACACCAACATCACCAGCATCATAAAGACCAGTAGCAACATCACCAGCACCAGCTCCACCAGCATAGATAACACCAGGACCAGGTCAACACCTACACTAGGATCAGCACAAACATCACACAACAGCACAAACACAACCAGCATCAGAACTAAAACATCAGCGCCAACATCACCTGCACAACTAGCACCAGCAGAACCAGCTTTAACAGCACCAGCACCAACCACAGGAGCAGCAACAGCACCAGCATCATCATTATCAGTAGGACTAGTAACAACATTGGCACCAGACACATCACCTGCAACAACAGTGCCAACACAACCAGCAACATCAGCACCAACTACATAACATCAGCAGCGACGACACCAACAGCACCAGCAAAACCAGCAATGATACCAACACAAAGACGAGTCTAGCACCAGTAACATCAGCACCAACAGAACCAACAACAATGGCACCAACAATAACTGGCTCCGGCACAACCAGTACAAAGAACATCAACATCACAAGCACTACCAAGCCAAACAACACCAAAACGAACAGCATAAACAACACAAGAAAACCCAAAACAACATTTATCAGCACCTTCAGCACCAGTATCACCTGCAACAGCATGAACAGGAAAGCGAGAACAGCACTACTACCAACAGCAGAAGAACCACATATTCTCGCACCGAGAGCACCAGCAACAACACCCGCATCTTCACCAACAGCAACAGCATCACTTGCACTAGGGCCAACATCTCCTGTATCAGCAGCAATAATACAACCTGCTTCACAACACCAGCAGAAACACGACGGTTCCAGCATCTGTATCAGTATCAGTGCAGCCTGCACCACCTGCACCAGCACCAACAGCACCAACACTAACAGCACCATCACCAGCAACACCATCACCAGTAGCACCAACAAAATAACTTCAAAATCAACAGCATCATTAGCTCCAGCACCGAACGCATCACAACACCAGTAAAAACAACACTAACAATAAAAGCACCTACGTCAGCAGCATCATGAACACCATTACCAACAGAACACCACTAACATTAAAACCCTGGCAACAATAGCGCAAACACTGCTACCAACAGCAACATCAGCAACATGATAAACACCAACAGCAACGCCACCAGCATCACAGATACTGGCGCCAACAGTGCCAACAGCAACAGCATCAATACTAACACCACCAGCGCCAACACAAACAGCATCATAACAACAGTACTGACAACACCAACACCAACAGTACTAGCATCAGCAGCACCAGCACCATCAACACTAATAACTAACAGCACCAACACACACACACACACACACACACACACACACACACACACACACACAGAACTAGATGCACCAGCAGCACAAGCACCAACAGAACAGTAACGAACATCAGCACCAAAAGTACCAACAAAAACAACAATAGCACTGACAGAACGAAAACCAGCAACAACACTAGCATCAATAGCATCTGCACCAAAAATATGAGCGCCAGCTGCGCCAAAGCCAACAGCACCAGCACCAACAACAGTACCAACAGGATCATCGTCAATAGCACCAGCACCAAGAGCATCAGCATCAACAACACAAGCATCAACACAACATCAGAACCAACAGCACCAGCACGAACAACACCAGCACCAACAGCACCAGCTCCAATAGCAACTGCACCAACAACAACAGCAGCACCAATAGCACAGGTTCCAACACCATCAATTCCAATAGCACCGGTTCCAACAGCACTGACACCAACAGCATCATAAAGATCATTACCAACAGCACCAACACAAACAGATACAGCAACAACAGAACCAGCCCCATAAACACCAGCACTAACTGCACCAGAATCAACAGCATTAACACCAACAGCACCAACAACAAGAGCATCAGTGACAACAACAGCACCAATAACAAGAGTAACAGGACCAACACCACCAGTTTAACAGTACCTGCATTAACAGCACCAGAAGCAACAGGACCAGCACCAACAGCACCAGCAATAACAGCACATGCACCGACACCACCACCACGAGCATCACCAGCACAACCAACTCCACCATGGTTGGCTGGCGTGTGCGGATTAAGGCCAGCGACCTGTGAGGGTCATTAGACCTGCAACTTTTTTGATTAGATAGATAATCTTAAAGGACGAAACTGATACCAAATGGGGAACAGTGAAAAATAAGGATAAAAGAATATATGTAAATAATGAAAAAGAAAGTTGGTTGGTGGGAACTGTGTCAGCGTGGCTGGAAGCATCCCCCCCCCCCCCAAAGTCAGCACAGCATCCACACACCAGCTACCCAGGCTGGAGTGTGGAATGCTACGATTCTCTTCGTAATCTGAACTGGAGAAAAATATGATACCGTAATTGCGTACTGTAACTCTAAATATATTTCCTATCGTATTGATACGGTAAATTATCGTACTGTAATTACGCATCTAAATTTCATACCCTAAAACATAAAAGATAATCAACTGAAGTCCTGAATTTCAAGCAGCCACCACCAGAATGCCGCAAATGAATATTTGAATGCATCATTCATTTCATTATACCATTCTCAAAGCTCTAAATATTAAGTTACCGAATCATGATATCAAAGTATACGGAACCTAAAGATGAATGCATAAATATAATAGTAGCAACTCAGTTACCACACACACGGTAATCGTCTGATGTTCTGTAGGTCTCCCAGCCGCCGCCAGAGACACTCAAAGTGATATTATATTGTTGTCAAAGATACTATACAGAGTCCTAACACCCAGCACTGATAGGAAAATATTCTGAAAAAACAAACGTACATTCGTACCGTACTGTGCCTGAAGAAAGAAGAGTCCTATTGAAATTTCAAACCCTACCTGTCTGAAGAAAGAAAGAAAGAAAACGTAACGTACCGAACAGGCACCTCGCCTGGGTCTCAAGGTGACTCACTGCATGCGTCAAACATGTCAATAATTTCAACGAGAAACTGCTTACCTCTCAAGGCCATCCATCATCCTCAGTATGACTTCTTGATCCTAATGGATCGCACTATAATTCTTGGCTCAAGATCTTTTTGTTATCAACAATTGAATGTTTACACTTTTTTGAATATCTGTACACCAGATGCAGATGTATTAGGATTATCAGCCATTGTTACTTTACGTTATCAACAATTGAATGTTTACACTTTCTGAATATCTGTACACCAGATGCAGATGTCAGGATTATTAGCCATTGTTACTTTACTCACTGATATATAGACAGTTTTCACAACATAAGACGGAGGTAACACTAACTAAAAACGGGTCAAAACAATTGTACCAACACAGAAACACTGGCTACATCCACGAGCTGCCAGTGATCTGGGTGAACTGGAAGATTAGTGAAACAAAGCTGGACTTAGATTAATGTATTTAAGAAGCATAACTATCTGAGAAGGTCTATATTTCTGAGGCGCTGTCAAAATTGTTACCAGCGCCATCTCTTCTATAAGATTGTAACTTATAAACGAGAACTTGTAGAGAACGGTTAACGTAGACTGAAGCAACCTGTGAGGAAGGCTGTCAGTATGGTACGGTACGATGTTTTTTTCGTAATTTGAATCGGAGAGAAATAACCTACCGTGTTTCCCTACCGTGACTATAAATATCTCATACCGCAGTAGTAATGTAGAATATCGTACCATAATTTCGCACCTCAAAAAAGAGAAAAAGATAATCAACTTATGTCCTGAAGTTCTGCCAGCTACTACCAGACACACTTAGAGAAGTGATATATCAATTTTGTTGGACATTATACACAATGCTGACTTGTCAATGATATCAAGAGGTTCGAAAATGGTTCGGAGAAAATACTGTACGTTCGTACCGTACCTTGCCAGACATAAGAAGAATCATATCATAATTTCGAATACTATCAAAATAAAAACACAGGACCGAACTGCCAGCCATGCCAGCAACAAAAGCACCAGCATAAACTGTAACCACCAGTCACCAGCACAGACACCAACAGCTCCTATAATGGCAGACAACAGCAGCACCAGCACCATCAGCACTAGTACGAACAGCACCAGTACCAACAGTACTAGCATCAATAGCACCCGTACTGGCAGTACTAGCAGCAACAGTACAATAACCAATAGACCAACAACAACAACAGCAACAGCAGCATCAGCACCAAGAGCACCATCGCCAAGAGAACCGGCAACAAAAGCGCCAGCACCAACAATACCAATGCCAGTAGCAACAACAACAACATCAACACCAGCATCAACAGCACCAGCACAAATAGCACCAGTAACAACAACACCAGAAACAACAGCTCCAGAAACAAGAAGACCAGCATCAACAGCACCACCAGTACTAGCACCAGCAACAACAGCATCACCAACAAAAACACCAGCACCAACAGCACTAGTAACAAGAGCACCAGCAATAGCTGCACCAGCACCATCACCACCAACATCAATAATACCAGAACAACAGCACCATAACAACGCCAACACCAACAGCACCAACAACAATATCTCCTAGAGTACCAGTACTAACAGCACCTGCAAGAATTTCACCAACATCAGCGACACCAGCAGCAGTAGCACCAACAGCACCAGCACATCCAGGACCAACACAGCCATGGTTGGTTAATTTGTTGGGAGTAACGACCAACGACCTACGAGGGAGGTCATTAAGCCTACAACCTTTTTTTTTTATTTTCAGCTGAAAAACGTCGCTAAATAATAATGTTACCAGACCAAAGTGAACCTACAGGGGGAAGAATGAAAATAAATATAATAAGAATAACAGAGGAAATAATAAGGAAATAATGTAATAAAAAGTTGGTAAATGGGCATTGTGTCAACATGGCAGCAAACTCCTGAGGTTCTGTTAGCTACGACTTGACACACTTGAAGATGTGATATTTTGTTGTTGTTAGAGACACTATACAGAATCCTAACACTTGTCACTGATACGAAAAAAGGCTCGAAAATAGCGAGGAGAAAATATCGTACTTTCGTACCTTACCGGACCTGAAATGAAAAGAATCACACCGTAATTTCGAACAGTCCAGAACGAAAAGCAAACAAATGAAATAAAGAAATATATGCCGTACCTTCCTGCCAGCCTTGCCAGTAATAAAAGCATCATCAGCATAAACTGTAGCCACAAGTCACCAGCATGAGCACCAACAGCTACACCAGCACCTGCAACAACATTATCGGCCTTAACATCACCAGCACCAACAGCATCAATACCAGTATCACCAACAATACCAACGCCATCAACAATATCACCCGTACCATCAGCACCAGCACCAACAGTCCTTGCACCAACAGCACCGGCATTAACAGCAGCAGCACCAACATCACCAGTACTAAAGGAACCAAGAACAAAAGCGCCAGCACCAACAGCACTTATGCCTATATCACCACCAACAACAACACCAACAGCACTTATACCTATATCAACAACAACAACACCAGCACCATCAGCACTTATGCCTCTATCACCACCAATAACAGCACCAACAGCACTTATGCCTATATCAACAACAACAACAACACCAGCACTATCAGCACTTATGCCTCTATCACCACCAACACCAGCACCAACAGCACTTATGCCTATATCAACAACAAAAACAACAGCACCAACAGCACTTATGCCTCTATCACCACCAACAACAGCACCAACAGCACTTATGCCTATATCAACAACAACAACAACACCAGCACTATCAGCACTTATGTCTATATCACCAATAACAACAACTCCAGCACCAACAGAACTTGTGCCAATGGCACCAACAACAACAACACCAGCACCAACAGAACTTATGCCTATAGCACCAACAACAACAACAGTACCGACAGCACTTATGCCTATAGCACCAACAACAACACCAACACCAACAGCACTTATGCCTATATCACCACCGACAACAACACCAGCACCAACAGAACTTATGCCTATAGCATCAACAACAACAACAACAACAACAACAACAACAACAGCACCAACAGCAATTATGCCTATATCAACAACAGCAACAGCAACAGCACCAACAGTACTTATGCCAATAGAACCAACAACAACAACACCAACACCAAAAGTACTTATGCCTATGGCACTAACAGCAACACCAGCACTAACAGCACTTATGATTATAGCACCAACAACAATACCAGCACCAACAGCACTTATGATTATAGCACCACCACCAACAACACCAGCACTAACAGCACTCATGATTATAGCACCAACAACAACACCAGCACCAACAGCACTTATGATTATAGCACCACCACAAACAACACCAGCACCAACAGCACTTATGATTATAGCACCAACAACAACACCAGCACCAACAGCACTTATGATTATAGCACCAACAACAACGTCAGCACTAACAGCACTTATGATTATGGCACCACCAACAACACCAGCACTAACAGCACTTTTGATTATTGCACCAACAACAGCACCAGCACCAACAGCACTTATGATTATAGCACCAACAACAACACCAGCACCAACCGCACTTATGATTATAGCACCAACAACAACAACACCAGCACTAACAGCACTTATGATTGTAGCACCATCAACAACACCAGCACTAATAGCACTTATGATTATAGCATCACCACCAACAACACCAGCACCAACAGCACTTATGATTATAGCACCAACAACAATACTAGCACTAACAGTACTTATGATTATAGCAGCAACAACAACACCAACACCAACAGCACTTATGATTATAGCACCAACAACAACACCAGCACTAACATCATTATGATTATAGCAGCAACAACAACACCAGCACTAACATCACTTATGATTATAGCAGCAACAACAACACCAGCGCTAACATCACTTATGATTATAGCAGCAACAACAACACCAGCACTAACATCATTATGATTATAGCTGCAACAACAACACCAGCACTAACATCATTATGATTATAGCAGCAACAACAACACCAGCACTAACATCATTATGATTATAGCAGCAACAACAACACCAGCACTAACATCATTATGATTATAGCAGCAACAACAACACCAGCACTAACATCATTATGATTATAGCAGCAACAACAACACCAGCACTAACATCACTTATGATCATAGCAGCAACAACAACACCAGCACTAACATCACTTATGATTATAGCAGCAACAACAACACCAGCACCAACAGCACTTATGATTATAGCAGCAACAACAACACCAGCACCAACAGCACTTATGCCTATATCACCAACAACACCAGCACTAACAGCACTTATGACTATAGCACCACCACCAACAACAACAGCACTAACAGCACTTATGATTGTAGCACCGCCAACAAAAACACCAGCACTAACAGCATTTATGATTATAGCACCAACAACAACAAGACCAGCACTACAGCACTTATGATTGTAGCATCACCAACAGAAACACCAGCACTAACAGCACTTATGATTATAACACCAACAACAACACCAGCACCAACAATACTTATGCCTATAGCACCAATGACAACAACACCAGCACTAATAGAACTTATGCCTATAGCACCAACAACAACACCAGCACTAACGGCACTTATGATTATAGCACCAACAACAACACCAGCAACACCAGCACCAACAGCACTTATGATTATAGCACCAACAACAACACCAGCACCAACAGCACTTATGATTATAGCACCAACAACAACACCAGCACCAACAGCACTTATGATTATAGCACCAACAACAACACCAGCACTAACGGCACTTATGATTATAGCACCAACAAAAACACCAGCAACAACAGCACTTATGATTATAGCACCAACAACAACACCAGCACTAACAGAACTCACGAGTACAGCATCAACAACAACAACAACAACAACAACAACAAACAACAAAAGCAACAACAATAACAAGGGCACCATCAACAACAAAACCGGCACCAATAACACTAGCAATAACAGCACCAGCACGAACATCACCAGAAACAACAGCTCCAGAAACAGGAACGCCAGCATAACTAGCACCAGCAAGCAACGGTATCAGTAACACTAGCATCATAAACACCACCCGCATCAATAACAACAGCACCAATAACAACTACATCAATACCAACATCAACAGCAACAACAGGACCAGGACCATCACCACCAGTTTAACAGGACCAGAATGAACAGCACCAACACCAACAGCACCAGCAACAATAGCGTCAGTACAACACCATCCGAACCAAGTTTGCAAACAACACCATCAACAACAACAACAAGAACAACAACAACAACAACAATAACAACAGAATTAACAGCATCATCCTAACAGCATCAGCATCAATGGTGCTAGCTACATCAGCACCAACAGCACCAACAACAACATAAACAACAACATCACCTGCACTAACAACACAAACACCTACGTCACCAATGTCAGGAACGCCAAACCAACAACACCAGCTCCAACAGCACCAACACCAGCAGCATCAGCACAAACAACACGAGAACCAACAGCACCAGTAACAATGGCACCTGCAACGTCACCAGCGCCAACAACACCAGTAACAACAGCACCAACAGCACTAGAGCCAGCAACAACAGCACCAGCAACAACAGCACTAGCAACAACAGCACCAGCAACAACAGCACTAGCAACAACAGCACCAGCAACAACAGCACTAGCAACAACAGCACTAGCAACAATAGCGCCAGCAACAACAGAACCAGCAACAACAGCACTAGCAACAACAGCACCAGCAACAACAGCACTAGCAACAACAGCACCAGCAACAACAGCACCAGCAACAACAGCACTAGCAACAATAGCGCCAGCACCATCAGCGTGACCATCATGAACACTAGAACAACAGCACCATAACAACGCTAGCACCAACAGTACCAACAGCAACACACCTACGACACCGATACTAATAACACAAGGAAGAACTGCACCAACAGCACCAGCAACAACAGCACAAACACCAACAACACCAGTGCAAGCAACACAAGAAACCAACATCAACAGTACATCCAGGACCAACACCGCCATGGTGGGTTAGTTTGTTGTGATTAACAGCCAACAACCTACAGGGAAGGTCATCAGACCTGCAACCGTTTTTGATTTTTAACATATAAAGTCTTTATACAATAATCATATAAGACCAAAATGATCTCAGAGGGGGAATATGAAAATTAAGATCACTAGGATAAAAGAGAAATTATTATGAAAATAATGATATGTAGAGCATAATGAAACACAGAGATGGTAGATGAGCAGTGTTAACTTAGGAGCAGCACCGCTCAGTCAGTACAGCATCCACTGGTGCAGCTGCCATAAGGACGGCGAGATGATATCATAGACTGGAAACAGTACACCACCAGCACAACCAGCAACACATACACCCACCAGCAGCACCAACTACCAAGGCTGGTGTGCAGAACACCACGATACTTTTCGTAATCTGAAATCGAGAGAAATATGATTCCGTACCGTACCTCTGAATATATTTTCTATCGTACTAATACGATAAATGATCGTACTGTGATTACGTATTTAATTTCATATCCCCAGAAACAGATAAAGGATTTAATCAGGTGATGTCCTGAATATCTAGCACCCTCAGAATGCTGCACATCAATATTTGAATGCATCATTCATTTCATTATACCACTCTCTAAGCTCTATATATTAAGTTACCAAATTATGATATCAAAGTATACGGATCCTAAGAATAAATGCATGAATGTTAATGGAGCAATGTTTCAAAACAACCATGGATGAATAGGAGAATAGAACTGACTAATTCGCCAAAAGATGGAAACATAAGAAGTCAATGGGAACCGATGAAAATCGCCAGGAATTAATCAAAATCTAAAGAGAGTGTAAGGTCATAAGACAGAGTAAGCGCGACGAAGAAAAAGAATATCCTTGAAAGTTAAGAATAATCCTAAGGAATTCTTTAAATATATAAGACAAAGGAAGACAGTAAAAGAATTGGACCATTACAATACGAACATGACATACCAACTACTGATGACAAGGAAATGACTACCATACTAAGTCATTCTTTTAAATCCGTATTCACAATTGAAGACACATCTCGAATATCACAACCAATGAAAATGTTTTAAGGATCTGATGAATAAGAGTTGAAGGTTAGAGAAATAAAGAGCTCTGAAGTACTTAAATACCTGGACTAATAAAATCCTAATAAATTCAACGGCCCAGATAACTTAGCTCCAAGATTTTTAAAGGAGGTCAGGAGACAGCTGATAAACCCCATAACAAAAATATTCAACAAATCTCTATCGGATGGTCAAGTGCCAACTGATTGAACACTAGCAAATGTCACTCTTCTCTCTCTCTCTCTGTCTCTGTCTCTCTCTCTCTCTCTCTCTCTCTCTCTCTCTCTCTCTCTCTCTCTCTCTCTCTCTCTCTCTCTCTCTAGTGTGTGTGCCTTCAACTACCGCCTAATCAGCCTTACGTCAGTGTTGGGTAAAATGATGGAAAAACTAATTCAAGATAAAATTGTCACGCTTCTAGAACACAGGATTATATCGGATAATCAACACGGTTTCCGCAATAGAAGATCATGCCAGGAATTTGATGGGATTTCTTAATGCTATCTATCAGAACTGGGACGAAAAATTACCGTCTGATGTATATCTATATTTCCAAAAAGCTTTCAATAAAGTCCCTCACAAGAGACTTTTACATAAACTCAAAGCACATGGAATCGATGAAGACTGTACATGGATCAGAGACTGGCTTACCTGAAGAAAGCAGCGCTAGTATCAAACGGCGAAGCCTCAAACTGGCTATACGTAACGAGTGGTGTGCCACAGGGGTTAGTCCTAGGCCCAATTCTTTTCATCACATTGATAACCTAGGTCTTGGTCTCATATCTAGAGCTGTAGACAGGCGGGAGTACGAAATGATTCAAAGAGATCTTAACTTACTAGCAGAGTGGTCAGACAGATGGCAAATGACGTTGAATGTAGACAAGTGTAAAGTTATGCATTTTGGAAACAAGAATCTATGCTAAGACTACAAACTTTTCGGAAACTCTCTAACTAAAGTAAATGAAAGACATGACCTTGGAGTTGTCATGAGCAACACTATGAAATACACTAAACAGTGTCAAACAGCAAGTAGAAAATGTAACCAAAAAATAGGTTTCATAGCCAAGAACATAGATTATAAGACATTAGAAACAATTCTCACACTTTATAATTCTCTAGTAAGACCACACCTTGGATATTCTGTCCAGTTTTGGTCCCCAGACTATAAAAAAAGACGAGAAAAAATTAGAGCAAGTACAAAGCCGCGCAACAAAATTGATCCCATCCTTTGGAAATCTGGCATACGGAGAGAGGCTAAAACAAGTGGATCTCTTCGCGGAGTCTTAATACAAGTGTTAAAAGTTCTGGATAAGTTCGATAAAGTGAACCACGAGCAGATTTTTCGAAATGCAAGAAAATGCGGTTACCAAGACAAATGAAATAAAAGTCAAAGCTAAAAGATGTAATACGGACGTGGGAAAAAACTTTTTTTCATATGTGTTGAGCACTAGAAAAAGTTACCGTCAGACGTAATGAATGCTAAAACCATAAATAACTTCAAAAATCGCTTAGACAAATATTCTACAGATTCAGGTATACTTTGAGAAAAATTAAAAAAAAAGGTATAAACGAAAGCGGTAACGGGGACACTAGAAGGCTAATGAGGAGCAGCGGGGAGTCGGTGATAACTTAAAAAAGTACTGAGCGGAATTACATTTTTTTTTTGTCGATAATTTTTTTTTTCAGACAACACAGTTGTGGGCCAATCGTGCCTCCTGTTGTCTGTCTTTCTCATATAAACTCACGTAATCAGCTGATGTTCTGTAGTTTTTCCAGCCGCTGCCAGAGTACACTCTAAGTGATACTTTATTTTTGTCAAAGATACTATATAGAATCCTACCATCCCAGTATTGATAAGAAAAGATTCAGAATAACTAACGCACATTCGTACCGTACCTACCTGGAAAAAGAAGAGTCGTACTGTAATTTCAAACCGTACCTACCTAAAAAGAAAGAGAGAAAACGTAACGTACCGAACAGGCACCTCGCCTGGGTCTCAAGGTGACTCACTGCATGCGCCAAACATGTCAATAGTTTCAACGAGAAACTGCTTACCTCTCAAGGCCATCCATCATCCTCAGTATGACTTCTTGATCCTAATGGATCGCACTATAATTCTTGGCTCAAGATCTTTACGTTATCAACAACTGAATGTTTACACTTTTTGAATATCTGTCCACCAGATGCAGATGTCTTAGGATTATTAGCCATTGTTACTTTACGTTATCAACAATTGAATGTTTACGCTTTTTGAATATCTGTACACCAGATGCAGATGTCTTAGGATTATTAGCCATTGTTACTTTACTCACTGATATATAGACAGTTTTCACAACATAAGACGGAGGTAGCACTACCTAAAAACGGGTCAAAACAATTGTACCAACACAGAAACACTTGCTACATCCACGAGCTGCCAGTGATCTGGGTGAACTGGAAGATTAGTGAAACAAAGCTGGACTTAGATTAATGTATTTAAGAAGCATAACTATCTGAGAAGGTCTATATTTCTTAACAGCTGTTAAGAGTTGTTACTAGCTCCTTCTTTGGTCAGTAAGATAGTAGCTTGTAAAGGAGAGCTTACTGGGACGTTTAACGTAAACTTAAGCAACCTGTGAGGAAGGCTGTCAGTATGGTACGGTACGATGTTTTTTTCGTGATTTGAATTGGAGAGAAATAACCTACCGTGTTTCCCTCCAGTAACTGTAAATGTATTTGATACCATAGTAGTAAGGTAAAATATCGTACCTTAAAACAGAGAAAATGAGAGAATCAGTTGATATCCTGAAGTTCTGCCAGCTACCATCAGATACACTTGGAGAAGTGATATTATTTTTCTTGAAAGCATTATACAGAATGCTAACACCTGTCATTGATACGAAGAGGTTCACAAATGGTTTAGAAAAACTATCGTACTTTCGTACTGAAATGCCAGTTTTGTCAGAAATAAAAGCACCAGCATAGACTGTCACCACCAGTCACCACCAGCAGCACCAGCAGCTCTAACAGTACCTGCAACAACAACACCAGCAACAACACCAGTATAAACGGTACTAGCACCAACAACACTGGTACTAGCAAAATCAGCAGCAACAGCACCAAAGCCAATAGCACCAACAACACCAGCTACAGAAACATCAGCACCAGTAGCACTAGAGTCAACAGAACCAGTAACAAATGCAGCAGCACCAACAGCACCACAAGCAATAACATCTGCACTAAAATCTCTATCGCTAACAGCATCAGCACCAACAACACCAGTATCAACAACACCACCACTAATAGCACCAACGTCTACAACACCAGTATCAACAACACCACCACTAACAGCACCAGCGTCTACAACACCAGTATCAACAACACCACCACTAACAGCACCAGCGTCTACAACACCAGTATCAACAACACCACCACTAACAGCACCAGCGTCTACAACACCAGTATCAACAACACCACCACTAACAGCACCAACGTCTACAACACCAGTATCAACAACACCACCACTAACAGCACCAGCGTCTACAACACCAGTATCAACAACACCACCACTAACAGCACCAACGTCTACAACACCAGTATCAACAACACCACCACTAACAGCACCAACGTCTACAACACCAGTATCAACAACACCACCACTAACAGCACCAACGTCTACAACACCAGTATCAACAACACCACCACTAACAGCACCAGCGTCTACAACACCAGTATCAACAACACCACCACTAACAGCACCAACGTCTACAACACCAGTATCAACAACACCACCACTAACAGCACCAACGTCTACAACACCAGTATCAACAACACCACCACTAACAGCACCAGCGTCTACAACACCAGTATCAACAACACCACCACTAACAGCACCAACGTCTACAACACCAGTATCAACAACACCACCACTAACAGCACCAACGTCTACAACACCAGTATCAACAACACCACCACTAACAGCACCAGCGTCTACAACACCAGTATCAACAACACCACCACTAACAGCACCAGCGTCTACAACACCAGTATCAACAACACCACCACTAACAGCACCAACGTCTACAACACCAGTATCAACAACACCACCACTAACAGCACCAGCGTCTACAACACCAGTATCAACAACACCACCCCTAACAGCGCCGGCGTCTACAACACCAGCATTACAACACCAGTATTAACAGCACCATCATAAGCTACACAAACACCAGCAACAGTAGGACCAGCAATAGATACACCAGCAAACGACATTAACAACAACAGCACCAACACCAATAGCACCAGCACCGGAACTAATAGCAAGCATCAGGAACAACAAGAACAGCACCAATAGCTGCAATGATAGCAAACCCAGCAACAGCTGCACCACTGCGAACACCACAAGTAACAAGAGAAGTAACTGCACAAATGGCACCAGCAACAACATCGGCAAAACACCACCAGCACCAGTAACGCTGGTACAAACAGCACCAGTAACAACAGTACCAGAACCAACATCACCAGTACCAGTAACAACAGTACCAGAACCAACATCAACAGTACCAGTAACAACAGTACCAAAACCAACAGTACCAGTAACAACAGTACCAGAACCAACAATACCAGCACGAACATCACCAGTACCAGCAACAACAATACCAGCAACAATATCACCAGTACCAGCAACAACAGTACCAGCAACAACATCACCAGTACCAGCAACAACAGCACCAGCACTAACATCGCTAGTACCAGCAACTACAGTACCAACACCAACATCACCAGTACCAGCAACAACAATACCAGCACCAACATCACCAGTACCAGCAATAACAGTACCAGCACCAACATCACCAGTACCAGCAACAACAGTACCAACACCAACATCACCAGTACCAGCAACAACAGTACCAACACCAACATCACCAGTACCAGCAACAACAATACCAGCACCAACATCACCAGTACCAGCAACAACAGTACCAACACCAGTAACAACAGTACCAGCACCAACCTCACCAGTACCAGCACCAGCAACAGCATCACGAGTACCAGCAATAACATCACCAGTACCAGTAATAACAGTATCTGAACCAATAGCACCAGTAACAACAGTACCAGCACCAACATCACCAGTGCCAGCACCAGCAACAGCATCACCAGTACCAGCAATAACATCACCAGTACCAGTAATAACAGTATCTGAACCAATAGCACCAGTAACAACAGTACCAGCACCAACATCACCAGTACCAGCACCAGCAACAGCATCACCAGTACCAGCAATAACATCACCAGTACCAGTAATAACAGTATCTGAACCAATAGCACCAGTAACAACAATACCAGCACCAACTTCACCAGTACCAGTAACAACAGTACCAGCACCAACATCACCAGTACCAGCAACAACAGTACTAACACCAACATCACCAGTACCAGTAATAACAGCATCAGTACCAGCAACAACAGCATCAGTACCAGCAACAACAGCATCAGTACCAGCAACAACAGTATTAACACCAACATCACCAATACCAACAACAAAAGTACCAACATCAACACCACCAGTACCAGCAACAACAGTACCAACACCAACATCACCAGTACCAGCAACAACAGTACCAACACCAACAGCACCAGTACCAGCAACAACAGTACTAACACCAACATCGCCAGTACCAGTAACAACAGTACCAGAACAGACAGTACCAGTAACAACAGTACCACAATCAACAGTCCCAGCACCAACATCACCAGTACCAGCAACAACAGTACCAACACCAACATCACCAGTACCAGCAACAACAGTACTAACACCAACATCACCAGTACTAGTAACAACAGTACCAGAACAGACAAGACCAGTAACAACAGTTCCACAATCAACAGTCCCAGTACCAACATCACCAGTACCAGCAACAACAATACCAGCATCAACATCACCAGTATCAGTAACAACAATACCAGCAGCAACATCACCAGTATCAGTAACAACAATACCATCAGCTACATCACTAGCACCAGCAACAACAGTACCAACACCAACATCACCAGTACCAGCAACAACAATACCAGCACTAATATCAACAGTACCAGCACCAACATCACCAGTACCAGTAACAACAATACCAGCAGCAACATCACCAGTACCAGCAACAACAGTAACAACATCAAAATCACCAGTACCAGCAACAACAATAATAACACCAACATCACCAGTACCAATAACAACAGCACCAGTACCAGTAACAACAGTACCAACACCAACATCAACCAGTACCAGTGGCAACCAGTACCAACACCAATATCATTAATACCATCAACAACAGTACCAACACCAACATCACCAGTACCAGCAACAACAATACCATCATGAACATCACCAGTACCAGCAACAACAATACCATCATGAACATCACCAGTACCAGCAACAACAGTACCAACACGACCATTAACAGTACCAGCAACAACAGTACCAACATCAACAGTATTAATAACAACAGTACCAGCACCAACATCACCAGTACCAGCAACAACAGTACCATCACCAACATCACCAGTACCAGCACCAACAGTACCATCACCAACATCACCAGTACCAGCAATAACAGTATCAACACCAACATCACCAGTACCAGCAACAACATTACCAGCGGTAACTTCAGATCACCAGTACCAGTAACAACAATACCAACACCAACATCACCAGTACAAGCAATAACAGAACCAACACTAACATCAGTACCAGCAACAACATTACCAGCGGTAACATCACCAGTACCAGTAACAACAGTTCCAACACCAACATCACCAGTACCAAGCAATAACAGTACCAACACTAACATCAGTACCAGCAACAACATTACCAGCGGTAACATCACCAGTACTAGCAACAACAATACCAGCACCAACATCACCAGTACCAGTAACAACAGTACCAACACCAACGTCACCAGTACTAGCAACAACAGTACCAACATCAACATCACCAGCACAACCAGCACCATGTGTCCCTACCAACAGCACCAACGTTAACAAGAACAGTGTACCATGCACCACTTGTACTAGAACCAATATAATCTGTACAGGAAAAACAACATCATCTGTAGCACTAACATCATCTGTTGTAGCACATATACCAGTAACACAGCACAAACATAGTATACATCACTGACACCAAGACTAATAACATCGACGAAGCCTATATCCCGTCCATGAACACCACTAATATAACCAGTGCTGCAAGAACCATCCTCACCTCATGCGGTAAGGCTCTCCACACACATTTGCACCAAATCTATTTGCACCAAATCTATATCCGCCACCTGTATTAGTACTGTCAGCTTTGAATTCATTCTCATCATTAGCAGCAACTGGGTCGATATCATCCGCGCCACACGGAACACCAGTATCAAAATTGTATTCGTGCTCACGTCCATCAACACTAGCAACTCATACAGCGGCAACATCCACACCAACACCACCTGCAGCGAGAGGATGACCTGTTACCGTACAGTTATACACCATCATCGGTGCCATCAGAGGCACCACCAGCTTCACTATCAGTGCCACCAGCAACGACATCAGTGTCATTAAGACCAATAAAACTGTCGCCTCAAACACCATCATCCCTTGCAGCAACACCATCACCACCTCGCCTATCAACGCCGGCGACTCGCACCATCCCCATCCCTACCACCAGTACCTGCAGAAGTTCCCTGCCGTCAGTCTGGCTGAGTCCTGTTGCTGTGACAACCACGGTAGCTCCTCCGCCACAGCCTCACAGTAGCCAGGCGCTGGAGGAGATGCCCATTACAGGGAGTCGCACGACCTATCGATCCTTCCTGATCCTCTCAGTGCTGAGAGGGAGATGGAAGAGGCTGATAATGCAAGTGAGGACCGAAGGATGAAGACGATACGGGATTATGTTAAGGTTATAGGGATGAGGTTAGTTTGGTCATAC
Organism: Panulirus ornatus; assembly: GCF_036320965.1. NCBI lineage: Eukaryota > Metazoa > Arthropoda > Malacostraca > Decapoda > Palinuridae > Panulirus > Panulirus ornatus. The sequence continues at coordinate 20,133,944 of NC_092227.1, forward strand.
GACGCCGCAGGGAGGTAGAGGTCAGGGAAGGTCAGATTTTTTCACAATAAGACACGACTCTCAAAATTAGGTCACACAAGATCTGGTGGTACATGAGGAGAAGCTGGGCAGGTTGGATTAAGTCAAGTCGTATATAACACCACACAACAGATCGGGAAGCAACAATGTGTAAAGTTATGTAGACGATCAGGCTCACAGCTCATTATAGACGTCTAGAGGTCTGGTTGTGTCATCTTAGGTGAAGGAAAGGCAGATAGCTAAACTGGTCTCATTATGATAGAGATGTTAAGAGGTAAATCGGGTTAGAGGCACCTATCATAAGGTCAGGTTCGGGAAGACAAGTCAAACATGGCCTTTTTAATTGACTCAAATGTCACTGAAAAAAATAGTGACTCTCATTAGGTTCAGTACGACAGCACCAGTTCTGGTCTTGATAGTCTACCACAGTAAACCATGTCACTCACGTCAGTTCACGAACAAGCCAAGTCTGGCTGTGGTGACGAAGACATATTGTCTTAGGAACCCAGGTCATGGAGTATAGTCTCTCTCTCTCTCTCTCTCTCTCTCTCTCTCTCTCTCTCTCTCTCTCTCTCTCTCTCTCTCTCTCTCTCTCTCTCTCTCTCTCTCTCTCTCTCTCTCTCTCTCTCCCACCAAGTAGCCAAGAAAAAAGTTTTGTTTTTGAGGGAGAGGCGAGTGTGGGCCGTATAAAAGTTCTGTTGCCGAGATTCCAGGATATTGACTCCTGAATGATGTGCGTCGTGGCAGTGTTGTGGGAGGGAGAGACTGGCTGGCCGTAACAGGATAAAGAACTATATTGAAACTGACAATCTGAGGAAAGAATATACGCTTTTATTTCTTCGAAATCCTGATCCACGTCAAGAGAGTGAACACAAAACAAATGTAACAAAAGCCGGTATATGACTCAATTACGATTATTAAGATATTTTCATGGTAAACCATCCAAGAATACAATTTTTATCACGTTTATCATGCCCTACCAATATTTCTTTTTTTTTCAAAAATTCTCTAAAATGAACCGTCTATTTCTATTTAACCTCACAGTAATTACTAAGAGATCTTTTCTTATATAAGGCTCATTGGTTGAGTCAAAGAGTGGCGCCACCGGTACAGCAAGTCTTATGAAGCACAACATATCTAACCTCCAGCACAGTTGTCTCAGTATGTGTGGGACCGAGTTCCGCCATGGTCAGCTGGTCAGGAACATACATGGTATCCTCTGGTCCAGATAAAATGGCTGCATCCTTCACCGCTGTTAACGTGGAAGATATTTCGACATTACTCGTAACACCAACACGACCCGGGTGAGGTTAGTGTGTCTTCAGTTGTCTGCAGGTCTTGTGGAACGTGGGTCACTTGGACGACTTAGGTCGTAGGATTGTTGATATACGAGACACCATCCCAGGGCAGCTGGTGGGGGTAATAACACACATGTCCTAAACATCCAAACATCCAAGCCTTTCAGGAAACCTGTAAATGTTGCTCATGTTTTGACTTCATCAAACCCATATATGTAGTATGAATCACACAGTTCTCAGTACAAGGAAAAACGAATAAATATGTATTCCTAGAATCTATTGTAATCTTGAATTGACTTAGATGAAAAATAACCATAAGTTTGTAAAGAACAATAAAAGGACAAACGAAAGGAAGTTTCTGCTTCTCCCAGTGCCACCAAGCGGCTGTGCGGGAAGTGGATCTCACTAACTTTTCGTTTCTGTTGGAGAAACTGTTATATATTAAGTTAACTCTCAGACATAGAGGCTAGCACCAGTGCCTCTATAGGAAGCAGTGATCCCATTAATGTTCACAGCTACACTTCCTACCTACACCACTGTTCGTCTGAAGGCCAACCATGGCAGCTTCCCAGACATTTATTTGGTCAGGAGACATGGTGGGAATTATTCCCGTTCTCTGTGTCTAGCAGAGTAGACCTGGCTTCCGATCCTCCCGCACCACTACCACCATCTCTCTATGACGGGAGGGAAAGGGCCAACCCTCTCGCACCACTACCACCATCCCACTATGACGGGAGGGTAAGGGCCGACCCTCCCGCATCACCACCATCCTAGTATGACGGGAGAGTAAGTGCCAACCCTCCCGCATCACCACTATCTCAGTATGACGGGAGAGTAAGTGCCAACCCTCCCGCATCACCACCATCCCAGCAAAAGAGAAATGAAGTAGAGGCCACAATACCGTGACGGTATGCCTTTAATCTGAGGTTAGCCAACTGATCTTACTCCTACAGCTAGACAAGGATATTTGTTGAAATAAAAGAGTTGTTAAATGTCCTGACAAAAGCGATCTTTTGTTGTTTTTGCTTCTGTCATACTCAGCAAGCTTCAACTTGGATTTTATTCTCTTACATGAGGTCGTCAATAGCTGTGACCCCCTTCTATTCCTGACCAGCTCCTGTGTGTCTTCTCCAGATAGGTTGATGAAGGCCTCTGCATCCTTCAGATCAGCATTAAAATTCACCTACATCTAGTGATTTCTACTGCAGTGTCCTCGATGGTTCCTTCGAAGCTAACATGAAACAGCTGGATGATGCAGCAGGAGTGACAGGCCTGAGTCACAATCCCACAGTGTTTCCTCCGGTTCATTTGTGATCACTGATATCTATCTTAGTCGTCTGCATCACATGTTACACTAACGTTTCTGTAGCACGTGGCGCGGGAAACTAACTCTTGTTGGATTCCTCGTAACGTCCACTCAGGGAAGTTTGGTGGGTAGAGGGATCACTCCAGGGTCGGAAAGCATCATCTAACGCTGACTCTCCTTGATCTCTCCTCCACTGTCCTTGTACCTTCTCTCATTCCTGCTGTATATATCTCAAATTTCTTCTTTGATCACTTATCTCTTTCTCCTTTCTTGATCCATCTTTAATCCCCTCCTATCTCGTCTCTCTCAATCTTGCTCTACAATTCAGGAAAGCGATCTGAACTCAAGAAACTAAGAAGTCTTCTGGTTCCATCTTGGTATAACCTCATTATTAATGTATTTATCAATTACCAAATAATATACCAGAGTCATCTCCATCAGGTGTTTCACTCCACACTCTGACAGGTATGTGGTGTCGAATGATATCTGCTGGACAGATGGACGTAACACCATTTTTTTCTATTGGAGTGCCACAGCCTTCACTGGCATTTTCCTGAGACACACATAAGCAGTTAACTTTGAGGATGCAAGAATAGACAGTAATTGATCTTGTTATGAAGACTCCAATATAGAAACTTCTTGTCTGAAACAAGATATTGTGAATTTACATGTTTCATAATGATTAAACCTTCGGCACTTGGCAATTATGCATTAATGTTTGATAAACAGACAGTTTCTTTAAGCCCCTCAGTGCTGAGGATGATAAATACATAAGTCCCTCAAGAATGTTCAAGCCTCGATACTCAAAAACCTTTTTCACTCCATCCTTCCAACGCTTCCATTGGTCTCCCCAAATATGACAGTGTACGCATCACCAGTGGGCCTTTCGTTACTTATTCGTTCCATTTGCCCGAACCATTTCAGCACGCCCTGGTCATAAGCCCTCTCAGTCACGTTGTGCTTATTCCCACATCTCTTTCCTACACTGTTATTTCTCACATGATCAATCCGTCTCACACAACATACCACCTTTACACACTTCATTTTCAACACATCTACCCTAATCTTTCTCTGCATTTTCGGCCCAAGACTCATATCTACAGAGCATTATCAGGGTTTCTGTTATAACTTTAAAACATTCCCATATTTGCCTTTACAGGCACCTTATTCTTCTTCCACATGCTCCTTGGTGTACCTAGAACTGTAGCTCATTCTTCCACAGTATGACGCAGTTCAGCCCCATCATTCCATCCGCTGCCACGTCCACTCCCACGGTTCTTAAACACTCCTCCCATTTAAACTAAGACTCACACCATCATGTTTCTTCCTCCAGAGGCACATTTCTGCCTTATTTTTCTTCACTTGAACTCTTAACTTCTTCCTTTCATACACTCTCCTGAACTCTGACACCAGCTTCTGGACTTTCTCCAGCGTGCCACCAGAACCGTGTTATCTGCAGACAGCAAATGACACTTCCGAAGTCCCTTACGCTAGCGTCCTACTGGAGACTTGCTCCTCTTCCCCACTCCCTCGCATTTAACTCCCTCACCATCCCGTCCATGGTGACATCTCACTCGTGACGCAGACCCGTCTTAAACGGAAACTACTCCCCCCCCCCCCCCACAACATTCACTTTCTACTTTTCACTGGATTTAGCGGCTTTCCCTCACACCATTATTATTATTATTATTTTGCTTTGTCGCTGTCTCCCGCGTTAGCGAGGTAGCGCAAGGAAACAGACGAAAGAATGGCCCAACCCGCCCACATACACATGTATATGCATACATGTCCACACGCACAATATACACACCTATACATCTCCATGTACACATATATATACACACACAGACATATACATATATACACATGTACATAATTCATACTGTCTGCCATCATTTGTTCCATCGCCACCTCGCCACGCATGGAATAACAGCCCCCTCCCCCCTCATGTGTGCGAGGTAGCGGGAGGAAAAACACCAAAGGCCCCATTCGTTCACACTCAGTCTCTAGCTGTCATGTAATAATTCACCGAAACCACAGCTCTCTTTCCACATCCAGGCCCCACACACTTTGAATGGTTTACCCCAGACGCTTCACATGCCCTGATTCAATCCATTGACAGCACGTCGACCCCGGTATACCACATCGTTCCAATTCACTCTATTCCTTGCACACTTTTTACCCTCCTGCATGTTCAGGCCCCGATCACTCAAAATCTTTTTCACTACATCTTTCCACCTCCAATTTGGTTTCCCACTTCTCGTTCCCTCCACCTCTGACACATATATCCTCTTGGTCAATCTTTCCCCACTCATTCTCTCCATGTGACCAAACCATTTCAAAACACTCTCTTCTGCTCTCTCAACCACACTCTTTTTATTTCCACACATCTCTCTCACCCTTACATTACTTACTCGATCAAACCACCTCACACCACATATTATCCTCAAACATCTCATTTCCAGCACATCCACCCTCCTGCTCACAACTCTATCCATAGCCCACGCCTCGCAACCATACAACATTGTTGGAACCACTATTCCTTCAAACATACCCATTTTTGCTTTCCGAGATAATGTTCTCGACTTCCAAACATTCTTCAAGGCTCCCAGAATTTTCGCCCCCTCCCCCACCCTATGATTCACTTCCGCTTCCATGGTTCCATCTGCTGCCAGATCCACTCCCAGATATCTAAAACACTTCACTTCCTAAAGCTTTTCTCCATTCAAACTTACCTCCCAATTAACTTGACCCTCAACCCTACTGTACCTAATAATCTTGCTCTCATTCACATTTACTCTTAACTTTCTTCTTTCACACACTTTACCAAACTCAGTCACCAGCTTCTGTAGTTTCTTACATGAATCACCCACCAGCGCTGTATCATCAGCGAACAACAACTGACTCACTTCCCAAGCTCTCTCATCCACAACAGACTTCATACTTGCCCCTCTTTCCAAAACTCTTGCATTCTCCTCCCTAACAACCCCATCCATAAACAAATTAAACAACCATGGAGACATCACACACCCCTGCCGCAAACCTACATTCACTGAGAACCAATCACTTTCCTCTCTTCCTACACATACACATGCCTTACATCCTCGATTAAAACTTTTCACTGCTTCTAACAACTTGCCTCCCACACCATATATTCTTAATACCTTCCACAGAGCATCTCTATCAACTCTATCATATGCCTTCTCCATATCCATAAATGCTACATACAAATCCATTTGTTTTTCTAAGTATTTCTCGCATACATTCTTCAAAGCAAACACCTGATCCACACATCCTCTACCACTTCTGAAACCACACTGCTCTTCCCCAATCTGATGCTCTGTACACGCCTTCACCCTCTCAATCAATACCCTCCCATATAATTTACCTGGAATACTCAACAAACTTATACCTCTGTAATTTGAGCACTCACTCTTATCCCCTTTGCCTTTGTACAATGGCACTATGCAAGCATTCCGCCAATCCTCAGGCACCTCACCATGAATCATACATACATTAAATAACCTTACCAACCAGTCAACAATACAGTCACCCCCTTTTTTAATAAATTCCACTGCAATGCCATCCAAACCTGCTGCTTTGCCGGCTTTCATCTTCCGTAAAGCTTTTACTACCTCTTCTCTATTTACCAAATCATTTTCCCTAACCCTCTCACTTTGCACACCACCTCGACCAAAACACCCTATATCTGCCACTCCATCATCAAACACATTCAACAAACCTTCAAAATACTCACTCCATCTCCTTTTCACATCACCACTACTTGTTATCACCTCCCCATTAGCCCCCTTCACTGAAGTTCCCATTTGCTCCCTTGTCTTACGCACTTTATTTACCTCCTTCCAAAACATCTTTTTATTCTCCCTAAAATCTAATGATACTCTCTCACCCCAACTCTCATTTGCCCTCTTTTTCACCTCTTGCACCTTTCTCTTGACCTCCTGCCTCTTTCCTTTATACCTCTCCCACTCATTTGCATTTTTTCCCTGCAAAAATCGTTCAAATGCCTCTCTCTTCTCTTTCACTAATAATCTTACTTATTCATCCCACCACTCACTACCTTTTCTAATCAACCCACCTCCCACGCTTCTCATGCCACAAGCATCTTTTGCGCAAGCCATCACTGCTTCCCTAAATACATCCTCACACCATATATATATATATATATATATATATATATATATATATATATATATATATATATATATATATATATATATATATATATATATATATATATATATATATATATATATATATATATATATATATATATATATATATATATCCTTTTCTTTTTTAAACTATTCGCCATTTCCCACGTTAGCGAGGTAGCGTTAAGAACAGAGGACTGGGCCTTTTTTGGAATATCCTCACCTGGCTCCACTCTGTTCCTTCTTTTGGAAAATTAAAAAAAAACGAGAGGGGAGGATTTCCAGCTCCCCGCTCCCTCCCGTTTTAGTCGCCTTCTACGACACGCAGGGAATACGTGGGAAGTATTCTTAATCCCCCCATCCCTAGGGATAATATATATATATATATATATATATATATATATATATATATATATATATATATATATATATATATTCTTTTCTTTATCATCATTATCATTATCATTATTATTATAATTATTATTATTTTCATTATTATTGTTATCATTATTATTATTATCATTTGTATTATCATTATTATTATCATTATCATTATCATTATCATTATTACATTATCATTATTATTATTATTATTATTATTATTATTATTATTATTATTATTATTATTATTATTATTATTATTATAATCATTATTATCATTGTTATTATTATTATCATTATTATCATTATCATCATTATTATTATCATTATTATTATTATCAATATCATTATCATTATTATTATTATTAACCGCTTTTCCCGCACTAGCGAGGTAGCGCCAGGAAAACAGACCAAAAAGGCCACATTCGTTTACATTCAGTCTCTAGCTGTCATGTGCGATGCACCGAAACCACAGCTCCCTATCCACATCCAGACCCCACAGACCTTTCCATGGTTTATCGCAGACGTTTCACGTGTCCTGGCTCAGTCCACTGACAGCACGTCTCACCCTCCTGTATGTTCAGGCCCCTATCGCTCAAAATCTTTTTCACTCCATCCTTCCACCTCCAATTTTGTCTCTCGGTCTTCTTCCTTCCAACTCTGACACATAAATCCTCTTTGTCAATCTTTCCTCACTCATTTTCTCGCTATGTCCAAATCATTTCAACACACCCTCTTCTGTTCCCTCAAACACCGTTTTTACATTTCCACACATCTCTCACACCCTTTCATTACTTACTTGATCAAACCACCTCACACAACATACTGTCCTCAAATATTTCGTTTCCAATACATCCACTCTCCTCTGTACAACCATATGTATCGACCATGCCTTTCAACCATATAACATTGTATGAGCTACTTTTCTTTCAAACATACCCATTTTTGCTCTCAGAGATAACGTTCTCTCCTTCCATAAATTTTGCATTGATCCTGGAATCTTCGCCCCCTTCCCCACTCTGTGACTCACTTCCGCTTCCATGGTTCCATTCGCTGCTACGTCCACTCCCCGATATCTAAAACACTTCACTTCCCCCAATTCTTCTCCATTCAAACTTACATCCCAGTTAACCCTATTGAACCTAATATCCTTGCTCTTATTCACATTTACTCTCACCTTTCTCCTTTCACACACTTTTCCAAACTCAGTCACCAACTTCTGCAGTTTCTCACTCGAATCAGCTACTAGAGCTGTATCATCGGCAAACAACAACTGACTCACTTCCCAGGTCCTCTCTATAACTCTTGCATTTACCTCCCTAACAACCCCATCCATAAACAAATTTAACAGCCATGGGAACATCACGCACCCAACTGCAGACCAACATTCACTGGGAACCAATCACTTTCCTCTCTTTCTACTCGGACAAATGCCTTACATTCTTGTTAAAAACTTTTCACTGCTTCTAGCAACATACATCCCACACCATGTACTCTAAAGATCTTCCACAAAACATCTCTATGAACCCTATCATATGCCATTTCCATATCTATAAATGCTACATACAAATCCATCTGTTTTTCTAAGCATTTCTCATACACATTCTTCAAAGCAAACACCTGATCCACAAATCCTCTACCACTTCTGAAACTACACTGCTTTTCCCAAATCTGATGCTCTGTACATGCCTTCACCCTCTCAATCAATACCCTCCCATATAATTTCCCAGGAATACTCAACGAACTTATGCCTCCATAGTTTGAACACTCACCTTTATCCCCTTTGTCTTTGTACAATGGCACTATGCATGCATTCCGCCAATCCTCAGGTACTTCACTATGATCCATACATTCACTGAGTAGCCTTACCAACCAGTCAACAACACAGTCACCTCCTTTCTTGATAAATTCTACTGCAATACTATCCAAACCCTCTGCCTTGCCAGATTTCATCTTCCGCAAAGTCGTCAATACCTCTTCTCTCTTAAACAAACCATTCTCCCTGACCCTCTCATTTTGCACACCACCCCGACCAAAACACCATACATCTGCCACTCAATCATCAAACACATATAACAAACCTTCAAAATACTCACTCCATCTCCTTTTCACTTCATCACTACTTGTTACAACATCCGCATTTGACCCCTTCACCGATGTTCCCATTTGTTCTCTTATCTTACGAAAGTTATTTGCCTCCTTCCAAAATATCTTTTTATTCTTCCTAAAGTTTAATGATACTCTCTCACCCTCAACTCTCATTTTCCCTCTTTTTCAACCCGTGTAACTTTCTCTAGATCTCCTGCCACTTTCTTTAATACATATGCCAGTCATTTGCACTCCTTCCTTGCAAGTATATATATTGCTCAGAGACCATTTTTTCCAGCCATCGACCAGTCTCTCAACAGTAAGGCTTTTCACATCAGCTACACCGTATCTTCTCTGCCACGCCGAGGTCTTCCTGTTAAGCGCTGTGTATTATCTTCCGCATACTTGTCAGTTTACCGATCTTCTTCCTCGATGTCGACACAGAACTGGTGTCCGCGTCCTTGAAATAATCGCTTATGACGGCTGCTTCTCCTAACTTGGGAACCATAGTGAAGTTCTTGCTCTTTATTTTCTGTCTTCCATCTGTATCTAGTCTGCTTCTATCCATGATTCTAATGGCCTTATATTTCAGGTTACATCAGCTATCCCATAGGGTAGGCCAACTTCCCAGATGCTTCCAATAAGTACTTAACATCCTTGTTTAGAAACTCATCACCACAGATCCTTCACGTTCCGGAGACGAGACCTGCACTATCACCACAGACGTCACTTTCACATTATGGACCGACGGGAAATGCACCAAGTCGTCCTTGTTCATTGGTTTTCTCGAAAAGAACGTGGAACATCAAACCTAATCTGATTCTTAAGAAAATATTTGGTGAAATGACTCTCTGTGCATCTGGTCTGGGACCTGAGCATTCCCTCGCGTACCTTCTCTGTCTACCAGCCTGCAGTAAGGTGTGTCACAGATGCTCACGTCCAGTATGACAACCTCCTGAATAATCTTAGTAAGCAACATGTAGACTATCACGTCCCTGTGAGTCTCATTCTTGAGTCTACTTCTCTTTAGTGTCTTTTTTCTAATCTAAAACTGTTGCCTTTTTTCTATTTTTGAGCTGCTTGTCATGGGTGAAGAAGAAGTTATAATAGAAACCGAGTCTAACAACTTTCCAAAGATGATCTCTTTATGAGGAATCTTTTGGTGATTTCTCAGAACAACTGTACAACCGTTAAGCCCTTCCAGCACAACTAGCATATGTCCTTCTGATATGATGATAACCTGTAACTCAGGAAACAATATGTAGACATGGTTCACGACTTTCAAACAATTTTCAAGGATTTAAGATGTCTGAAGTTCCGAACATTGCTTTAGGAGGGTATTTCTCCGTTTACTAAACCTACTATACCACCTTTTCAGCCTTCTTACATTCATGTCTATTTCTATTTTAGTTCAAAAGTCTTTTACACTGTGTAGATAAACCAGAAAAAAGAAATTCCAATGAAATTTTCATGATATTTAATTCGGCCACATCGTCCTGCAAAAAATTGATAAACGGTCTGGTCTACCATGGATTTTAAGAGCCTCTTGAACCGATCTAGCACAGAATCCACGACTGCACTGCACATTTTCTAGACTTCATCGTCGCGGAACCGCATTCTGATGACAGAAATGAGCTTATGCATTGTTGGACCGCCCTGCTGCACGAGTCACTTGCTATAATGACCCACGGATTCTCTATGTCCGGTGAGTTTCCTGGCCATTTGAGAGCGGTCATCTCGGCGTCTTCCAAAAAAAATCTTAACTTTTCTGGAAGTGTGGCATAGTGCCAGATCTTGATGGGAGATTTCGTCCCCATTTGGGTACAGATTCGTCTAACTTGGAAGTAATCTTCTACTTAGAAGTTTGATATATAGTTTTGCTGTACATTTATTCCTTCAATTGGCATGAACAGTCTTAAGTCTGCATTATTAACAACCTCAGAACATCTTTGGAGGGCTTTTTGGAGTCAGTTCCACATGTCTTGTTTGAATTGGTTACCTATCGTTTCTTCTCACAAAGTTTGATCTGTGACCAGCACCACAAAATGCGATTCATCTGAAAATACCAATTATCTCTGGTCTTTTTCCCATAAGTTTCATATTCTTTTGCTCACTGCAATCCGTTTTCCATGATACCAGCGGTGAAAATGAGCCTTTTTTTTTTTTTGCATAGGTCCCACGGCCTCTTCAACTTCAAGGAACGCTTGTAGCACGACTAAAACATCAAGAATCACTCCCGCGCACGCCAGGTCCCCTAAAGATGAACACTAGTTTTCTCTGAGCCTTTCATACTGTTTCTAAATAAGATCGTGTCTTCAGGATCTCATTTTCTTTTTCCGTTTTCGTCCAAAGCGTCCTTTTCGCTGGGGTTTCACATAACCTTAGGTAACCTGAAGCGCAATAATCTCGTCACATCTGATGCTGAAAGCCTCAGAAATATCTCTCTAATGTCCATAGGACGATGTTCATGAGGATTCTGGGATCAGAAATCGTGGAACCACCTTTTCCAGATATGAAGAGATACAACCTTCACTGTAGTATATACCAGCTCATATGGTGCAAATTCACGAATCTTCCCTGTCAGTTTACCAATGTTCTGCAGAGAAACAGAAAGTTTCTTTGATATATGGAAATATATAAGGGAGGAAAAGAGCAAATACAGTTTCTCCAGTAAGTCTGCCCAGTACTGTATGGCAGAGTCTGCGGAAGATCTGGAGGATGTGGGTCAGTGATGGTAAGGTACGATATTCTCAGAATCCAATATCAATCATATTCTTTCCGATCTCAGTTTTGCGAAAACAGTGATGAGGATTTACTCCTTTTGACTCATTTGTCACAGTGTCAAGCTGTACAGTCTTCATCAAGGGATCCATTGGACATCTTGACAGTTGCTTGTGAAGTATATCATAACATATTCTTCAGCAGTCCTCCTTGTGCTTTGGACATCCGACATATCTCAAAAAATTCTTTCAGTCGGTATCACAATATCTCATCTCTGTGAGAAAAAGTGAGTATCCATGACTAGGGAAGAGAATAATACATGCTTTTTCACAGGAAAATCACTCGATGGATACTGATACTTTAGTTGCAAAATTAGAACATCTCAAGCCAGCAGGTAACACGATGATTGTCTACGTTCTTCCACATGAGGTGTTCCTCGTGAGTGGCGGCGATGTTTTGAAAATGATGGTTGGGGTCAATGGTGGGCTACGGTGACGTGCCCCATCACCCGTGTCCTGCTAATGCAACCAAAGTTGCAGGAGTGATAAAGATGATATCTGATTCCTAGGGATCAGAGGTTTAGCTTATACTGCCGCAAATGTCCATTGGACTGGATGGGTTAAATGTATCGCTGTAATGACATGCGCACTGCTCTCATAGATGCCTTGGTTTGAATGTAACCTCTCTCTCTCTCTCTCTCTCTCTCTCTCTCTCTCTCTCTCTCTCTCTCTCTCTCTCTCTCTCTCAGTGAGGGGTAGAAGACTGTGTTGGTGCCTTGCTAGTGTTCCAGGCTCGGCAGCCTGGCTCAGTCTTGTACCATTCAGTCTCAGAACTTGGATATTTGTCGTCGTTCTGAGCCAGGAAGTGTTGCTATTATCTCGGACAATCACATGGTAAGATACTCTTGTTTACAATAACGTTTACTCTCTTGAGAAAGTTTACACACATCAGAGACACGTACGTCTTCGAAAAGAATGCTACTTCACCAAATCCTCCACTTTCAGAATTATTTACTTGTGGAAGAAAGTTCAGCAACTCAAAATTAACTTTTAATTAACTGCTGTGCCTCTTTTCCTATGCTCCTGACTACATTCACTGTAGATCCATTTATCTGTCACTTCACTATATCTATATTGTTGCCACAATCAACAGAATTTAAACAGACTTTGTGTAGATGCTGACTTATCTGTGTTAGTACACGGCCTGCTGCAGTTAACTTTTCTGAAATACTCCCTTGCCTGCTCTAGCTAACTTACTGAGGGGCTATTCCTTAACCTGCTTCAGTAAGCTCGCCTGGGTTACTCCCTGGCCTGCTCCAGCTGCCATGTTTGGGCTTATCCCCGTCTCCTACTTAAGCTAACTTTGCTGGAAGCTTCTGCAAACCGTGGCTGGCGAAGTGCAGAGATCAATATTGCTAAAAGTGCTTCAAAGGCGACTTGCTCCGGTGGAGGACAATAAGCCCGCTGCTGTTGTACGTCCTCTTGAGAGGAATTATAACCTAGTAAAACTGAAGTCAAAACTCCTACATAATATTCATTATACTACATATATACAGTATGAATAAGAAAATCACACACAGGCGCTTTACAGACACAATATCGCGACAAAAAGTTTTGATTACTAAGGTCTTGGCTCTGGGTTCATTTCTTGGAACTCGCAGGTTATGGCAACACTGCTGGGCTGGTGGCCAGATGTGCTCGCCCGACGTGTGATATAACTGGCGGCGCAGCTGCTGTGCCTCGGGATTTTCTCATTCTTTCCCTCACGGAAAACTTCTTTTTCTTCCATATAAGACATGGTACACTAACTCCGTTACCACTCCTTTACTGAACAGTTTATTAGAAGAATATTAATCTTTTTCTCCCTCTCACTTGACAGTGAAGTGCGTGCATGAGAAGGCAAGAAGTCATTAGAAGTAAAGTCATAGTTCAAGTTTCCATGCATTTGATTTACTACAACCCTCCTATACCCCTTTCCCCACCATGCAGTGAAGCTGTTGTCCGCTCCTACCCATTCTGCGGGAGGAGGAGAGCAACACTACAGGGAACACAATATATTCAGAACTTGACCACTATGACTGAATTATGTATAAGATGTATGACGCATTTACAGTTGGCAAAATCCGACAAGTATCTAGCAGTAAATCATCACATGGATGAAGTACATAAATCTTGCAATATGCAGTAGGACTGTGCGAAGCAAGAGGTCCTACAACACACAGGGTGTACAGGATAATTGTGATGGTACAGTTTCTGTATCATCTGGTCACCATGAACTTCCCGGTCGGCTGCAACATCAAGGTAAGTGTGTGGCCAGTTACGTGGGGCTGCTCTTCTTGCATGATGATATCATAACGAGAGACGGATCGTTCAATGTTATTTTCTAAGCCTGAAAAGTTTTCTTGAAGTTCTTTCTCAATAATTTCATCGAAGCTATGTGAAGGTAGACCGAAATTATGAATAGTCTCTAGACTCATGAATTTTAGTCAATTTACCGACCCTATTATGACTCCTGAGCCCATGTAAAGGAATCCCCACAGAAATCATTCTAACTCCGTCATGAAATGTTGTGATTTTTACCCGTTACTTGCCTCTAACACAAGCAGAACAACATGGGAACATAAGGACAAAGAAGACCGCAGAATGCCAAGTGGCTCACACGAGGCAGTTTATAAACTCAGCCAATATTAGCTCCATGATCATGTAACATATATTTGAAACTTTCTGTGTTGGTGTTAGTAATTTGACTTAGCAACTTGTTCTGTTCATCTACAACTCATTTTTTCTATTTCAGTATCTATCAGTTTCTTAACAGAATCTACGTTTCTATGATTCACATCCGTCAAGATAAGCTTTCTCCTGGCTCGATGTCTTGAGCCTTTCTCTACGTTTCGTCATTCATCGCCACATGTAATGTGTGAACCTCTGACACATCGCCCTTCTCTCCGAGCTTCTTAAGGGAATATAAGTAAATTTTTCATTCGATGTCTTCTTATGGGAGATGTGTGAAGTCTGGTGTTTAGTTCGTTATCCTGCACAATGTGCTCTCAAGGGCATCTATGGATACGGATGCCGTTGAAAATACAAATAACAGAATGGCAGACTTAACACCTGGACATAAGTGATCACAGATGTGCCAAAGAATCTAAGTGAGGTGTGACTAAAGGCAGGTTTACCTGTAGTATCGCCTTTTCATTCTTGTTACAAGCGCTCCTAAACATTAGACCAAGTATCCAATCATCTTCAGTAAGTGAATCCATCAAGTATTTTCTACTTTACACCTCGACAACCACTCACTCTGGCTAGATTCTTCTCGTGCGCTGATTTGTTTTTTGTATTTCAACGTCGCTATAATGATACCATCTGAACCACTTCATAACCAACCACTGACTACCTCGTGGAAATATAGATGTCCTCTACAGCCTCGCGTGGTGGTCACCCATACTCCCAAACCCTCGGTAAAAACTACCTTGCTAAGGCCCAGTTATATCGTCATGACAGACATTGAAAATCTGTCAGACTAATCCAATTCTGAACTTCATTCCACCAGGTGTATGCCCAACGGTAACTGTATTCTCCAGAGAAGAAAGAATCACACTTGTATGTCTACGGGTCGAACACCACCAATCTATTAAATACATATCAGGAACCCTCATGCCCAAGATGCAGCTTCCACAATAAAGACATCAAACACCTACTTCTCAACTGCCCTGCATCTATCCTGCCCAGACAAACGCTCAGTCTCATCACACTTCATGACCTGTGCTCTCAGCTGGTGGACGTGATTGATTTCCTGATTACTGCAGGACCCCAGTAAAAGCGGTCCTGGAGTTACAAGGCTTAAAGAACCAATTATTACTCAGACGCATAAATTTACATTTGTCTCATCTGAAAGTCATTAGCCATTCCACACCTCACAACGACAGTCTGCTAAGATATTCATGTAGTGTTCTAAAGTCATCATTACAATCAAAAGGACGTCCTATATCCGAGCCACTCACGTTGCTCGGGTCCTACGTCAAGATTAATGATGTATACAAAGAAAAAAAATGTTCCAAGAACAGAATCTTGAGGCACTGCCATGGTCAGTGGACACCGCCTGGGTAATGTATTCCCTCAGCTTCCTACCTATTAGTTTGATCTATATCAAAGAGCTACTACCTTTCTTGTCCCTCTTAAGGGACCCTATCAAAGTTTTACTAAAGCCAAGATGAAGAACATCATTGTTCTATCCAGTGTTAACTGAAAAAAAAAAAAACAGGAGACTGTAAAGAAAGTAAGAGGTTCCTGGTGCAAATGAGAAATGGGAAAAACTTGTCGAGCTGTTTGCTGAGAGAGGAATGGTGATGAGGAATACATGGATTAAATGAAAAAATGTGCATACACATAAGTATACGCGGGTGAGTGGGGTTGGGGTTGGATTACATGCTGATGGACAGGCGTGGAAAGGAGAGGTTGTTGGATGGGATGGGCTGAGATAGGCAGCAAGTGGAATATGTGATCAATCCCTGTTGGGGTGAGGTGTAAAAATTTTTGGTGGGTTCAGGAGGAAAGTAGATAACATATGATTGAGGAGAATGATGAAAGGGAGCGAGGAGGGGAAAGAGGCCTGTATGCTGGGATACCAATGGAGATAGAATGAAGAATGGCAGAGGGTGAGAGAAAAACAAGTTTGGGAGGTGGAAGATGAGCGAAATGATTTTATGGAGAAGGAATTTGAATATGCGTGTGAAGTGTCCAGCACGCAGAAGGTAGGTCCTGGAAGTGTGGGAGAGTTAAACCAATAAAGAGAGAAAGAGTAAAAGGAGAATGAATGGACGTTTCCTGTTGGGAATGAGTGCAAGCGACTGGGAAGAGTACAGGATAAGTAACAAAAAGTCAAAAGAAAGGAATGGAAGATGAAAAAAAAGGACAAAGTAGAGATGGGATGAGATAGTGTCAAAGAGCTTCAGGGAGAACAAAAATATTATTTTGGAAGAATAAAGAATAAAGAAAACTAGAGAAGAGGTTGGGGTGACAAAGAGAGGAGCGGATGGGGAGCGGTAACAAGCAAAGACGTGAGGAAGAGATGGAATGTGTACTTAAGAGAATTTCTGAATGTGTGAGATGACAGGAAGGTGGACGTGGTGTGTTTGGGATGAAGTCATGGAGATTGTTATGGGAAAGATGGCAGGTGGTGAAACCTTGCTTAAGTTAATAGTGTGGTGAAATAGCAGCTGAGTCTCACAGACATGGGAGTTACATTATGATTTGATTTGTCAAGCTGTTCAACATTTGTATGACCCAATATGAGAAGCTGGAGGATTACCATATTTAAGAACAAGGGAAGTAAATATGTATGTTTATATGAGCGTGTATTTTTTCCCTGTGTTCATCCAGTAGGAACCTGAACTGATGAAATATTTGTCTAACCTATTTTCTAAGGTATCTATGAGCTTTGTATTAACAACGTCTGACGGTAATTTGTTCCAGTGTTCAACGCATCTCTTGCACAGAAATTCTTTTCATGCCCGCATCAGAGTATTCCATCGCTTATCTTTAAGTTTCATTCCATTTGTTCCAGTGACTTTGTTTTCTTGTACTTCAAAATGCTCTTCATGATTTACTCTATCGAAATTACTGAAATTTTGAAAGCTTGTATTATGTAACTGCGAAGATTACATTGTTTGAGAAAAAAGAGATCTCATCTTCTCATCCTATCTTCAGACGTCAGCGTTCTTAGAGATGAAACAAGTTCGGTCATTCGTTTTTGTATTTGTTCCGTTTCTAGCTCACCTGTCTTGAAATCCGAGAACCATAATTGTGATACATGTTTGGGGTGTGGTACTCCTAGAACGTTGAAGAGCGTCAGACTTTTTTCCAGTGTTCTGCAGTCGATAATGCAAACTATGAAACCTAGAATTCGATGTTCTGTTTTGACTGCTATTAGACACTGTTTAGTGTACTTCATACTGACACTAATAACAGCTTCAAGATCCTTCTCTTCATTTTAGTTAGCGGATTCCCTTGCATAGAGCCGTCATGTTAAGTATCTTTATCTCCAAAGTGGATAACTTTACATTTGTCTTCATTAAACTTCAACTGCCACATGTCCGACCCCTTTTATGATTAAGATCTCTTTGAATGACATCACAGTCTTAACCATTTACAGCCTAACTTCTAGTTTTGTATCATCCACAGATGTGGAGATCTTAGACACGAGACCAAGCTCTAGAATATTCATGTACATCATAGAAAAAGAATGAGGCCAAGGACCGACCCTTGTGGCACACCTCTCGTCACGTTCAGCCAATCTGATTCACCAATGCAAACTACACATTGCTTTTTGTTAGTTAGCCATTCACTTCATAAACACTTAGATCGTCCCCTCTTCCATGTGGTTTTGATTTACATAGCAGTTTTCTGTGTTGTGATTTACTGAATACCTTTTGAAAGTAAGTTGTAAAATTGCTAAACAAAACCTTTTCCTGCAGAAGCCGCTCTGATTGTCCGATAATATTTCAGGATATATATATATATATATATATATATATATATATATATATATATATATATATATATATATATATATATATATAGAGAGAGAGAGAGAGAGAGAGAGAGAGAGAGAGTTTACCTGAGTTTTCATGAGAAAGACAGACAGCAGGAGGTCTGATTGGCCCACGACTGGGTTGACTGATGAAAAGAAAAAAACAGGATTTTTAACTTGACAAGATAATGAAATTCCACTCAGCAGTTTCTTTTTAATCTATCAGCGATTCCTCGCTGCTGCACATTAGCCCTCTAGTGTCCCCGTCACCGCTGTCGTTTATACAGTTTCTTTCTGGTGTTTTGTGCAGAGTATACCTCAATTTATAAAATTGGTTGTCTCAACGACTTTTGACGTTACTTATAGTCTTAACATTCGTTACGTCTGACGGTAACTTATTCTAGTGCTCAACACGCCTAGAGGAAAAGAATCTTTTTCCCACTTCCACACAATGTCTTTTAGCTTTGAGTTTTATTCCATTTGTCTTGATAACCGTTTTTCGAAAAGACGTTCGAGATTTACTTTACCGAACTCATTCAGAATTTTGAACACTTGGATTAAGTCGCCGCGAAGTCTACGTTTTTTAAGGGAGAAGAGATCCAATCGCTTTAGCCTCTCTTCGTATACCAGATTTTTAAGGCATGAGATCCGTTCTGTCGTGCGTCTTTGTACTAGTTCTAATTTAGCTCGTCTTTTTTTATATAGTTAAGATATGGCACTGCTGATCTTTGCGTCATCTGCAAATTCTGATACTCGGTTATTCAGCCCTTCGTCAAGAGTGTTGATATGAATAATGAAAAGTAAGGGGTGACCAAGACTCTCTACTTCCTAACACGTAACCAAGCTTCTATCCAAATTCTTATACAACCAGTAATCCCAAATACCCGTACTTCACGCAGCAATTTAAGATGAGGACTTTGTCGAATGCTTTCTGAAAGTCCAGAAATATCATATCCATTGCTTTTGTCTTATTGTGGGTATTGAATAATGTATGATAACATGCAAGGAGGTTTGTAGGGCACAATTTGCATTTTCTAAAACCATGTTGTGTATAATTGATGAAGCTGTGTTGTTCCAGATGGGCTACGATTTCATCTCTAATAATCGACTCCAGGAGTTTACATCTAATTGATGTGAGGACGGCAATTACCAGGTAATTTGCGGCTTCCTTTTTTGTATATAGGAATGACGTCAGCTAGTCTTCATTCCTGTGGAACTATTCCATTCTGGAGCGATTTATTGAAAAAATGAGATAACGGTCCGCCAATTTCGTGTTTGACGTTTTTAATTCCTCGTGGATAGATACGATCAGGATCTGGGCTTTTATTAGGCTTCAACTTATCTATGTCAGTACTTTTCTAACCGTGATGGTAAATTTTTGTATTGTGTGAATGCTATTTATCAGTCTCAATATTTGTGTTGATGCTGAAAAGCTTGTTCAGCGTTGTTGTTATGCATTATCTTCCACAATGGTTTTCCCATTCTCGTTAACTAAGGGCCCTAGTCCACTCCTCATATGTTTCTTATTATTGATATATCTATAAAAATTTGTAGGATCTCTATTACTATGTCTTGCAATACTCACTTCGTATTATCTCTTGCCATTTTTGATAAGGGCTTTCATTTGTCTTCTGATTGTGTTATACTGTGTTGCAATATTTGGGTCATTGTCTGATTTCTTTAGTTAATAGATTTTCTATTTGCGCCATAAAGCTCCTGCGTTATTTTGGCAGTACTATTCAGACATGTTAGTGTTATTGTTTCTGTCGTGCATGGGAATGAATGTGACTTAATGGTGTATAAACTGACGCTTAAAACTGACCCATAATTCCTCTATGCATGAACCAATAAGGGTGAGACTCGTGCAGTCTATTAAAATCAGCCCTTTTAAAGTTAGTGGTAATAGTACTAGTTTGAGGGGAGTCGGTTTTCATATTTACATTGAACCTAACCAAGTTATGGTCACATGTGCCGAGGTGTTTTCGCCAACACTGGTCTTAGTTAGTAAGAACTCCTGGGATACAAGAACTAAATCCAGTATATCAGCTTCCCTCGTCGACTCGGTGACAAATTGGTAGAGAAAATTGTTCTCGACAAAGAAGATACGTCTGACAGATTCACTCTCTACACCTGAGACAGTTTATCAGCTGATTTCTGCAAGATTAAAATCCCCAGGAATGACCAAGTCTTTATCTTGTGTCAATATCTGGCCGACAGCGATTGGGGAGGGGGGGAGGGGCGTGGTCCCATGAGGAGGGTGAGGATCGGCTGGGTGGATGGTTCAGATGTCACGTAGATTTGGAGGAGGTTATGGATATTAGGCGTTGTGTGCGGAGGGTGCGATCGGGGGAGGGGTGGTCCAAGATCGCATGGGTGAAGAGGTGGGGTGAGGGTGGCGTCGGGAGAGGGAACGAATTACTGAACTTAGACAAAATGACTGGGAACAGTTTGGCAGCGGACTGAATCATCGCACTCCTTTAAACCAAACCTGGAAGGGTATTAACAGAATCATTGGAAAGATAAACAAACAAGCATCTCATCCCCCCCCCCCCCCCCAACCCACCCACCCCCCACCCCACCCCGCTGCCGAAGGCTAACGAGTTGATCACGTAATGGCCTCATACTTCTAGCTGTAACATGCTGTCACCTAAGACGAGGGATGTTTTGTACAACGAATACAAAGAAGGAGAAGATCTTACCTAATTCATGCTAGATAACCAACATGATCAATGTGATGTACCATTCACTGAATTTCAACTTACTGCAGCTCTTACCAAGGGGTTGGGAGGGGGCACTGCCGCCTGGGGAAGATAGTATCACTGATAACATTATCAGATTTCTAAGACGAGTACGTGGTAACCATTATCAAAGCTGTGTAATATGAATTATGCCACGGGTCATCTACCCTCCTCATGGACCAACAGCCTAATTGTACCAATACGTAAACACAATCAAACTGATGAATTTCGCCCCACCTCCCTGACGAGTTGTTTGTGCAAAACACTTGAAAGAATGGTGCTCAACAGACTACTACATAGAAACCAAAGACCACATGTCATCTAATATAAGTGGTTTCACACGGCAGAAGTGTACACAACTGTATCACTACCTTCGTAACAGTTCATGGGGACAGAAGGCATAAATACACCTTTTCCTGACCTAAAAGCTGCATTTGAGATTGCCAGTCGGCAAGTTATCCTATATGAGTTAGTAAGAATGGATATAGGTGGCCTGCTTCTGAACTGAATACTCGGTTATCTCTCTAATAGAAAGTCCGGTGTGTTGTTCTAAGGCTACAAAAGTGAAGTTAAAGACATGTTACTTGGCACTCCTCAAGGTGGAGTACTTAGCCCCACTTTGTTCAATGTACTAATCAATGCATTACTGAAATAGATTCCACAGTGTTCCAGGAATATCACTATTAGCTCTTCTGATGACATTCTTGTACGTACCAAAACATATTGTGCAAAACAAACTATTCTTAACACAGTCCATGAAAGCCTCGGCTTTATCATTTTTGCAGATAAAACTCAGGTCTTCAGTAAACGGATTGGTAACAGCAGGAGCGAGCCATTAGGATGACAATTGGTAGAAACCCGATGGACTATGTCTCCTCATTTAAATATCTTGGTGTCTCAGTCCCATGTGCTGCAGCTAGTGTGTAAAACCCAAATCGACAATGCACAGATAGACTCAAAGCTCTTCGAGATATTGCAGGATACAATCGTACCTATGGTGCAAATATCAGAATCGTTAAAATATCAAATTGTACTTAGCTTCCATTAGGTTTCTAATAGATTACCATGCACCATTTTTTGCCCTACATAACAGCAAAGGTATCAACAGACTTAGAAAAGTGCAAAATGAAGCCTTAAGAATCATGCTTGGAGGCCCAAGGTCCACTAAAGTACTCAACATGCAGAAAGAACTTGGTGTTCTAAAAGCATTGTTAACCCATATATGCCACGAAACATGTGAAGCTAAATGGATCCAAATAACAGCCAACCACATGACAATATTTAGTGCATATAGTTTATATGAAATTAGGAAGCAGCAGCATTTCCTGCCTCCCTGGCAGATAACTCCCTTTGACGTCACTACACCCACTCATTTACATAAGAATCTAATCAATTATAATTTTTTCCTTCACCATCTAGCTAAGACCAATGCTCTTGAATATATACAGAAACTCCAGACTGACAATAACATAACCCAGTGCATCTATACTGACGGTTCTCGCGACTGTCACTGGGATGGCAGGCAGTGCTGCCATTGTGATCAAGCCCAATTGTAATAGATTCGATAGAAATATTATAATAAACAACTGGGCATCCACTCTTCAAACTGAATTGTTTGCCATACTTATTGCCCTTGAGCAGGTAGAAATTACTGCCACAGACAGCTTAATTATCTCTGATTCTTTATCTTTACTACCTGCCCTTAACACCCTGAGATCAGAATGTAACATGCTGGTCTCTGAAGCCTGACACAAATACTCAGACATTACTGCTCAAGGGATTCAAATCTAATTGTTATGGATTCCCTCTCACATAGGCCTCCGTGAGCACAACAAAGGTGATGCTTTGGCCAAACTTGTCATTAGTAAATGTGATGCTAAAAACAACATTGGGTTGTCAATTAGAAGCCTCAAAACTGTAATTAGGAAGGAACTAACAGACCTTCTTGAAGCACGGAGACGAGTTCAGATAAGCACAGTCAGGAACATTTTCCATCACAGTGAAATATGTAAACAAAACATGAATATGGAAAAAGTAATAAGATCAGCAGATTACGAGAGAGTAATAAAATCAACAGATTGCAAGATGTTTTAACTGCTATACTAAGGCCAGGTTATAGGTACTATTGGCGCTTTGGTAGAGATTTTAGTCATGTGAATTTTAAAGTTTATAGTCAAAGATGTGAACACAAAGTAGAACACTATGTCTGAGAATGTGAAAATATAGAGCCTTTTAGTGATAAATCTAAGCAACCCCTGCAGGAAATGTCACAACACGTTATTGTTATTAACAAGACACCTGAAATTTTAAGTTTTTATCCACTTGTGCATCTAGTCGGTAAAACTTACCATATGAAACTATGTAATGTATGTAATGAACTACCTGTATGAATTCTAACATCCTATATAATATCAACCCACTGGGATCTGATCAAGACCCTTTGTGGCCCCTGTAATCCTTTTGCGTTACTGCTCACAGGCTGAGCATGTGGCGCACAATAAATGTACCTGGTTACCGGCGCAAATCACACTTTACGTGGTGATGCTTCTGTCTCCGCCAAACGCTGGCGGGAATGGAAGCAATTATCCCCTGTTCCTCCAAGACGATTTCTTCAACCAATCCATGGTTCAACCGCTCCTGGTGTGAGGCCATTCAGGCAAGGGATCATGTGTATCGAGCTTGGAAAAAACTCTCTTTCCTCTGCCACCTATTCAGCTTTTATCAAAGCCCGCAATCACTTCAAGCACGTTATCCGTGGGGCAAAGCGTTCCTTTATTCGAAGGAAGAGCGATAACCTCTCACCGTCATCTACTGATAGGTCTTTCTGGTCTTTAGCTGAGTGCATCTCTAACAACTTCTGTCACTCTACCTTTCCTTCACTTCTAACGGTACTATAATTCACCGTGGACAAAGCAACTCTCTTTGGTTCCTGTTTCTCCTCTAACTCCATCCTGGATGACTCTAAGATTCCTTCACCCCCTGATGCTCCTCTCACTATTCCTATGTCCCTCCCCTTAATCTCTTTTCGGATTTTCCGAAAAGCATTTCTCTCTGAGCACAAGGAAGGCATACGGTCCTACCGGCATCCATCCCCGTGTACTGAGAGTGTGCCTCTGAGCTTACACCTGTGCTTGCTCGTCTGTTCCGTATCTGTTTAGCAACAAAATCTTTTCCTTCTACTTGGAAACATGCACTGATCCATCCCATCCCTAAGAAGGGTGACCGTTTTGACTATTGCTTTGACATCTACCATTTCCAAAGTCTTTGAATTCCTCCTCCACTCCCATATCCTTAGACACCTCGAAAATCAGTCTTCTCTCTAATCACCAGTATAACTTCCGTAAGGCAAGATCCACTAGTGATATCATTTCCTATCTTACTAATGCTGGTAATCGACCCTGAAAGATTTTAGGGAGTCATGTGCACTTATCCTTGAAATATCCAAAGCATCGGGGTCTTATCTCTAAGCTCCCCTCTTTTGGCTCTTCTTCGTCGCTTTGCTCCTTATGATCTAGCTTCCTCTTCACCGATTTATCTCATATGTTTTTGATGGATCACCATGCCCCCTTCTCTCCATCAACAGAGGTGTCCCTCAAGGTTCTGTCCTGTCCCCTACGGACTTTATCTTCTTTTTTTCTTCAACGATTTCCTCTCCACAAATTCCAATGCACTCATCCGCTGACGACTCAACATTCATCCACATCCTTCAATGCTGCTCCTTCTTCTTAAGACCTTCGACAAAACATCTCCATCAACCCTATCAATATGCCTTCTCCAGGTCCATAAATGCCACATACAAATCGAGCTGTTTTTCTATGTATTTATCACACACATTCTTCAAAGCAAACACCTGATCCACACATCCTCTACCACTTCTGATATCACATTACTACTCCTCGGTCTGATGCTCTGTGCATGTCTTCACCCTATCAATACCTTACCATTCAACTTTCCAGGTGGACTCAACAAACTTATGTCTCTGTAGCTTGAACACCCACATTTATCATCTTTCTCTTTATACAGTGGCACAGTACATGCATTCCGCCAATCCTCAGGCACTTCACCATGATCCATACATACAACTGATATCCTTACCAACTAGTCAACAACACATTCCCCCTTGATAAATTCAACTGCAATACCATCCACTCCCGCCGCCTTGCCACATTTCATCTTCAGCAAGGCTTTCACCACTCTTCTCTCTTCACCAAACCACTTTTTTTTAAATTTTCCAAAAGAAGGAACAGAGGGGGCCAGGTGAGGATATTCCAAAAAAGGCCCAGTCCTCTGTTCCTAACGCTACCTCGCTAACGCGGGAAATGGCGAATAGTTTACAAGAAAAAGAATATATATATATATATATATATATATATAAGAGTGAGTGCTCAAATTACAGAGGTATAAGTTTGTTGAGTATTCCTGGTAAAGTATA
The DNA here is from genome assembly GCF_036320965.1 of Panulirus ornatus. Lineage (NCBI taxonomy): Eukaryota > Metazoa > Arthropoda > Malacostraca > Decapoda > Palinuridae > Panulirus > Panulirus ornatus. The sequence goes on from NC_092227.1 coordinate 20,159,629, forward strand.
TGGGAGGGTATTGATTGAGAGGGTGAAGGCATGTACAGAGCATCAGATTGGGGAAGAGCAGTGTGGTTTCAGAAGTGGTAGAGGATGTGTGGATCAGGTGTTTGCTTTGAAGAATGTATGTGAGAAATACTTAGAAAAGCAAATGGATTTGTATGTAGCATTTATGGATCTGGAGAAGGCATATGATAGAGTTGATAGAGATGCTCTGTGGAAGGTATTAAGAATATATGGTGTGGGAGGAAAGTTGTTAGAAGCAGTGAAAAGTTTTTATCGAGGATGTAAGGCATGTGTACGTGTAGGAAGAGAGGAAAGTGATTGGTTCTCAGTGAATGTAGGTTTGCGGCAGGGGTGTGTGATGTCTCCATGGTTGTTTAATTTGTTTATGGATGGGGTTGTTAGGGAGGTAAATGCAAGAGTTTTGGAAAGAGGGGCAAGTATGAAGTCTGTTGGGGATGAGAGAGCTTGGGAAGTGAGTCAGTTGTTGTTCGCTGATGATACAGCGCTGGTGGCTGATTCATGTAAGAAACTGCAGAAGCTGGTGACTGAGTTTGGTAAAGTGTGTGGAAGAAGAAAGTTAAGAGTAAATGTGAATAAGAGCAAGGTTATTAGGTACAGTAGGGTTGAGGGTCAAGTCAATTGGGAGGTGAGTTTGAATGGAGAAAAACTGGAGGAAGTGAAGTGTTTTAGATATCTGGGAGTGGATCTGGCAGCGGATGGAACCATGGAAGCGGAAGTGGATCATAGGGTGGGGGAGGGGGCGAAAATTCTGGGGGCCTTGAAGAATGTGTGGAAGTCGAGAACATTATCTCGGAAAGCAAAAATGGGTATGTTTGAAGGAATAGTGGTTCCAACAATGTTGTATGGTTGCGAGGCGTGGACTATGGATAGAGTAGTGCGCAGGAGGATGGATGTGCTGGAAATGAGATGTTTGAGGACAATGTGTGGTGTGAGGTGGTTTGATCGAGTGAGTAACGTAAGGGTAAGAGAGATGTGTGGAAATAAAAAGAGCGTGGTTGAGAGAGCAGAAGAGGGTGTTTTGAAGTGGTTTGGGCACATGGAGAGAATGAGTGAGGAAAGATTGACCAAGAGGATATATGTGTCGGAGGTGGAGGGAACGAGGAGAAGAGGGTGACCAAATTGGAGGTGGAAAGATGGAGTGAAAAAGATTTTGTGTGATCGGGGCCTGAACATGCAGGAGGGTGAAAGGAGGGCAAGGAATAGAGTGAATTGGAGCGATGTGGTATACCGGGGTTGACGTGCTGTCAGTGGATTGAATCAAGGCATGTGAAGCGGCTGGGGTAAACCATGGAAAGATGTGTAGGTGTGTATATTTGCGTGTGTGGACGTATGTATATACATGTGTATGGGGGTGGGTTGGGCCATTTCTTTCGTCTGTTTCCTTGCGCTACCTCGCAAACGCGGGAGACAGCGACAAAGTATAATAAATAATAAATAAATATATATATATATATATATATACATAATGTTAGTTGAGATGTAAGTTTGAATGGAGAAAAATTGGAGGACGTGAGGTGTTTTAGATATCTGGGAGTGGACTTGGCAGCGAATGGAGCCATGGAAGCGAAAGTGGTCATAGGGTGGGGAAGGGTGCAAAGGCTCTAGGAGTGATGAAGAATATGGAAAAAGAGAACATTATCTGAGAGAGCAAAAATGGGTATGTTTTAAGGAATAGTAGTTCCAGTAATGTTATATGGTTGCATGACATGGACTATAACTAGGATTGTATGGAGGAGGGTGGATGTGTTTTGAAATGGAATGTTCGGGGACAATCTGTGGTGTAGGGTGGTTTGAACAAGTGGGTAATGAAGGGGTAAGAGAGATGTATGGTAATAAAAAAAAGTGTGGTTAAGAGAGCAGAAGAGGATGTGTTGAAATGGTTTGACCACATAGAACAAATGAGCGAGGAAAGTTTGACAGAAGGGATAGATGTGTCAGAGATGGAGGGAACGAGGAGATGCGGGAGACCAAAGTGGAGGTGGAAGGATGGAGTGAAAAAGATTTTGAGCGTTCGGGGCCTGAGCCTGCATGGGGGTGAGAGGTATCACGGAATAGATTGAATTGGAACAATGTAGTGCACTGGGGTCGGCGTGCTGTCGGTGGACTGAACCAGGGAGTGTGAGACGTCTGGGGTAAACCATGGAAAGATTTGTGGGGCTAGAGACTGATTGTGAACAAATGTGGCCTTTTTTTTTTTTCTTTCTTTTTTTTCTGTTTTCCTGGTGCTACCCTGCTGATACAGGGAGTGGCAATGCTGTTTTGTGTGGGGCAGGGTGGTGCCAGGAATGGATGAAGGCAGGCAAGTATGAATATGTATGTATGTGTTCATATGCACTTTGTTCATATGTATATGTATGAATTGGAACGATGTGGCATACCGTGGTCAACGTGCTGTCAATGGATTGAACTGGGGCATGTGAAGCGTCTGCATAATTCATACCGTCTGCCTTTATTCATTCCCATCGCCACCCCACCACACATGGAATAACAACCCCTTCCCCCCTCATGTGCACAAGGTAGCGCTAGGAAAAGACAACAAACGCCACATTCGTTCACAGTCAGTCTCTAGCCGTCATGTATAATGCACGCACCTAAACCACAGCTCCCTTTCCACATCCAGGCCCAACAGAACTTTCCATGGTTCACCCCAGACGCTTCACATGCCCTGGTTCAATCCATTAACAGCACGTCGACCCCGGTATACCACATCGTTCCAATTCACTCTATTCCTTGTACACCTTTCATCCTCCCGGATGTCCCGGCCCCGATCACTCAAAATCTTTTTCACTCCATCTTTCCACCTCCAATTTGGTCTCCCACTTCTCCTCGTTCCCTCCACCTCTGAAACATATATTCTCTTGGTCTCTCTTTCCTCACTCATTCTCTCCATTGCCCAAACCATTTCAAAACACCCCTTTCTGCTCAGAGAAGGGGCCAGGTGAGGATATTCCCTCAAAGGCCCAGTCCTCTGTTCTTAACGCTACCTCGCTATCGCGGGAAATGGCGAATAGTGTGAAAGAAAACATATATATATATATATATATATATATATATATATATATATATATATATATATATATATATATATATATATATATATATATATATATATATATACATATAATATATATATATATATATATATATATATATATATATATATATATATATATATATATATATATATATATATATATATATATATATATATATATATATATATATATATATATATATATATATACAATGGAAGTAAGGGGAGTGGGGGAGGAATGGGATGTATTTAGGGAATCAGTGATGGATTGCGCAAAAGATGCTTGTGGCATGAGAAGAGTGGGAGGTGGGCTGTTTAGAAAGGGTAGTGAGTGGTGGGATGAAGAAGTAAGAGTATTAGTGAAAGAGAAGAGAGAGGCATTTGGACGATTTTTGCAGGGAAAAAATGCAATTGAGTGGGAGAAGTATAAAAGAAAGAGACAGGAGGTCAAGAGAAAGGTGCAAGAGGTGAAAAAAAGGGCAAATGAGAGTTGGGGTGAGAGACTATCAGTAAATTTTAGGGAGAATAAAAAGATGTTCTGGAAGGAGGTAAATAGGGTGCGTAAGACAAGGGAGCAAATGGGAACTTCAGTGAAGGGCGCAAATGGGGAGGTGATAACAAGTAGCGGTGATGTGAGAAGGAGATGGAATGAGTATTTTGAAGGTTTGTTGAATGTGTCTGATGACAGAGTGGCAGATATAGGGTGTTTTGGTCGAGGTGGTGTGCAAAGTGAGAGGGTTAGGGAAAATGATTTGGTAAACAGAGAAGAGGTAGTAAAAGCTTTGCGGAAGATGAAAGCCGGCAAGGCAGCAGGTTTGGATGGTATTGCAGTGGAATTTATTAAAAAAGGGGGTGACTGTATTGTTATTTAATGTATGTATGACTCATGGTGAGGTGCCTGAGGATTGGCGGAATGCGTGCATAGTGCCATTGTACAAAGGCAAAGGGGATAAGAGTGAGTGCTCAAATTACAGAGGTATAAGTTTGTTGAGTATTCCTGGTAAATTATATGGGAGGGTATTGATCGAGAGGGTGAAGGCATGTACAGAGCATCAGATTGGGGAAGAGCAGTGCGGTTTCAGAAGTGGTAGAGGATGTGTGGATCAGGTGTTTGCTTTGAAGAATGTATGTGAGAAATACTTAGAAAAGCAAATGGATTTGTATGTAGCATTTATGGATCTGGAGAAGGCATATGATAGAGTTGATAGAGATGCTCTGTGGAAGGTATTAAGAATATATGGTGTGGGAGGCAAGTTGTTAGAAGCAGTGAAAAGTTTTTATCGAGGATGTAAGGCATGTGTACGTGTAGGAAGAGAGGAAAGTGATTGGTTCTCAGTGAATGTAGGTTTCCGGCAGGGGTGTGTGATGTCTCCATGGTTGTTTAATTTGTTTATGGATGGGGTTGTAAGGGAGGTAAATGCAAGAGTCCTGGAAAGAGGGGCAAGTATGAAGTCTGTTGGGGATGAGAGAGCTTGGGAAGTGAGTCAGTTGTTGTTCGCTGATGATACAGCGCTGGTGGCTGATTCATGTGAGAAACTGCAGAAGCTGGTGACTGAGTTTGGTAAAGTGTGTGGAAGAAGAAAGTTGAGAGTAAATGTGAATAAGAGCAAGGTTATTAGGTACAGTAGGGGTGAGGGTCAAGTCAATTGGGAGGTGAGTTTGAATGGAGAAAAACTGGAGGAAGTGAAGTGTTTTAGATATCTGGGAGTGGATCTGTCAGCGGATGGAACCATGGAAGCGGAAGTGGATCATAGGGTGGGGGAGGGGGCGAAAATTTTGGGAGCCTTGAAAAATGTGTGGAAGTCGAGAACATTATCTCGGAAAGCGAAAATGGGTATGTTTGAGGGAATAGTGGTTCCAACAATGTTGTATGGTTGCGAGGCGTGGGCTATGGATAGAGATGTGCGCAGGAGGATGGATGTGCTGGAAATGAGATGTTTGAGGACAATGTGTGGTGTGAGGTGGTTTGATCGAGTAAGGAACGTAAGGGTAAGAGAGATGTGTGGAAATAAAAAGAGCGTGGTTGAGAGAGCAGAAGAGGGTGTTTTGAAATGGTTTGGGCACATGGAGAGAATGAGTGAGGAGAGATTGACCAAGAGGATATATGTGTCGGAGGTGGAGGGAACGAGGAGAAGAGGGAGACCAAATTGGAGGTGGAAAGATGGAGTGAAAAAGATTTTGTGTGATCGGGGCCTGAACATGCAGGAGGGTGAAAGGAGGGCAAGGAATAGAGTGAATTGGAGTCATGTGGTATACAGGGGTTGACGTGCTGTCAGTGGATTGAATCAAGGCATGTGAAGCGTCTGGGGTAAACCATGGAAAGCTGTGTAGGTATGTATATTTGCGTGTGTGGACGTGTGTATGTACATGTGTATGGGGGGGGGGGGTTGGGCCATTTCTTTCGTCTGTTTCCTTGCGCTACCTCGCAGACGCGGGAGACAGCGACAAAGTATAAAAAAAAAAAAAAAAAAAAAAAAAAAAAATATATATATATATATATATATATATATATATATATATATATATATATATATATATATATATATATATATACATATATTATTTTATTATACTTTGTCGCTGTCTCCCGCGTTTGCGAGGTAGCGCAAGGAAACAGACGAAAGAAATGGCCCAACCCCCCCCCCCCCCCCCATACACATGTATATACATACGTCCACACACGCAAATATACATACCTACACAGCTTTCCATGGTTTACCCCAGACGCTTCACATGCCTTGATTCAATCCACTGACAGCACGTCAACCCCGGTATAACACATCGCTCCAATTCACTCTATTCCTTGCCCTCCTTTCACCCTCCTGCATGTTCAGGCCCTGATCACACAAAATCTTTTTCACTCCATCTTTCCACCTCCAATTTGGTCTCCCTCTTCTCCTCGTTCCCTCCACCTCCGACACATATATCCTCTTGGTCAATCTTTCCTCACTCATTCTCTCCATGTGCCCAAACCACTTCAAAACACCCTCTTCTGCTCTCTCAACCACGCTCTTTTTATTTCCACACATCTCTCTTACCCTTACGTTACTCACTCGATCAAACCACCTCACACCACACATTGTCCTCAAACATCTCATTTCCAGCACATCCATCCTCCTGCGCACAACTCTATCCATAGCCCACGCCTCGCAACCATACAACATTGTTGGAACCACTATTCCTTCAAACATACCCATTTTTGCTTTCCGAGATAATGTTCTCGACTTCCACACATTCTTCAAGGCCCCCAGAATTTTCGCCCCCTCCCCCACCCTATGATCCACTTCCGCTTCCATGGTTCCATCCGCTGCCAGATCCACTCCCAGATATCTAAAACACTTCACTTCCTCCAGTTTTTCTCCATTCAAACTCACCTCCCAATTGACTTGACCCTCAACCCTACTGTACCTAATAACCTTGCTCTTATTCACATTTACTCTTAACTTTCTTCTTCCACACACTTTACCAAACTCAGTCACCAGCTTCTGCAGTTTCTCACATGAATCAGCCACCAGCGCTGTATCATCAGCGAACAACAACTGACTCACTTCCCAAGCTCTCTCATCCCCAACAGACTTCATACTTGCCCCTCTTTCCAAAACTCTTGCATTTACCTCCCTAACAACCCCATCCATAAACAAATTAAACAACCATGGAGACATCACACACCCCTGCCGCAAACCTACATTCACTGAGAACCAATCACTTTCCTCTCTTCCTACACGTACACATGCCTTACATCCTCGATTAAAACTTTTCACTGCTTCTGACAACTTTCCTCCCACACCATATATTCTTAATACCTTCCACAGAGCATCTCTATCAACTCTATCATATGCCTTCTCCAGATCCATAAATGATACATACAAATCCATTTGCTTTTCTAAGTATTTCTCACATACATTCTTCAAAGCAAACACCTGATCCACACATCCTCTACCACTTCTGAAACCACACTGCTCTTCCCCAATCTGATGCTCTGTACATGCCTTCACCCTCTCAATCAATACCCTCCCATATAATTTACCAGGAATACTCAACAAACTTATACCTCTGAAATTTGAGCACTCACTCTTATCCCCTTTGCCTTTGTACAATGGCACTATGCACGCATTCCGCCAATCCTCAGGCACCTCACCATGAGTCATACATACATTAAATAACCTTAGCAACCAGTCAATAATACAGTCACCCCCTTTTTTGATAAATTCCACTGCAATACCATCCAAACCTGCTGCCTTGCCGGCTTTCATCTTCCGCAAAGCTTTTACTACCTCTTCTCTGTTTACCAAATCATTTTTCCTAACCCTCTCACTTTGCACACCACCTCGACCAAAACACCGTATATCTGCCACTCTATCATCAAACACATTCAACAAACCTTCAAAATACTCACTCCATCTCTTTCTCACATCACCACTACTTGTTATCACCTCCCCATTTGCGCCCTTCACTGAAGTTCCCATTTGCTCTCTTGTCTTACGCACTTTATTTACCTCCTTCCAGAACATCTTTTTATTCTCCCTAAAATTTACTGATAGTCTCTCACCCCAATTCTCATTTGCCCTCTTTTTCACCTCTTGCACCTTTCTCTTGACCTCCTGTCTCTTTCTTTTATACATCTCCCACTCAATTGCATTTTTTCCCTGCAAAAATCGTCCAAATGCCTCTCTCTTCTCTTTCACTAATACTCTTACTTCTTCATCCCACCACTCACTACCCTTTCTAATCAACCCACCTCCCACTCTTCTCATGCCACAAGCATCTTTTGCGCAATCCATCACTGATTCCCTAAATACATCCCATTCCTCCCCCACTCCCCTTACTTCCATTGTTCTCACCTTTTTCCATTCTATACTCAGTCTCTCCTGGTACTTCATCACACAAGTCTCCTTCCCATGCTCACTTACTCTCACCACCCTCTTTACCCCAACATTCACTCTTCTTTTCTGAAAATCCATACAAATCTTCACCTTAGCCTCCACAAGATAATGATCAGACATCCCTCCAGTTGCACCTCTCAGCACATTAACATCCAAAAGTCTCTCTTTCGCGCGCCTGTCAATTAACACGTAATCCAATAACGCTCTCTGGCCATCTCTCCTACTTACATACGTATACTTATGTATATCTCGCTTTTTAAACCAGGTATTCCCAATCACCAGTCCTTTTTCAGCATAAAAATCTACAAGCTCTTCACCAGTTCCGTTTACAACACTGAACACCCCATGTATACCAATTATTTCCTCAACTGCCACATTACTCACCTTTGCATTCAAATCAACCATCACTATAACCCGGTCTTGTGCATCAAAACCACTAACACACTCATTCAGCTGCTCCCAAAACACTTGCCTCTCATGATCTTTCTTCTCATGCCCAGGTGCATATGCACCAATAATCACCCATCTCTCTCCATCAACTTTCAGTTTTACCCATATCAATCGAGAATGTACTTTCTTACATTCTATCACATACTCCCACAACTCCTGTTTCAGGAGTACTGCTACTCCTTCCCTTGCTCTTGTCCTCTCACTAACCCCTGACTTTACTCCCAAGACATTCCCAAACCACTCTTCCCCTTTACCCTTGAGCTTCGTTTCACTCAGAGCCAAAACATCCAGGTTCCTTTCCTCAAACATACTACCTATCTCTCCTTTTTTCACATCTTGGTTACATCCACACACATTTAGACACCCCAGTCTGAGCCTTCGAGGAGGATGAGCACTCCCCGCGTGACTCCTTCTTCTGTTTCCTATTTTAGAAAGTTAAAAAATACAAGGAGGGGAGGATATCTGGCCCCCCGCTCCCGTCCCGTCTAGTCGCCCTCTACGACACGCGAGGAATGCGTGGGAAGTATTCTTTCACCCCTATCCCCAGGGATAATATACATATATATGCATATATATATATATATATATATATATATATATATATATATATATATATATATACATATTTTCCCTGCAAAAATCGTCCAAATGCCTCTCTCTTCTCTTTCACTAATACTCTTACTTCTTCATCCCACCACTCACTACCCTTTCTAAACAGCCCACCTCCCACTCTTCTCATGCCACAAGCATCTTTTGCGCAATCCATCACTGATTCCCTAAATACATCCCATTCCTCCCCCACTCCCCTTACTTCCATTGTTCTCACCTTTTTCCATTCTGTACACAGTCTCTCCTGGTACTTCCCCACACAGGTCTCCTTCCCAAGCTCACTTACTCTCACCACCTTCTTCACCCCAACATTCACTCCTCTTTTCTGAAAACCCATACTAATCTTCACCTTAGCCTCCACAAGATAATGATCAGACATCCCTCCAGTTGCACCTCTCAGCACATTAACATCCAAAAGTCTCTCTTTCGCACGCCTGTCAATTAACACGTAATCCAATAACGCTCTCTGGCCATCTCTCCTACTTACATAAGTATACTTATGTATATCTCGCTTTTTAAACCAGGTATTCCCAATCATCAGTCCTTTTTCAGCACATAAATCTACAAGCTCTTCACCATTTCCATTTACAACACTGAACACCCCATGCATACCAATTATTCCCTCAACTGCCACATTACTCACCTTTGCATTCAAATCACCCATCACTATAACCCGGTCTCGTGCATCAAAACCGCTAACACACTCATTTAGCTGCTCCCAAAACACTTGCCTCTCATGATCTTTCTTCTCATACGCACATATACACATACATACGCACATATACACACATACATACATATACATATATATACATATGAAAAATGTAAGAAATAATTTAGAAAACTGAAACTTCTAGCTTGAAATGAAATGAAAAAATGAATGTCACATAATGGTTCAACCTCTGGCTATGGAAAAGGGAAATGTATAATTTATTTACACAAACGTCAATGGTAGTTTTCATCAATTTAACCACTGTATCATACTGCCTGGTCCACTTCTCTTATCATGAAACAGGAATATTGGCTTATGATGTTTCTCAATTGTCTTCATTACACAAAGTACAACCATATCTTGGATACATGAGGGTAAGTAGTTGGTCATCCTCAATAATAAAGCCTTGAGAGACCAAAAATTTATCTGGACCTCAACTTTTCCAGTACATGTATAAAAAACACCTTTTTGCTTTCCATCTCTATCACTTTGAAAAAAAAAGAATAAGCTTCAATGTCTAAGCTACATTTTTTTTTCCAAATTTCACTATTTTCTGGTCAGAACACCATGTATGAAAACTATCACTCCAGTAACACAACTATAAACATTTACTTCCCCTTTAAAAAAGTTCTATATATATATATATATATATATATATATATATATATATATATATATATATATATATATATATATATATATATATATATATATATATATATATATATATATATATATATATATTATCCCTGGGATAGGGGAGAAAGAATACTTCCCACGTATTCCCTGCGTGTTGTACGCGACTAAAAGGGAAGGGAGCGGGGGGCTGGAAATCCTCCCTTCTCGTTTTTAATTTCCCAAAAGAAGGAACAGAGAAGGGGGCCAAGTGAGGATATACCCTCAAATTCTATGTCTTCTGTTCTTAACGCTACCTCGCCAACGCGGGAAATGGTGAGTAGTTTAAAAGAATAAGATATATATATATATATATATATATATATATATATATATATTTTTTTTTTTTTTTTTTTATACTTTGTCGCTGTCTCCCGCGTTTGCGAGGTAGCGCAAGGAAACAGACGAAAGAAATGGCCCAACCCCCCCCCCATACACATGTACATACACACGTCCACACACGCAAATATACATACCTACACAGCTTTCCATGGTTTACCCCAGACGCTTCACATGCCTTGATTCAATCCACTGACAGCACGTCAACCCCTGTATACCACATCGCTCCAATTCACTCTATTCCTTGCCCTCCTTTCACCCTCCTGCATGTTCAGGCCCCGATCACACAAAATCTTTTTCACTCCATCTTTCCACCTCCAATTTGGTCTCCCTCTTCTCCTCGTTCCCTCCACCTCCGACACATATATCCTCTTGGTCAATCTTTCCTCACTCATTCTCTCCATGTGCCCAAACCATTTCAAAACACCCTCTTCTGCTCTCTCAACCACGCTCTTTTTATTTCCACACATCTCTCTTACCCTTACGTTACTTACTCGATCAAACCACCTCACACCACACATTGTCCTCAAACATCTCATTTCCAGCACATCCATCCTCCTGCGCACAACTCTATCCATAGCCCACGCCTCGCAACCATACAACATTGTTGGAACCACTATTCCTTCAAACATACCCATTTTTGCTTTCCGAGATAATGTTCTCGACTTCCACACATTTTTCAAGGCTCCCAAAATTTTCGCCCCCTCCCCCACCCTATGATCCACTTCCGCTTCCATGGTTCCATCCGCTGACAGATCCACTCCCAGATATCTAAAACACTTCACTTCCTCCAGTTTTTCTCCATTCAAACTCACCTCCCAATTGACTTGACCCTCAACCCTACTGTACCTAATAACCTTGCTCTTATTCACATTTACTCTTAACTTTCTTCTTCCACACACTTTACCAAACTCAGTCACCAGCTTCTGCAGTTTCTCACATGAATCAGCCACCAGCGCTGTATCATCAGCGAACAACAACTGACTCACTTCCCAAGCTCTCTCATCCCCAACAGACTTCATACTTGCCCCTCTTTCCAGGACTCTTGCATTTACCTCCCTAACAACCCCATCCATAAACAAATTAAACAACCATGGAGACATCACACACCCCTGCCGCAAACCTACATTCACTGAGAACCAATCACTTTCCTCTCTTCCTACACGTACACATGCCTTACATCCTCGATAAAAACTTTTCACTGCTTCTAACAACTTGCCTCCCACACCATATATTCTTAATACCTTCCACAGAGCATCTCTATCAACTCTATCATATGCCTTCTCCAGATCCATAAATGATACATACAAATCCATTTGCTTTTCTAAGTATTTCTCACATACATTCTTCAAAGCAAACACCTTATCCACACATCCTCTACCACTTCTGAAACCGCACTGCTCTTCCCCAATCTGATGCTCTGTACATGCCTTCACCCTCTCAATCAATACCCTCCCATATAATTTACCAGGAATACTCAACAAACTTATACCTCTGTAATTTGAGCACTCACTCTTATCCCCTTTGCCTTTGTACAATGGCACTATGCACGCATTCCGCCAATCCTCAGGCACCTCACCATGAGTCATACATACATTAAATAACCTTACCAACCAGTCAACAATACAGTCACCCCCTTTTTTAATAAATTCCACTGCAATACCATCCAAACCTGCTGCCTTGCCGGCTTTCATCTTCCGCAAAGCTTTTACTACCTCTTCTCTGTTTACCAAATCATTTTCCCTAACCCTCTCACTTTGCACACCACCTCGTCCAAAACACCCTATATCTGCCACTCTGTCATCAGACACATTCAACAAACCTTCAAAATACTCATTCCATCTCCTTCTCACATCACCACTACTTGTTATCACCTCCCCATTTACGCCCTTCACTGAAGTTCCCATTTGCTCCCTTGTCTTACGCACCCTATTTACCTCCTTCCAGAACATCTTTTTATTCTCCCTAAAATTTACTGATAGTCTCTCACCCCAACTCTCATTTGCCCTTTTTTTCACCTCTTGCACCTTTCTCTTGACCTCCTGTCTCCTTCTTTTATACTTCTCCCACTCAATTGCATTTTTTCCCTGCAAAAATCGTCCAAATGCCTCTCTCTTCTCTTTCACTAATACTCTTACTTCTTCATCCCACCACTCACTACCCTTTCTAAACAGCCCACCTCCCACTCTTCTCATGCCACAAGCATCTTTTGCGCAATCCATCACTGATTCCCTAAATACATCCCATTCCTCCCCCACTCCCCTTACTTCCATTGTTCTCACCTTTTTCCATTCTGTACACAGTCTCTCCTGGTACTTCCCCACACAGGTCTCCTTCCCAAGCTCACTTACTCTCACCACCTTCTTCACCCCAACATTCACTCCTCTTTTCTGAAAACCCATACTAATCTTCACCTTAGCCTCCACAAGATAATGATCAGACATCCCTCCAGTTGCACCTCTCAGCACATTAACATCCAAAAGTCTCTCTTTCGCACGCCTGTCAATTAACACGTAATCCAATAACGCTCTCTGGCCATCTCTCCTACTTACATAAGTAAGTAGGATATATATATATATATATATATATATATATATATATATATATATATATATATATATATATATATATATATATATATATATATATATATATAAATTTCTTATTCCTCGTTGGCTCCTAGCTCTGACTTGTACATGCATATGCCAACTCGACTCTGGCCTGAGGTTGTGAGGGAAGTTGTTTCCCTGGCAGATAGTTCCACTCGCACGGCCCCACTTTTAATGCTGGTGCACCTAGTTCATCCTCTGTGCTGGCCAGTACGAAAATATTTCATCAGTTCGCTGCACACTCCTATTTTTCATTATTACACAGTGGATGTTATAAGCAAACACAAAGACACACAGAGAAAATACAGGTCAGTTGCGAAGTGGAGGCAGAAATGCAGACTATAAAAAAGAAATAGAAGACCATGAAAGGTGCCCTTGAAAAAGTCATGAATTTACGAGGTCCATCAGCAAGTGAGGAAAACAGCGCAATACCTGACTTTAGCGAAAATGAAGGTGATTATGTGAGTTATGTGCAGGCTTTGGAAGGGAACCATGCTATAACCTGTGCTTAGACAGTTGAATTGGACAATTCTGCCGACGGTAACACTGTGAGCCAAATGAACTGTCCTGATTTAGTGGACACCAGACTTTCGGTAGAAAGAGAGCCTATCAAAGCATTAAGTGATGATCAAGCTTCTCCAGTGAACGGTGAGAAGTGACACTTTTCATCCAACTCTTACCTCTGAAGACTGCCAGATGGTGAGAGGGTTGAAAGACATATACTGGAAAATGGTTGATGCAATTTTGTTTAATTTCTACAAGAGATTATTCAACTCAAATACATACAGTGGGAAGAACTAGGCGAAGCTGTAGTGACTGGAAACACTGGAGCCAGAGTCTTGACTCTCATGAGTTATCCATAAAAGATATAAATGAGAAGACTGTCGTTTATGAAACTTACGAGAAATAAACAAGACAGAGAGCACTGGCAATAGTGCTGGTGGGCATTACAGCAGGTGTGCAGCACTGAGCGTGGCACATCTCCGGATAACATGGAACACAGGAAGGACTTTATGAACCTAACATTGGTAATTTTCTGGAATTAACTGAAATGATAGCGAGACTCGGTCCTACGATGCAAGAACAAGTCCCGCGCCTCATAGATGAGGATATCCACGACCGCTTTCTTGGATCACGAATTCAGAATTATCAAATCCAATTATGGCGTGCAGGTAAAGGAAGAAATAAAAGAAAACGTGAAGGGAGCGAAGAATTTTGCATTTGTCATTCATTGCATTCCTGGTCTGAGTGACCAAGAGCACATGTTCCCTGTGCTGCGTTGTACTGACATGGGTTCTGAAGAGTTGAAGACTTTTATTGACTTTTTCCAGTTCATGAAACAGTGGGCAAGAACCTTTTGAATCTTTTATAATTACGATGGAAGAAAGTGGCCTCCATATTAGTGATTGTATGGAGTAAGGATGTGACAACCGTGCAAATATGAAGGGCTAAAATCGATTTATACAACGGGGTTGTCCTTTAGGTTGACCCTCGACACTTTTTCCCTTAGTATGGCTGCCACATCTTGCCTCACGTAATGGAATTAACGTAATGGGAGGTATGGCAGCATACAGCAGACATGCACGAGATTCTTAGGTAGTGCACAGAGAATTTACAGTGTATTTTCTGAGGCCACGAACAGATGGCAAATAATTGAGAGCATACACCGTCTGCGACTCTGAAACCATTGTCAGAAACTCTGTGGGAGAATCGGTTCAAAAGTGTGAAAGCGATCCTTTACCAGATACGTGATATCATAAATGCCTTACGTGAAGTTGCCCAAGGAAGCGACGACTCAAAGTTAAAAAGGAAGGCAGAGATCATGGTCTGTTATCAGTTCGAAAACTTTGAATTCCTGTTGGGAATAGTTGTGTGGCACGACATGCAGTTTGCTGTTAATGTTCTGAGTAAGACGAGAAATGTGTCTTGATATGGCTAGCAAATAAATACTGGTTGATTTTTTTTGTAGAGTTACAGTAAGACAGGATTAACTTATACAAAAACTACAGCGACAGAAACGGCAGCTGAGATGGACATTGAGCTTAGATTTTGAGATCAGCGTGTGGAGAAGAAAAGAATTCAATTCTCATCCGTTAGTGAGAACGAACCACAGAAATCAGCTGAGAACGTATTTGAAACGAACTACGTCTTGATCACTCAGGCTCTCAGGTCATTGCCGAGACGATCTAAACAAATGCAAAAGCATTCTAGTAGTTTCGCTTTCCTGTATGGCTTCAATAAATTTAACAGTCAGATGAGGAAATGAAAAAGGAGTGAATGACCTTGGAGAACACACCAAGCGGTGGATGTTCTCACGGCTTCCACGGTAAAGACATTTTCTCAGAGCTGGGTGCACTCCGAAAAAGAAGGATAAAAATGCACCTCGGGACCTTCAGCTTCTTGCAAATGTAGAAACAGCGTTGACAGTTTCAGTAACATTGGCGACGGGAATGCAGGGTTTTTTCTAAGATTAAACCGACAAAGAACATACCTTAGGGCAACTCTGTACCTCAAAAGAGGCTGGATGGTCTGGCTGTGCTTTCCTTTGAGATAGTTATCGTAACGAATCTGGATGATCACGATCAACTGATGTAGTTTCCTGTACAGATGAGAAAAGTGAACTTTAGAAAGTAAAATGACTGGACAGAAGAGTAAAAGCGTTACATAACTGAACACTGTTTCATGGAAATAATACTTCTAAGACAAGCCTCTTTCAATCTTCTTCAATTATGTTGCTTAACGGTGATAAACGGGTCCCCCAGTAAAGTCTAGAAATATATATATATATATATATATATATATATATATATATATATATATATATATATTATTTTTTTATTTATCTTATTTTACTTTGCTTTGTCGCTGTCTCCCGCGTTAGCGAGGTAGCGCAACGAAACAGACGAAAGAATGGCCCAACCCGCCCACATACACATGTATATACATACATGTCAACACACGCACAATATACATACGAATACATCTCAATGTACACATATATATACACACAGAGACATATACATATATACACATGTACATAATTCATACTGTCTGCCTTTATTTGTTCCCATCGCCACCTCGCCACACATGGAATAACAACCCCCTCCCCCCTCATGTGTGCGAGGTAGCGCTAGGAAAAACACCAAAGGCCCCATTCGTTCACACTCAGTCTCTAGCTGTCATGTAATAATGCACCGAAACCACAGCTCCGTTTCCACATCCAGGCACCACACACTTTGCATGGTTTACCCCAGACGCTTCATATGCCCTGGTTCAATCCATTGACAGCACGTCGACCCCGGTATACCACATCGTTCCAATTCACTCTATTCCTTATACGCCTTTCACCCTCCTCCATGTTCAGGCCCCGATCACTCAAAATCTTTTTCACTCCATCTTTCCACCTCCAATTTGGTGTCCCACTTCTCCTCGTTCCCTCCACCTCCGACACATATATCCTTTTGATCAATCTTTCCCCATTCATTCTCTCCATGTGACCAAACCATTTCAAAACACCCTCTTCTGCTCTCTCAACCACACTCTTTTTATTTCCACAAATCTCTCTCACCCTTACATTACTTACTCGATCAAACCACCTCACACCACATATTGTCCTCAAACATCTCATTTCCAGCACATCCACCCTCCTGCGCACAACTCTATCCATAGCCCACGCCTCGCAACCATACAACATTGTTGGAACCACTATTCCTTCAAACATACCCATTTTTGCTTTCCGAGATAATGTTCTCGACTTCCACACATTCTTCAAGGCTCCCAGAATTTTCGCCCCCTCCCCCACCCTATGATTCACTTCCGCTTCCATGGTTCCATCTGCTGCCAGATCCACTCCCAGATATCTAAAACACTTCACTTCCTCCAGCTTTTCTCCATTCAAACTTACCTCCCAGTTGACTTGACCCTCAACCCTACGTGTACCTAATAACCTTGCTCTTATTCACATTTACTCTTAACTTTCTTCTTTCACACACTTTACCAAACTCAGTCACCATCTTCTGCAGTTTCTTACATGAATCAGCCACCAGCGCTGTATCATCAGCGAACAACAACTGACTCATTTCCCAAGCTCTCTCATCCACAACAGACTGCATACTTGCCCCTCTTTCCAAAACTCTTGCATTCACCTCCTAACAACCCCATCCATAAACAAATTAAACAACCATGGAGACATCACACACCCCTGCCGCAAACCTACATTCACTGAGAACCAATCACTTTCCTCTCTTCCTACAAGTACACATGCCTTACATCCTCGATAAAAACTTTTCACTGCTTCTAACAACTTGCCTCCCACACCATATATTCTTAATACCTTCCACAGAGCATCTCTATCAACTCTATCATATGCCTTCTCCAGATCCATAAATGCTACATACAAATCCATTTGTTTTTCTAAGTATTTCTCACATACATTCTTCAAAGCAAACACCTGATCCACACATCCTCTACCACTTCTGAAACCACACTGCTCTTCCCCAATCTGATGCTCTGTACATGCCTTCACCCTCTCAATCAATACCCTCCCATATGATTTACCAGGAATACTCAAGAAACTTATACCTCTGTAATTTGAGCACTCACTCTTATCCCCTTTGCCTTTGTACAATGGCACTATGCAAGCATTCCGCCAATCCTCAGGCACCTCACCATGAATTATACATACATTAGATAACCTTACCAACCAGTCAACAATACAGTCACCCCCTTTTTTGATAAATTCCACTGCAATGCCATCTAAACCTGCTGCTTTGCCTGCTTTCATCTTCCATAAAGCTTTTAGTACCTCTTCTCTATTTACCAAATCATTTTCCCTAACCCTCTCACTTTGCACACCACCTCGACCAAGACACCCCACATCTGCCACTCTATCATGAAACACATTCAACAAACCTTCAAAATACTCACTCCATCTCCTTCTCACATCACCACTACTTGTTATCACCTCCCCATTAGCCCCCTTCACTGAAGTTCCCATTTGCTCCCTTGTCTTATGCACTGTATTACCTCCTTCCAAAACATCTTTTTATTCTCCCTGAAATTTAATTATACTCTCTCACCCCAACTCTCATATGCTCCCTTTTTCACCTCTTGCACCTTTCTCTTGACCTCCTACCTCTTTCTTTAATACCTCTCCCACTCAATTGCATTTTTCCCTGTAAAAAATCGTTCAAATGCCTCTCTCTTCTCTTTCACTAATAACCTTACTTCTTCATCCCACCACTCACTATCTTTTCTAATCAACCCACCTCCCACTCTTCTCATGCCACAAGCATCTTTTGCGCAATCCATCACTGATTCCCTAAATACATCCCATTCCTCCCCCACTCCCCTTACTTCCATTGTTCTCACCTTTTTCCATTCTGTACTCAGTCTCTCCTGGTACTTCCTCACACAAGTCTCCTTCCCATGCTCACTTACTCTCACCACCCTCTTCACCCCAACATTCACTCTCCTTTTCTGAAAACCCATACAAATCTTCACCTTAGCCTCCACAAGATAATGATCAGACATCCCTCCAGTTGCACCTCTCAGCACATTAACATCCAAAAGTCTCTCTTTCGGGCGCCTGTCAATTAACACGTAATCCAATAACTCTCTCTGGCCATCTCTCCTACTTACATACGTATACTTATATATATCTCGCTTTTTAAACCAGGTATTCCGAATCACCAGTCCTTTTTCAGCACATAAATCTAAAAGCTCTTCATCATTTCCATTTACAACACTGAACACCCCATGTATACCAATTATTCCCTCAACTACCACATTACTCACCTTTGCATTCAAATCACCCATCACTATAACCCGGTCTCGTGCATCAAAACCACTGACACACTCATTCAGCTGCTCCCAAAACACTTGCCTCTCATGATCTTTCTTCTCATGCCCAGGTGCATATGCACCATGAACTTTCAGTTTTACCCATATTAATCGAGAATTTACTTTCTTACATTCTATCACATACTCCCACAACTCCTGTTTCAGGAGTACTGCTACTCCTTCCCTTGCTCTTGTCCTCTCACTAACCCCTGACTTTACTCCCAAGACATTCCCAAACCACTCTTCCCCTTTACCCTTGAGCTTCGTTTCACTCAGAGCCAAAACATCCAGGTTCCTTTCCTCAAACATACTACCTATCTCTCCTTTTTTCACATCTTGGTTACATCCACACACATTTAGACACCCCAGTCTGAGCCTTCGAGAAGGATGCGCACTCCCCGCATGACTCCTTCTTCTGTTTCCCATTTTAGAAAGTTAAAAATACAAGGAGGGGAGGATTTCTGGCCCCCCGCTCCCGCCCCCTCTAGTCGCCTTCTAGGACACGCGAGGAATGCGTGGGAAGTATTCTTTCACCCCTATCCCCAGGGATGATATATATATATATATATATATATATATATATATATATATATATATATATATATATATATATATATATATATGTATATATATATATATATATATATATATATATATATATATATATATATATATATATATATATATATATATATATACACATACATACGCACATATACACACATATACACATATATATATATATATATATATATACATATGAAAAATGTAAGAGATGATTTAGAAAACTGAAACTTCTAGCTTGAAATGAAATGAAAAATGAATGTCACATAATGGTTCAACCTCTGGTTATGGAAAAGGGAAATGTATAATTTATTTACACAAACGTCAATAGTAGTTTTCATCAATTTAACCACTGTATCATACTGCCTGGTCCACTTCTCTTATCATGAAACAGGAATAGTGGCTTATGATGTTTCTCAGTTGTCTTCATTACATAAAGTACAACCATATCTTGGATACATGAGGGTAAGTAGTTGGTTATCCGCCATAATAAAGCCTTGACAGACCAAAAATTTATCTGGACCTCAACTTTTCCAGTACATTTATGAAATACACCTTTTTGCTTTCCATCTCTATCACTTTGGAAAAAAAAACTCCCTTTGTTCACATTTCAATGAAAGAATATGCTTCAATGTCTAAGCTACATTTTTTTTCCAATTTCACTATTTTCTTGTCAGAGCACCATGTATGAAAACTATCACTCCAGTAACACAACTATAAACATTTACTTCCCCTTTAAAAAGTTCTGGGGAAATCTGTCTCGATACACTGCGGGTCACTCTACCACCTGGCGAGGTTTCTGTTGCAATGGTTCTTGATTCACAAACGTAGTAGCATCACTGGTGGGCGGAAGAACATTCTTTGTACGAGGTTGTCTCTGGAAACTCAACGTCTCCTCAAAAGAACTTTTCGCTTCAAAGGAACCCATCGTCTCTCAGCGTCTGGAGGTAACGCAGCTTTCGAAGTTCCAGGAGCGCCTGGGTAGGTAGGTCGGTCTTGGGCCACGCCAGGACTCGTCCTGTTATTTACAATATATATATATATATATATATATATATATATATATATATATATATATATATATATATATATATATATATATATATATATATATATATATATATATATATATATATATATATATATATATATATATATCCCCTTTGCCTTTGTACAATGGCACTATGCACGCATTCCGCCAATCCTCAGGCACCTCACCATGAGTCATACATATATTAAATAACCTTACCAACCAGTCAACAATACAGTCACCCCCTTTTTTAATAAATTCCACTGCTCAGATTACAGAGGTATAAGTTTGTTGAGTATTCCTGGCAAATTATATGGGAGGGTATTGATTGAGAGGGTGAAGGAATGTACAGAGCATCAGATTGGGGAAGAGCAGTGTGGTTTCAGAAGTGGTAGAGGATGTGTGGATCAGGTGTTTGCTTTGAAGAATGTATGTGAGAAATACTTAGAAAAGCAAATGGATTTGTATGTAGCATTTATAGATCTGGAGAAGGCATATGATAGAGTTGATAGAGATGCTCTGTGGAAGGTATTAAGAATATATGGTGTGGGAGGCAAGTTGTCAGAAGCAGTGAAAAGTTTTTATCGAGGATGTAAGGCATGTGTACGTGTAGGAAGAGAGGAAAGTGATTGGTTCTCAGTGAATGTAGGTTTGCGGCAGGGGTGTGTGATGTCTCCATGGTTGTTTAATTTGTTTATGGATGGGGTTGTTAGGGAGGTGAATGCAAGAGTTTTGGAAAGAGGGGCAAGTATGAAGTCTGTTGGGGATGAGAGAGCTTGGGAAGTGAGTCAGTTGTTGTTCGCTGATGATACAGCGCTGGTGGCTGATTCATGTGAGAAACTGCAGAAGCTGGTGACTGAATTTGGTAAAGTGTGTGAAAGAAGAAAGTTAAGAGTAAATGTGAATAAGAGCAAGGTTATTAGGTACAGTAGGGTTGAGGGTCAAGTCAATTGGGAGGTGAGTTTGAATGGAGAAAAACTGGAGGAAGTGAAGTGTTTTAGATATCTGGGAGTGGATCTGGCACCGGATGGAACCATGGAAGCGGAAGTGGATCATAGGGTGGGGGAGGGGGCGAAAATCCTGGGAGCCTTGAAGAATGTGTGGAAGTCGAGAACATTATCTCGGAAAGCAAAAATGGGTATGTTTGAAGGAATAGTGGTTCCAACAATGTTGTATGGTTGCGAGGCGTGGACTATGGATAGAGTTGTGCGCAGGAGGATGGATGTGCTGGAAATGAGATGTTTGAGGACAATGTGTGGTGTGAGGTGGTTTGATCGAGCAAGTAACGTAAGGGTAAGAGAGATGTGTGGAAATAGAAAGAGCGTGGTTGAGAGAGCAGAAGAGGGTGTTTTGAAATGGTTTGGTCACATGGAGAGAATGAGTGAGGAAAGATTGGCCAAGAGGATATATGTGTCGTAGGTGGAGGGAACGAGGAGAAGAGGGAGACCAAATTGGAGGTGGAAAGATGGTGTGAAAAAGATTTTGTGTGATCGGGGCCTGAACATGCAGGAGGGTGAAAGGAGGGCAAGGAATAGAGTGAATTGGAGCGATGTGGTATACCGGGGTTGACGAGCTGTCAGTGGATTGAATCAAGGCATGTGAAGCGTCTGGGGTAAACCATGGAAAGCTGTGTAGGTATGTATATTTGCGTGTATGGGGGTGGGTTGGGCCATTTCTTTCGTCTGTTTCCTTGCGCTACCTCGCAAACGCGGGAGACAGCGACAAAGCAAAAAAAAAAAAAAAAAAAAAAAAAATATATATATATATATATATATATATATATGTATATATATATATATATATATATATATATATATATATATATATATATATATATATATGTATATATATATATATATATATATATATATATATATATATATATATATATATATATATATATATATATATATATATACGAATACAGTGTATATGAACGCGCACTACCATATAACATTCAAACCACCAACAGCCACGATCGAAACTGAGACCCCTGCGTAGCAGGGACAATCATAGCCTAGCTGTAATGCTCCAGCCTACTATGCTGGAGTACCGGGTTCGATACCGGCTGTTGGAAGTTTGTATGTTATGTATTCGTATACATATATGTATATATATATATATATATATATTTGACTTTTCTTCAACATAACACTAAAGAGGTTAGTCCAGTTACTGATGCAAATTTTGTTAAACAATTTTTCAAAATTTACTCGTGGATGAAGAGTTCGTCGTCACCAATTCGAAATTTTGTTTCTGTGATTTTTGAATGATGAGGTGGTCAGTGTTTGTCAGAGTTTCTCGTGAGGGCAGCTATAAACACTCAGTTTTTCACTCAGTGTGCGCTGTACAAGCCAACATATTGGCCTATGCATTTAAGACTGCAGGGTTACTTTCTATCTAGACATTCAGGATTAACTGTGCAGTTCTGATCTACACAGTTGAAACTTCAGTCAAGACTGAGCGTGTTTGGAAACCCTAACTTGCATGGGATAATGAAGCCGTTATCAGATGTAAGAAGTAGACTAAGACTGTTATTGCCGAGAGTTACTTTATCCATTTCTTTTTTTGAAAAAGTTTCTTCAGTGCAAATCAATGAATCTGTGTTTGTCTTGGTCTGTTGAAATATTTCACTCTACCCCAGGTGTGTCCATGTCACCTGCCGTCATACCTTCTTTGCTGTCAACAACTGATTTCCTTTCATTGTGTACAATGACTTCATGTTCTTCCTATTGTTCTAGAGGTCTATGTAAGACATCAGAATGCAGTTTTGTTGTTTTTATCAATAGCGATGTACAGAGAGTTATATGGACATACACCTGACTTATCTACTTTAACTGCACCTGGATAACATATCATATATCAGAACACCTCCTGTCTTATTAGTATGGTTATCAGTGAACATTTCATACTCAAATATTGTTAATTCAACGAATTTTTATGACCTCCATAACTCACCCATGTTTCCGAAGCTCTAGTTAAGTTTATTTCTTTTTTCAGTTAGAGTATACGATATAAGTTCGTTTCTATTTTTACAGTATGATTCTGGCGCTCTTGTACATTAAACGAACATGATTTTAAGATTTTTAAGACAACTAGGAATCATTTGTTCAAGCTCAATTTACATGTTTAAATTCCCGACAATGTTGGTTTCTTTACTAGTAAACTGAAATCTCTCGTCTCTCCTAATCTCAAATTACCTAACTAGGCTGGGACACCTTACTTAATGCCCAGCCGACCCACGTCTCTGCAAGAAGTAATCATAATACAGTGGAGCGTCGTTGAGATGCTCAACGTTTGGTAAGAAATGTTCAACCAAAAGCTGGCGCAATTCATCCAAATGCAGTGAATAACAATATTGACCATACGAGTGATATGCTGATGCCCACATGGAAAATACAGCAGGAAGATACGAGTGCCCTTCTGAGTATTTACATCTTCACTGATACAGAGATACATCAGCTCTGTATCCCTGATGATGTGGATATTCATGAAAGCACTCGGATCTTTGTACTTGATCTTCCCTGTAAGCCACCGGCATATTCCTGAATCATGTGTTCTTTTCTGATTTATCTGCATATGAGTGGTATGGACCACCACGTTTGAGTGGCCTGAAATTATGCCAAATCAGTCCGAGGAAGGAAATAGCAGTTATCCTCTTTCATACCCTTAATGGACATGGTTGTAGTACTATCACGGATTATTTCCTTGTCAGTCCATCCAGACATCAATGGACCTTTTAAGAAGACAAAAGAACAATCATGGGTCCTATTCCAAAACTTGGCACGTCTGTAGAAACCACATAACCTGAAATATAGTCTACACAAAGGCCTTGCCAAAACAGACCAGTGAACCAAAATCGAGCACATGTTGAGTGAAATGGAACACTGTCACCTGAATGCTCTGGCTAGTATCAGAAGGGAAAGTAGGACTAGTATACATATAAGAAATGTTTTATAACACAGTTTAAACAAGCTCTTTATCTGAGTTGGTTATGAACAAATGGTCATAAAATGTTTCACTTGTCACGTTCAAGGACAGCTCTTTAAGAGTTTACCATGGATGATAAAGATTTTTCACCTTCCTTTTGAACAGCCTTCTTTTTTTTTAAGGAAACACTGAAAATTACTAACAATTGAAAAGACAAGATTAAGGCAATTATGCGTTAAACAGAAAAAGACAAAGGCAAAGGAAGGGGTGGGACATCTACAGAGTCGCAGGAATGTGTTGATAAATGTAAGAAAGTAATTCCAAACTGATATGGGTGAGACTTTAAAGTGGTTCACGAATGGCGAGTGACTGTCAGCGGCAATGCACCTGATGGTGAGAGGAGTGAGGAAGAGAGGAGAGTCTTTTGGCAAGAGCTGAGAAAGTGAGTCAGCTATTCTAATGACAGTGATCGAGAATTAGTGGTCGGCGATTTGAATGCAACAGTGAGTGAAGTGGTATCTAAGGGTATAACAGAGGTACGTTGGGTACCCTATGTAAATAGATATGATGGACAACTTGTCGAGTTGTGAGCTGAAAATGGACTGTTGACTGGGAATACCTAGTCTGAAAAAAGGTGTATACAAAAGCATGCGTGGGTGAGTGGTGTAAGTGGTGAGTGGGCACCATTTGATTATATAGAAATTGATAGGCGTACAAAGAAGAGATTGTTGAATGCGAACGCGCTGTGAGGAGCCCTTATTAGAGTGTCTGATCACATTTTGGTAGGGGTGAGTGAGAAAGTTTGTAGTAGCTTAAGAAGAAGAAACGATGTGGATAAGAAGATGGTGGTGAAAGTGCACAAGATTGGAAAAGAGACTTGTGTGTGGAGATACCAGGAGATACTGGGTGAGACATGGTGTAGCGTGCGAGAAAACGAAACCAAGGGAGTCGGCTACGAAAAAAAAAGGCATTTCGTGAAGTACTGCTACATGCCCAGGTGAGATGGGTAGCACACGGAAGTTGGAAGGTGGGCGTGTGAGAAGGGGTAGCGAGTGGTGGAACGAAGTAGCTGAGTTGCAAGTGGGAGAGGAAAGAGAGGTGTATGGATGCTACATGAAGGGAAGGAGCGCGAGTTATAGGGAGATATACTAGAGAAAGCGATTGGAGGTCAAAGGGAAGGTACTGCGGCGATAAAAGAAGGCAAATGAGAGACGAAGTGAGCGATTATCACGTACTACAGGTAGATCAGAATTAAATGTTTTGGAAGGAGGTGAATAGTGTGAGGAGAACCTTAAGAGAACAAGTGGTGGCCACAGTGAGGGAAGGAAATAAGGAAGAAGTGACAGGAAAAAGATAGAAAATAAAGATGGAGTGAACTCTGTAAAGGACTATTGAATGTGTGTGATGATAGTGTGGCAGATGTTTAGTGTTCGGGACGTAGAGATATCCGGAAGAAGAGAGTCATGGTGAATAGTTCTTTAAAAAGAGATGAAGCAGTGAAAGCTTTGCATAAGATAAACTGTGGAAAACTGGCAGCAGCGAAAGAGATTGCAGGAACGACGGTATTGTTGCCTGGTTCGTCAGGATGTTCAACGTATATTCTAGCTCAAGGTGAGAGGCCTGAGAACTGGTGGAGTGCTAGAGGGCTGGAAGTGTAGGTTCGAATTACAGAGATGAAGTCTGTTGATTATACCTGGTAAGTCGTGTAAGAGAACGTTGATTGAAAAAGTGATGTCATACACAGCATCAAATTAAGGAGAAGCAACTGCCTCCAGGAGTGGCAAAAAATGTGCGGATCAAGTGTTTGCTGTGAGGAATTTGTGTGAGAAATACTTAATACAGAGGATATGTGCGAGTCATTTATGAATCTGGAAAAATCGTATTGTGAGGCTGATAGAGATGCCTTGTAGAGGGTATGTGGTGAGGGAGGAGAACTACTGGAAGCAGTGATGAGTTTTCATAGAGAGCAAAGGATGAGAACGATTGGGATTTGCATCAAGGGATATCACTACGGCTGTTTAGTCTGTCTAAGGATGGGGTGGTGAGGGAGGTAAACGCAAGGGTGTGAGCTTAGGATGTTAGTCAGATGTTGTGTCCGGGTCACACAGCTCTCATGGTGACTCATGTGAGCAACTGTGGCGGTTGGCGCCTGAATCTACAGAGTGTGTGAAAGGAGGACGTTGAGAGTTATTGTGAATAAAAGTAAGGCTCTGAAGTTCAGACAGGAGAGGGGGGAAGAGAAGTTGGTGTGAATGTGAGTATGAATGAGAAAATCTGAAGGAAGTGGAATGTTTCAGATACCTGGGAGAGGACAAGGCAGTGAATGAAATCACAGTAGCTGAGGTAAATCATATAGAGGTGAGGGGAGGACAAAGGTTCTGTGTGCAGAGAGAGGTTTATGGAGAGACCATCTTTTGTGGCGACAAAAATAGATAGGTTTGATGTCACAGTAATCACAGAGATGCTGTACGGGTGCGAGTCATGTATAATTGAATGAGAGTGGACGTGTTGGAAATGAAATGCTTACGGACAATGTGTTGTGTGAAGGGAGTTGATCATGGAAGGAGTGATAGTAAAACAGAGAGGTGTGGTAGTAAGGCTCTGCATTCTTACTGGACAGAGTTGAGTCGTAAGCGGTCCGACTTAGAAACTATCCAAAGCTTACTTCAGAACTTGACCCACTTGCCCTACGCCGCAGTGTTGGTTGACACTCCCTTTATAGGTATTACTTTGGCTTTGGTTCCTGAGAGTTGGCTGCCTGCGTGCCCTACCTACTTGCTAAACCACGCAATACTAGGTAAACTGCTGCGTCAAGGGAGACTGTTTTCATAACCGTTTTCATCATCACACGTCGAAGCTTTGAAACTCTCAACCTTCTCATGTCTTTCTCAGTAACTATGACGTGGGATACTTCAAAAGACAGGTTTTTCCACTTCCTCTAGAATTTGTAAATACTTTCCATTGTCTCTTCTTTTTCCCCTTCTTTAACCACTGTATATTTCAATTAAGGTTTGGCCTTGATGTGAACTTAAGTCCGACACTGGAGCATCCAACGTAAAAAAAGTTTAGCATGACTGAGGAAGTTGAAGAGGGAGTGCTGAAATTGTTTGGGCATATGGAGAGAATGAGTGAAGAGAGACTGACCAAGGGGATGTATCTGTCAGTTTGGCGCAAGCCAGTGGGAGGGAGAGACAGAGGAGATGGAGTTAAGGAGGCTTCGACCTCTCGGTGACAGAACATGCAAAAGAGGACGAGGTCTGCACATGACAGAGAGAATTGGTGTCGTTTGGTATGCAGGGAGGAACGTGGTGAGTGGGTTGTACACGGGCATATGAGATGGTCAGGGAAAACCACGGAAAGGACTGTCAGGCTTGGCTGTAAACAAGGGCTTTGGTTTCGGTACAATATACACGACAGTTAATGAGCAGATGTGAAAAGATGAAGCTTTTAATCATTACTAGTGTTTTTACTATATTAATGATAATAATAATAATAATAATAATAATAATTATAATAATAATAGAAATAATAATAATAATAATAATAATAATGATAATAATAATAATGATAATAATAGTAATAATGATAATAATAACAATGATAGAAATGAGGATGATAATAATAGTAATTATAATAATGATAATAATGATAATAATAATAATAATAATAATAATAATAATGATAATAATAATAATAATAATAATAATAATGATAATAATGATAATGATAATAGTAATAATTATAATAATAATAATAATAATAATGATAATGGTAATAATAATATTAATAATAATAATATTATGATCATTATTATGATTATTATTAATATCATAATTATGATTATCATTGTTATTATTATTATCATTATCATTATTATCATTATCATTATTATTATCACTGTCTACCGGCCCTACGGGAAGGGGATATCCAGGGGAATCTCCCAACCCCGACAACCAGACCCCCAGGCCTCTTCCACCCCGCCCACTCACACCCCAACCCCTTCGACCCTCTAACCCTCCCGACTCCCCCTCCAACCCCCTCGAACCTCCCGACTCCCCCTCCAACCCCTCAACCTTCCCGACTTCCCCTCCAACCCCATCTACCACCCATCATCCCAGCCTCCCACAACCTAACAATCCCTTAACCGCACCCTAACCGTTAGGGCGCCCAAAGGGTTTTGGTTATAGATACACGTACATAGATACTGACATATCGTAATCATTACTATCATAAAAGTCATGTATTACAGTAATGTTATTGTTATCTAGTGGGGTCAAATCACATAAGGGGATTTATAAACAAGAATGCGTCAGGTGGTATCAGGTCAGGTGGAGAAGTTCAGATTGCTTCCCAAGACCCGCTCACTGTGTCGAGTCCCTTGGAGCGACGAGGAAAAAAGTTTTGTTAGTAAGGGGACAGCGGGTGTTGGCCGGGCTTAAAGTTTTGATATGAAGACTGCAGGAGATCAAGTGATCAATAATGTACCACGTAGACATGTTGCGGTTGAAAGAGACTGGAGATGTTAAATTAATATTGAATGATATATGTATATATATATATATATATATATATATATATATATATATATATAT
Organism: Panulirus ornatus; assembly: GCF_036320965.1. Lineage (NCBI taxonomy): Eukaryota > Metazoa > Arthropoda > Malacostraca > Decapoda > Palinuridae > Panulirus > Panulirus ornatus. The sequence continues at coordinate 20,188,915 of NC_092227.1, forward strand.
ATATATATATATATATATATATATATACATGGAGAAAAACTGGAGGAAGTGAAGTGTTTTAGATATCTGGGAGTGGATTTGGCAGCGGATGGAACCATGGAAACAGAAGTGAGTCACGGGGTGGGGGAGGGGGCGAAGGTTCTGGGAGCGTTGAAAAATGTGCGGAAGGCGAAAACGTTATCTCAGAAAGCAAAAATAGGTATGTTTGAAGGAATAGTGGTTCCAACAATGTTATATGGTTGCGAAGCGTAGGCTATAGATAGGGCTAGGCGGAGAAGGATGTATAGGCTATAGATAGGGTTGGACGGAGAAGGGTGTATGTGTTGGAAATGAAAGGATTAGAGAGATGTGTATTAATAAAAAGTGTGGTTGAGAGAGCAGAAGAGGGTGTATTGAAATGGTTTGGTCACAAGGAGAAAATGAGTGAGGAAAGATTGATAAAGAGGATATATGTGTCAGAGGTGGAGGGAAAGAAGAGGAGTGGGAGACCAAACTGGAGGAGGAAGGATGAAGCGAAAAAGGTCTTGAGCGATCAGGGCCTGAACATACAGGAGGGTGAAAGGCGTGTAAGGAATAGAGTGAATTGTAACGATGCGGCATACTGGGGTCGACGTGCTGTCAGGGGATTGAACCAGGGCATGTGAAGCGTCTGGGATAAACCATGGAAAGTTATGTGGGGCTTGGATGTGGAAAGGGAGCTGTGGTCACGGTGCATTACACATGACAGCTAGAGTCTGTTTCTTTGGCACTATCTCGTTGAAACAGGGTTAGCTATGCTATTTGCTGTGTGGCGGGGTAGCGTCAGGAAAGGATGAAGGCAAGCAATTATGAATACGTACGTATGTATATATGTATATGTCTGTGTATGCATATGTCTATATGTTGATACGTATATGTATATATATGCAAGTGTATGGGCACATATGAGTGGATGGGCCATTCTTCGTCTGTTTCCTAGCACTACCTTGTTGACACCGGAAACAGCGATTAAGTATGAATACATATATATATATATATATATATATATATATATATATATATATATATATATATATATATATATATATATATATATATATATATATATATATATATATATATATATTCCTCGCGTGTCGTAGAAAGCGACTAGAGGGGACGGGAGCGGGGGGCCGGAAATCCTCCCCTCCTTGTATTAACTTTCTAAAATGGGAAACAGAAGAAGGAGTCACGCGGGGAGTGATCATCCTCCTCGAAGGCTCAGAGTGGGGTGCCTAAATGTGTGTGGATGTAACCAAGATGTGAAAAAAGGAGAGATAGGTAGTATGTTTGAGGAAAGGAACCTGGATGTTTTGGCTCTGAGTGAAACGAAGCTCAAGGGTAAAGGGGAAGAGTGGTTTGGAAATGTCTGGGGAGTGAAGTCAGGGGTTAGTGAGAGGACAAGAGCAAGGGAAGGAGTAGCAATACTCCTGAAACAGGAGTTGTGGGAGTATGTGATAGAATGTAAGAAAGTAAATTCTCGATTAATATGGGTAAAATTGAAAGTTGATGGAGAGAGGTGGGTGATTATTGGTGCATATGCACCTGGGCATGAGAAGAAAGATCATGAGAGGCAAGTGTTTTGGGAGCAGCTGAATGAGTGTGTTAGCGGTTTTGATGCACGAGACCGGGTTATAGTGATGGGTGATTTGAATGCAAAGGTGAGTAATGTGGCAGTTGAGGGAATAATTGGTATGCATGGGGTGTTCAGTGTTGTAAATGGAAATGGTGAAGAGCTTGTAGATTTATGTGCTGAAAAAGGACTGATGATTGGGAATACCTGGTTTAAAAAGCGAGATATACATAAATATACTTATGTAAGTAGGAGAGATGGCCAGAGAGCGTTATTGGATTACGTGTTAATTGACAGGCGTGCGAAAGAGAGACTTTTGGATGTTAATGTGCTGAGAGGTGCAACTGGAGGGATGTCTGATCATTATCTTGTGGAGGCTAAGGTGAAGATTAGTATGGGTTTTCAGAAAAGAGGAGTGAATGTTGGGGTGAAGAAGGTGGTGAGAGTAAATGAGCTTGGGAAGGAGACCTGTGTGGGGAAGTACCAGGAGAGACTGTGTACAGAATGGAAAAAGGTGAGAACAATGGAAGTAAGGGGAGTGGGGGAGGAATGGGATGTATTTAGGGAATCAGTGATGGATTGCGCAAAAGATGCTTGTGGCATGAGAAGAGTGGGAGGTGGGCTGTTTAGAAAGGGTAGTGAGTGGTGGGATGAAGAAGTAAGAGTATTAGTGAAAGAGAAGAGAGAGGCATTTGGACGATTTTTGCAGGGAAAAAAATGCAATTGAGTGGGAGAAGTATAAAAGAAAGAGACAGGAGGTCAAGAGAAAGGTGCAAGAGGTGAAAAAAAGGGCAAATGAGAGTTGGGGTGAGAGACTATCAGTAAATTTTAGGGAGAATAAAAAGATGTTCTGGAAGGAGGTAAATAGGGTGCGTAAGACAAGGGAGCAAATGGGAACTTCAGTGAAGGGCGTAAATGGGGAGGTGATAACAAGTAGTGGTGATGTGAGAAGGAGATGGAATGAGTATTTTGAAGGTTTGTTGAATGTGTCTGATGACAGAGTGGCAGATATAGGGTGTTTTGGTCGAGGTGGTGTGCAAAGTGAGAGGGTTAGGGAAAATGATTTGGTAAACAGAGAAGAGGTAGTAAAAGCTTTGCGGAAGATGAAAGCCGGCAAGGCAGCAGGTTTGGATGGTATTGCAGTGGAATTTATTAAAAAAGGGGGTGACTGTATTGTTGACTGGTTGGTAAGGTTATTTAATGTATGTATGACTCATGGTGAGGTGCCTGAGGATTGGAGGAATGCGTGCATAGTGCCATTGTACAAAGGCAAAGGGGATAAGAGTGAGTGCTCAAATTACAGAGGTATAAGTTTGTTGAGTATTCCTGGTAAATTATATGGGAGGGTATTGATTGAGAGGGTGAAGGCATGTACAGAGCATCAGATTGGGGAAGAGCAGTGCGGTTTCAGAAGTGGTAGAGGATGTGTGGATCAGGTGTTTGCTTTGAAGAATGTATGTGAGAAATACTTAGAAAAGCAAATGGATTTGTATGTAGCATTTATGGATCTGGAGAAGGCATATGATAGAGTTGATAGAGAAGCTCTGTGGAAGGTATTAAGAATATATGGTGTGGGAGGCAAGTTGTTAGAAGCAGTGAAAAGTTTTTATCGAGGATGTAAGGCATGTGTACGTGTAGGAAGAGAGGAAAGTGATTGGTTCTCAGTGAATGTAGGTTTGCGGCAGGGGTGTGTGATGTCTTCATGGTTGTTTAATTTGTTTATGGATGGGGTTGTTAGGGAGGTAAATGCAAGAGTCCTGGAAAGAGGGGCAAGTATGAAGTCTGTTGGGGATGAGAGAGCTTGGGAAGTGAGTCAGTTGTTGTTCGCTGATGATACAGCGCTGGTGGCTGATTCATGTGAGAAACTGCAGAAGCTGGTGACTGAGTTTGGTAAAGTGTGTGGAAGAAGAAAGTTAAGAGTAAATGTGAATAAGAGCAAGGTTATTAGGTACAGTAGGGTTGAGGGTCAAGTCAATTGGGAGGTGAGTTTGAATGGAGAAAAACTGGAGGAAGTGAAGTGTTTTAGATATCTGGGAGTGGATCTGGCAGCGGATGGAACCATGGAAGCGGAAGTGGATCATAGGGTGGGGGAGGGGGCGAAAATTCTGGGAGCCTTGAAAAATGTGTGGAAGTCGAGAACATTATCTCGGAAAGCAAAAATGGGTATTTTGAAGGAATAGTGGTTCCAACAATGTTGTATGGTTGCGAGGCGTGGGCTATGGATAGAGTTGTGCGCAGGAGGATGGATGTGCTGGAAATGAGATGTTTGAGGTCAATGTGTGGTGTGAGGTGGTTTGATCGAGTAAGTAACGTAAGGGTAAGAGAGATGTGTGGAAATAAAAAGAGCGTGGTTGAGAGAGCAGAAGAGGGTGTTTTGAAATGGTTTGGGCACATGGAGAGAATGAGTGAGGAAAGATTGACCAAGAGGATATATGTGTCGGAGGTGGAGGGAACGAGGAGAAGAGGGAGACCAAATTGGAGGTGGAAAGATGGAGTGAAAAAGATTTTGTGTGATCGGGGCCTGAACATGCAGGAGGGTGAAAGGAGGGCAAGGAATAGAGTGAATTGGAGCGATGTGGTATACAGGGGTTGACGTGCTGTCAGTGGATTGAATCAAGGCATGTGAAGCGTCTGGGGTAAACCATGGAAAGCTGTGTAGGTATGTATATTTGCGTGTGTGGACGTGTGTATGTACATGTGTATGGGGGGGGTGGGTTGGGCCATTTCTTTCGTCTGTTTCCTTGCGCTACCTCGCAAACGCGGGAGACAGCGACAAAGTAAAAAAAAAAAAAAAAAAAAAAAAAAAAATATGTACTTAGAGTTATTAATCATCTTTCTTACGTTCTCTAGTTTTCTCAATATCATTCTACCATCAGGTGGGTGTTCAAATACCATTTGTCAGTAGATCATCATTTATCACAGTCAAGCTTTCGTCTTCACAGATTTATCATCAAAAATCTACAAAACGGAAAAAAAGGTCACAAAACTTGGATAAGAAAATAAAACGGACGCAGAATATAAAAGCACTCGGAAAATTACAGCATATTGCACATAAAGTAAGGGAAACACTAAACAAATTAACAATCTCATGAAGTGTTTCACAATTGAAATACAACATATATGGAAACAGAAAAATAGAAAACTTACAGTCAAGGAAAAACATAGAACATTACACAAGAAAGTCCATCACTAAATACACTAAGAAGGGTCAAGCGAGACCTTATTATTTGGATGTGGAGCTGAGGACAGGTTGGATTCGTCTAATCAGGAACTCAACAGAAATTTCTGGTAAGGATCTTTCTGTTAGACTTAAGTAAGATAAATATAGTATAAGAACGGGACAAGAATCAAATTCCTTCATTAATTATGTAAAAAATTATGATCACTGTATTGACTGAAGTAATGCTATCTCAGTTATTAATTCTAACTTCTGTACCACGAAAAATATCACTGAATCTTCTATCAATAAATACACAAAGAGTTGTAACATCAATATCAGTGAAGGTCTATACAAATTCGATAGTTTTATTGTTGATAGAATTTGCAAAGAGTTCCCATTAATTTCCACATAATATATTTTATGATACGCATGCTGCCAGACTTGAACGCACCCAACCTCCATTCGGGTAGTCACTTGCTTACCTAATGGTGTCCTAGCTACGTCTCTTCGTTGTATATAAACTGACTGTTATATTTCTTTATCTCCCCTGATGATGTCATCATTACACGAAAGTGCACTTGGGAACTTATCGTGTTTCATATCCCCGTGGACTAGAAAGATATATATATATATATATATATATATATATATATATATATATATATATATATATATATATATATATATATATATATATATATATATATATATATATATATATAAACCACATTCAGTATTCATTCATTAAACAGCACCAATCCCTCTCTCTCAACCACAACACGTCTATGAGAAACATCATTCATCTCCTAATCCCCCGTTGTGTTGATGCTGATGTGGGACACTTCCTCGGGTGTGTGCGGCGCTGGCGTGACAGGTTGCGAGATCTGCCAGTCACTGCCTCACTGGGCTAGTAGCAGCGCCTGATATCCCTGGCTTCCCTGTGACATGTCGCTCATGTTTTCCTTCCGGAACATTTGATGGGGACTCACTGGTGCAAGATCCCGTGACTTCCCTGAGGGGCGCCTCATGGGGAGGTATCGTTCTCTCTTGTTCTCTCCCGCTCCCTTCCTCTTGTTCTTCCTTTCTACCCCTCTGTTTCATACATCCCTTGTTCCTGTCTCCCTCTTTCCCCTTCCTGTTTTCCATGTCTGTTTTTTCTTAACTCTAAATTCTTTTTTTCTACTCTTTCCCCTCGATCCTCTTTACCCACTTTACTCCCTCCTTTCCCATAACACTTTACTCTTCCCACTCCCTCTCCCTTCCAACGTCCTCCCTGTGCCAGTGTTCCATCTGACGTCATCAGTTATGCAAAGCGCCACAGGAGGAACTGATGAAAGATGTATCTACAGTACACAGCTCAGCTGTAGCTCACATCAATCTCTACTGCGTGTCATATGAGACAAGAGTTTATTTCACTTCCTTCTGTTCCACTTTTTCCAGTGTCTGTATTGATTAAAATGACATGCCATATTCTTGCCATCCAGCCTCTAGAAAGATAAATGGTTAGTACTGTAAACGCATGTTCGAGGAAATAACAGAAATAAATTGTTTTCGACCTTCACGTTCCCCGGCGTCATGTGACGAGGTCGAGGTCCAGCGAAAGGCAGAGGAATACAAGTAGTGTGGCCACAGGTTTGTCTCCCGCGCCAGGTCGAGGCCAGAGGTTATGATGGTCTCCGGGGCAGGTTTGGTTTGAACATCGGATGGATGTAACTGATACAATGAAATACGTACAGACGTATGGACATTGTCTGAAACAAATGTATTGCTCACCGAGCACGATGGTAGACGTAGAACACTCTTCAGTGAGCCAATATTTGTATCTGATCATTCCAGACAGAGGTAAGTTACTGGATGACCTAAGCGCGTCACACCAAAACTTGGGACGATCAAAACTGGACACTTCTACGACAGGAGACTACCGGGTACTGGGCTCTAGCTGGAACGGTGACTATCATGATGGAACTAACCAGAACTGCGGACTATTACGACTAGGGACTATTAGGACTGGGACCTGGTAGGACTCAGGACCAGCAGGATTGGTGACAAAGATGAGTCAATTTCTGTACAGGATTGATGTCACTTGAGCCTGTCCTCTAATGTTTACACTGACGCCATGTTTGAGCTAACAAACTTCTGCTGCAAATGACTTCTAGTGTGCTAGTGTGACCAAAGGTTATCGTGTGGTAAGGTGTGTATATTTCTTTCGTTAGTTTCATACTAGTCTCATCCTATCATCTAGATTGGTAGAATGAAGCGTGAGATAGTTCAGCGAATAATGGAATTGTTCAACTCATAATATGTAACATATGATGTAAAAGATATCTTCAGACATTACGTTTGAAAGTGAAATTAGAAAAAAATAGTTTTCGTGTAAGCATATAGATGAGACACTAGAAAGATGTTTTGTTCGTAAAAAGAACTGAGTATGTCGTTTATAATGGTTGCTCGACGTTGATGATTCGTTTCAAAAATTTTTCCTTATATATTTACAGTCTGTGACAGAGTATCTCTGATTGGTTTTTGTAAAACAGATGCATCGGAGTATTGAAGTTATGGGATTTCCTTCCTTAACCTATGTCTTTCCCCTCCGCTGTGTCAAAAACTCTTAATTCCTATTGCTGCTGTCTGCCTTGTGAAATGTAGAAATGAAACTCTTATTTTTTCTTTCTTTTCTTTCATACTTGCTTGTAGTTTTCCAAGTTAGACAAAAGGCGGCATTCGCTTCCATCCATTCAACAGCTCTCAAGTGACATGCGCCGAGACCTCAGCTCCCTATCCCCAATCAGGCCCCACATACCTTCCTATAGTTCCCCCGCCGCTTCTCATGCCCTGGGTCAGTCCACTTGACAGCATGACGCTCCCTGTGTACCACCTCGTTTCAATTCACTCTATCCCGTGCACACCTTTTACCCTCCTTTCCTGTTCAGGCTCCAGTAACCCAAAATCTTTTTCATTCCATCTTCCTATCTTCAATTTGGTCTCCCCAGTCTCCTTGTCCCCTCCTCTTATGACACATATCCTTTTTTTGTCAACCACACCTCACTCATTCACTCCACATTTCCAACCACTTCAGGACACTCTTTTCAGCTCTTCTCGTCAACACACCTTTCTGTTACCATTTTGTTACTTATTCCATGAAAGTACCCACACCACATACCATACTGTCCTCAAACATTTCATTTCTAACATATTTATCCTCCTCCACACATCCTCATCTATAGTGTAGCCCATGCCTCGCATTCATAAAACATCACTGGGATTTCTATACCTTCAAATATACTCGAAGTCGCCATTCAGAATAACATCTCTTTACACCTATTTCTCAATTCTACCAGAATCTTCGCCACCTCACCTAACCTTTGACTCCTATTTCCATAGTTTCATTTACTGCCATATTCACATTCAGGTTTTTTAAACAGTACATTTCCTCTAAATTTCTTCTACTCAAACTCAACTAATCTGTTCCTTTACCATACTAGACCAAATGATATCGTTTTATTCACATTTGATCTCAACTTTCACCTTTTACCCTTCTCCCAAACTCAGTCACCAACTTTTGCAGTTTCTCACTCGAATATGTCATTGCCATCAGCAAACATCAACTGACTCACATCTTGAGTTCCCCTCACTCCTTACAGACCGCATACTCGGCCCCTTGCTCCAAGATTCTTGCATCTACCTTCCTCACCACCCCATCCATAAACAAAGCAAACAGCCATGGTAACAACACGCATCACTCCTCCTGCAAACCAACCCTTCTCTGTAACCACTTACTCTTCTCTTTTCCTACCTGTACACGCACCTTGCATCCTTGATGAGATCTTTTCACTGCTTCTGGCAGCTTTCCTCCCATACTTTATATTTGTTAGACCTACAAGGCATCTCAATCAACACTATCATATTTCTATAGCCCTAATATATGTTCATAAAAAGGTAAGTTTTTGATGTGCAACAAAACCAGTCTATAAACTCAACATTCATCCACATGTCACAAGTTTCGGTCATGATTCTGTCAAATTCACGACACATCTGTCTCAAGCTGACAGTCAGCGAGAGGCAGACGGCAGACATATAATGTTTGATAACATCTACCATTGCTTAACGATACCCTTGCGTGATTATTGCCCTATAGATTCCTCGTACACATCTTCCTCACACAAACGTCATGACCTAAAGTCAGACAGTCACATAGCAACACCTCGCTTTCCTCTGGACATTCCGAAGTTTCAGATTTCATAAGATATGTATATCATATTTAACATTTAAAATGAAAGTTTCTCACAAAAAACTACAAAATCTATAAGACAGCTTTTCTGGAAACTCAGTATTTGATCCTCTTCTGAATATGCAAAACAAGTACAGATATCAAATTGATCTCAAAGAAAATAAACGGAAAAAGGTTTTATTGAGTTTTCTCAAACTGTAAACAAAAGGCGAACCCAGACGGTGTGCAGAGAGCACGAGTGGTAACAGGTTTCTGGGCTGTTCACTCTTTGTGCACTTGGAGCAGCAGCAGCACAAGCAAAACTTCATATGATCAGTGATGACCAAGTTTCCACCACCACGTAACTGTAGTGACAAGCCTGGTGGAAAAAAAAAATATTTGCTGGATATATTGTTAGTCTTGTTACTAAAACATAACTAGCGGTCTTTTGTGGAGTGACAGCGAGGGATTTATTTACCACGGACTACCAGAGCACCAGAGCCTCACGTCCTTTGGGACAGGGTCGTAATAACACGGCAATAGGGTCGTGATAACATGGATAGGATCAATATAACATGAAAATGGAATCGTGATAATATGGGAATAGGGTCGTGATAACATGGATAGGATCAATATAACATGAAAATGGAATCGTGATAATATGGGAATAGGGTCGTGATAGCACTAAGAGACGGTCGAGATAACGTGAAAATAGGGTCTTGATAACTGTGAGATAGGCTCGTGATAACATGGAAAGACGGTCATAATAAACTGGCGACAGGATGGTGATAACACTAAGGTAGGGGTCGTGAAAACATACAGATAGGACCTTGATAACATGGTGATAGGATCGTGACAACATGGAGATAAGGATGTGAAAACATGGAGATAGGATAGTGATAACATGGAGATAGAATCATAATAACATGGTAATAGGGTCGTGATAAGGTGGAGATAAAACCATAACATGGAGATAGGGCCCATATAACTTGGATATAGCGTCATGATAATACGGTAACAAGGTCGTGGTGATAAGTGCTTTTCTAAAAATGGGAAACAGAAGAAGGAGTCACGCGGGGAGTGCTCATCCTCCTCGAAGGCTCAGATTGGGGTGCCTAAATGTGTGTGGATGTAACCAAGATGTGAAAAAAGGAGAGATAGGTAGTATGTTTGAGGAAAGGAACCTGGATGTTTTGGCTCTATGTGAAACGAAGCTCAAGGGTAAAGGGGAAGAGTGGTTTGGGAATGTCTTGGGAGTAAAGTCAGGGGTTAGTGAGAGGACAAGAGCAAGGGAAGGAGTAGCAGTACTCCTGAAACAGGAGTTGTGGGAGTATGTGATAGAATGTAAGAAAGTAAATTCTCGATTAATATGGGTAAAACTGAATGTTGATGGAGAGAGATGGGCGATTATTGGTGCATATGCACCTGGGCATGAGAAGAAAGATCATGAGAGGCAAGTGTTTTGGGAGCAGCTGAATGAGTGTGTTAGTGGTTTTGATGCACGAGATCGGGTTATAGTGATGGGTGATTTGAATGCAAAGGTGAGTAATGTGGCAGTTGAGGGAATAATTGGTATACATGGGGTGTTCAGTGTTGTAAATGGAAATGGTGAAGAGCTTGTAGATTTATGTGCTGAAAAAGGACTGATGATTGGGAATACCTGGTTTAAAAAGCGAGATATACATAAGTATACTTATGTAAGTAGGAGAGATGGCCAGAGAGCGTTATTGGATTACGTGTTAATTGACAGGCGCGCGAAAGAGAGACTTTTGGATGTTAATGTGCTGAGAGGTGCAACTGGAGGGATGTCTGATCATTATCTTGTGGAGGCTAAGGTGAAGATTTGTATGGGTTTTCAGAAAAGAAGAGTGAATGTTGGGGTGAAGAGGGTGGTGAGAGTAAGTGAGCTTGGGAAGGAGACTTGTGTGAGGAAGTACCAGGAGAGACTGAGTACAGAATGGAAAAAGGTGAGAACAATGGAAGTAAGGGGAGTGGGGGAGGAATGGGATGTATTTAGGGAATCAGTGATGGATTGCGCAAAAGATGCTTGTGGCATGAGAAGAGTGGGAGGTGGGTTGATTAGAAAAGGTAGTGATTGGTGGGATGAAGAAGTAAGAGTATTAGTGAAAGAGAAGAGAGAGGCATTTGGACGATTTTTGCAGGAAAAAAATGCAATTGAGTGGGAGACGTATAAAAGAAAGAGACAGGAGGTCAAGAGAAAGGTGCAAGAGGTGAAAAAAAGGGCAAATGAGTGTTGGGGTGAGAGAGTATCATTAAATTTTAGGGAGAATAAAAAGATGTTCTGGAAGGAGGTAAATAAAGTGCGTAAGACAAGGGAGCAAATGGGAACTTCAGTGAAGGGCGCAAATGGGGAGGTGATAACAAGTAGTGGTGATGTGAGAAGGAGATGGAGTGAGTATTTTGAAGGTTTGTTGAATGTGTTTGATGATAGAGTGGCAGATATAGGGTGTTTTGGTCGAGGTTGTGTGCAAAGTGAGAGGGTTAGGGAAAATGATTTGGTAAACAGAGAAGAGGTAGTAAAAGCTTTGCGGAAGATGAAAGCCGGCAAGGCAGCGGGTTTGGATGGTATTGCAGTGGAATTTATTAAAAAAGGGGGTGACTGTATTGTTGACTGGTTGGTAAGGTTATTTAATGTATGTATGACTCATGGTGAGGTGCCTGAGGATTGGCGGAATGCGTGCATAGTGCCATTGTACAAAGGCAAAGGGGATAAGAGTGAGTGCTCAAATTACAGAGGTATAAGTTTGTTGAGTATTCCTGGTAAATTATATGGGAGGGTATTGATTGAGAGGGTGAAGGCATGTACAGAGCATCAGATTGGGGAAGAGCAGTGTGGTTTCAGAAGTGGTAGAGGATGTGTGGATCAGGTGTTTGCTTTGAAGGATGTATGTGAGAAATACTTAGAAAAGCAAATGGATTTGTATGTAGCATTTATGGATCTGGAGAAGGCATATGATAGAGTTGATAGAGATGCTCTGTGGAAGGTATTAAGAATATATGGTGTGGGAGGCAAGTTGTTAGAAGCAGTGAAAAGTTTTTATCGAGGATGTAAGGCATGTGTACGTGTAGGAAGAGAGGAAAGTGATTGGTTCTCAGTGAATGTAGGTTTGCGGCAGGGATGTGTGATGTCTCCATGGTTGTTTAATTTGTTTATGGATGGGGTTGTTAGGGAGGTGAATGCAAGAGTTTTGGAAAGAGGGGCAAGTATGAAGTCTGTTGTGGATGAGAGAGCTTGGGAAGTGAGTCAGTTGCTGTTCGCTGATGATACAGCGCTGGTGGCTGATTCATGTGAGAAACTGCAGAAGCTGGTGACTGAGTTTGGTAAAGTGTGTGAAAGAAGAAAGTTAAGAGTAAATGTGAATAAGAGCAAGGTTATTAGGTACAGTAGGGTTGAGGGTCAAGTCAATTGGGAGGTGAGTTTGAATGGAGAAAAACTGGAGGAAGTGAAGTGTTTTAGATATCTGGGAGTGGATCTGGCAGCGGATGGAACCATGGAAGCGGAAGTGGATCATAGGGTGGGGGAGGGGGCGAAAATTCTGGGAGCCTTGAAGAATGTGTGGAAGTCGAGAACATTATCTCGGAAAGCAAAAATGGGTATGTTTGAAGGAATAGTGGTTCCAACAATGTTGTATGGTTGCGAGGCGTGGACTATGGATAGAGTTGTGCGCAGGAGGATGGATGTGCTGGAAATGAGATGTTTGAGGACAATGTGTGGTGTGAGGTGGTTTGATCGAGTAAGTAACGTAAGGGTAAGAGAGATGTGTGGAAATAAGAAGAGCGTGGTTGAGAGAGCAGAAGAGGGTGTTTTGAAATGGTTTGGGCACATGGAGAGAATGAGTGAGGAAAGATTGACCAAGAGGATATATGTGCCGTAGGTGGAGGGAACGAGGAGAAGAGGGAGACCAAATTGGAGGTGGAAAGATGGAATGAAAAAGATTTTATGTGATCGGGGCCTGAACATGCAGGAGGGTGAAAGGAGGGCAAGGAATAGAGTGAATTGGATCGATGTGGTATACCGGGGTTGACGTGCTGTCAGTGGATTGAATCAAGGCATGTGAAGCGTCTGGGGTAAACCATGGAAAGCTGTGTAGGTTTGTATATTTGCGTGTGTGGACGTATGTATATACATGTGTATGGGGGTGGGTTGGGCCATTTCTTTAGTCTGTTTCCTTGTGCTACCTCGCAAACGCGGGAGACAGCGGCAAAAAAAAAACAAAAAAACCATAACATGGAGATAGGGCCCATATAACGTGGATATAGCGTCATGATAATACGGTAACAAGGTCGTGGTGATAAGTGCTACTTCATACATCGCTGTTTTCTCAGGGAATTTCACAGTTGCATTGTATGACAACACTGTCTTCCACCAAGAGAACGTTATGTGACGTCATGCAGTCACCCAGACGTCATAGGCTTTTCTGAATAACTCATTCGTGAAAGGACGAAGCCTACGAATCAGTGAATCCTTCTGTTTTCTTTAATGTACAGCGACGTGGTGTCACCGTTCTTTGTGTGGTTACACTGCAAGTGAAAAGTCACTTCTGTCATTGCCGGAAAGAGGCACAGTCTCGTCGAGGAATGTCTTGCTCCAGAGGAGTCCAGCAGTTTCCCTTCCACTGATTTCATCCTGGCGTTGAAGCTGTGAGAACCCTGAAGGGAATCCTGCGGTTATATGATCAGAACATTATATCTCCATCAGTAGAATCAAAGCTACGTGCAACCTTATATCTCCGTCAGTAGAATTAAAGCTACGTGCAACCTTATATCTCCGTCAGTACAATCATACATGGAACGTTACATCTCCGTCAGCGGAATTTTATACCGTTTAAAAGCATTTTTTTGAAGTATGAGAATAGTAGTATAATTTCAGAAGTAGAGGCATTGAATCCTCTTTCCTAGGAGAAGGGTATTGATGTTGCATGTCAGACGGGTATTACGCTCACTCGAGGAAATAACACGCTACGTGATTGGCAACTCCGTTCTACATGCGGTTTATCAGGTACAGACATTCAATATTCTTTTGTTGATATGTCTATAATTTTGTAAGCAACACTTTTCTTAAAACACGCTACGAGGTATACATATCATCCTCTTTATCTAGGTAAAGGACAGACAGTTACACAAAGGAAAATTTCTTCATAATGCCTATAATGAACTGTGCAAGTGTATATATAGCTTCTGTTTACTGTGACATGAACTACGTCAGTTGTGTGTGAGGTCCACTGACAGGGTACTCTGGTGCGCCCTCGTGTGCGGGGGCTGTCGCATGTTAGAGAGATGAAAACGACAGTGAACCTACTTACTTGCGAATACTATTGGAGAGATTTTGCCAAAAGGCAGGATTAGTATATAAGCAGGGTTAGCTCACAGGCCTCAGGGTAGGAAGATCTAGAGTTACGAGGAACGAGTCGTGTCCGTTTACGTACTGCCAAGTTTAATGTATGAAGAGAATTATGGTATATTAGTTGAGTGAGAGACAGCTGCCCACGCGTGCATGGGACAGAGAGATGGGGAAGCTATCCGAGCCAAAAGAGTGACACTTGACAGATAGTGAAGCTGAGAGAGAGAGAGAGAGAGAGAGAGAGAGAGAGAGAGAGAGAGAGAGAGAGAGAGAGAGAGAGAGAGAGAGAGAGAGAGAGAGAGAGAGAGAGAGAGAGAGAGAGAGAGAGAGAGAGAGATTTACATAAGAAAACAGGCAACAGAAAGCCTGATTGGCCTATGACGGGATTGTCTGGGAAAAAAAAGAAAAAAAGAAAGAAAGGCTTTTAACTTTACAAGAAAATGTAATTCCTCTCAGCATCTTTTAAACTATCACCGACTCCTCGCTGTTGTCATTAGCTCTACTATCCCCGTTATCGCTGTCGTTTATACAGATTATTTCTGGCGTTTTTCTCAGAGTATATCTGAATTTATACAATACATACGTATACATTTCATCGTATGCATATATATATATATATATATATATATATAGCATGCCTGCCTCTTGCACAGGGGTCCCAGGTTCGATCCTGGCTGTTGGACGTTTGTATGTTCTATGAAGGTGCGCGTTCATATGCACTTTATTCGTATATATATATATATATATATATATATATATATATATATATATATATATATATATATATATATATATATATATATATATATATATATATATATATATGTATATATATATGTATATATATATATATATATATATATATATATATATATATATATATATATATATATATATATATATATATATATATATATATATATATATATATATATATATATATATGTATATACACAGACATAATTCATAATTCATTCCCCGCCACACATGAAAAGAGAACTTCCTTCCCCCGCACGTGCGCAAGGTAGTGCTAGGAAAAAACAAAGGCCACATTCGTTCACACTCAGTCTTTAGCTGTCATGTAATAATGCACCGAAACCACAGCTCCCTTTCCACATCCAGGCCCCACAAAACTTTCCATGGTTTACCCCAGGCGCTTCAAATGCCCTGGTTCAATCCACTGACAGCATGTCGACCCCGGTATACCACATCGTTCCAGTTCACTTTATTCCTTGCAAGCCTCTCACCTTCCTACATGTTCAGGCCCCGATCGCTTAAAATCTCTTTCACTCCTTCCTTCCACCTTCAATTTGGTCTCCAACTTCTCGTTGTTCCTTCCACCTCCGACACATATATCCTCTTTGTCAATCTTACCTCACTCATTCTCTCCATGTGACCAAACCATTTCAACACACCCTCTTCTGCACTCTCAGCCACTCTTTTTATTACCGCACATTTCTCTTTCCCTTTCATTACTTACTCGATCAAACCACCTCACACCACATATTGTGCTCAAACATCTCATTTCAAACACATCCACCCTCCTACGCATAACCGTATCTATAGCGAACGTCTCGTAACCATATAACATTGTTGAACCACTATTCCTCTAAAAATACCCATTTTTGCCTTCGAGATTATGTTCTCGCCTTCTACGCCATCCGCTGCCAAATCAACTCCAATATATCTAAAACACTTCACTTCCTCCAGTTTTTCTCAATTCAAACTTACCTCCCAATTGACTTGTCCCTCAACCCTACTGTACCTAATAATCTTGCTCTTATTCACATTTACTCTCAGCTTTCTTCTTTCACACACTTTACCAAACTCAGTCACCAGCTTCTGTAGTTTCTCACCCGAATCAGCGGACAACAGCTGACTCACTTCCCAAGCTCTCTCATCCACAACAGACTGCATGCTTGCCCCTCTCTCCAAAAGTCTTGCATTCTCCTCCCCAACAACCCCATTCATAAACAAATTAAACCACCATGGTGACATCACACACCTGCCGCAGACCGACATTCTCTGAGAACCAATCACTTTCCTCTCTTCCTACTCGTACACATGCCTTACATCCTCGATAAAAACTTTTCACTGCTGCTAGCAACTTGCCTCCCACACCATATATTCTTAATAACTTCCACAGAGCATCTCTATCAACTTTATCATATGCCTTCTCCAGATCCATAAATGCTAAATACGAATCCATTTGTTTTTCTAAGTGTTTCTCACATACATTCTTCAAAGCAAACACCTGATCCACACATCCTCTACCACTTCTGAAACCACACTGCTCTTCCCCAATCTGATGCTCTGTACATGCCTTCACCCTTTCAATCAATAAAGTCCCATATAATTTCCCAAGAATACTCAACAAACTTATACATCTGTAATTTGAACATTCACCTTCATCCCCTTTGCCTTTGTTCAATGGCACTATGCATGCATTCCGCCAATCCTCAGGCACCTCACCATGAGCCATACATACATTGAATATCCTTACCAACAAGTCAACTGCACAGTCACCCCCTTTTTTAATAACTTTCACTGCAGTATCATCCAAACCCGCCGCCTTGCCGGGTTTCATCTTCCGCAAAGCTTTCACTACCTCTTCTCTGTTTACCAAATCATTCTCCCTAAACCTCTCACTGTGCACACCACCTCGACCAAGATATCCTATATCTGCCATTGTATCATCTAACACATTCAACAAACCTTCAAAATACCTCTCTGTCTCTTTCTCGCATCACCATTACTTGTTATTACCTCCCTATTAGCCCCCTTCACCGATGTTCATATTTGTTTTCTCGTCTTACGCACTTTATTTACCTCCTTCCAAAACATCTTTTTATTCTCCCTAAAACTTAATGATACTCTCTCACTCCAACTTTCATTTGCCCTCTGTTTCACCTCTTGTACCTTTCTCTTGACCTCCTGCCTCTCTTTTATACATCTCCAGTCATTTGCACTATTTCCCTGCAAAAAATCGTCCAAATGCCTCTCTTCCCTTTCACTAATAATCTTACTTCTTCATCCCACCACTCACGACCCTTTCTAATCTGCCCACTTCCCACGCTTCCCATGCCACAAGCATCTTTTGCGCAAGCCAACACTGCTTCCCTAAATACATCCCATTCCTCCCTCACTCCCCTTACGTCCTTTGCTCTCACCTTTTTCCATTTTTCACTCAGTCTCTCCTGGTACTTTCTCACACAAGTCTTCTTCCTACACTCACTTACTCTCTCTACTCTCTTCACCCCAACATTCTCTCTTCTTTTCTGAAAACCTCTACAAATGTTCACCTTCGCCTCCACAAGATAATGATCAGACATCCCTCCAGTTGCACCTCTCAGCACATTAACATCCAAAAGTCTCTCTTTCACGCGCCTATCAAATAACACGTAATCCAATAACGCTTTCTGGACATCTTTCCTATTTACATACGTATACTTATGAATATCTCTCTCTCTTTAAACCAGGTATTCCCAATCACCAGTCCTTTTTCAGCACACAAATCTGCAAGCTCTTCACCACTTCCATTTACGAGACTGAACACACCATGTACACCAATTATTCCCTCAACTGCCACTCAGTTTTACCCATATCAATCTAGAGTTTACTTTCTTACACTCTATCACATACTCCCACAACTCCTATTTCAGGAGTAGCGTTACTCCTTCCCTTGCTCTTGTCCTCTCACCAACCCCTGACTTTACTCCCAAAACATTCCTAAACCACTCTTCCCCTTTACCCTTGAGCTTCGTTTCACTCAGAGTCAAAACATTCCTTTCCTCAAACATACTACCTATCTCTCCTTTTTTTCCCATCTTGGTTACATCTACACACATCTAGACACCCCAATCTGAGCCTTAGAGGAAGATGAGCACTCCCCGCGTGACTCCTTCTTCTGTTTCCCCTTTTAGAAAGTTGAAATACAAGGAGGGAAGGGTTTCCAGCCCAACTCTCACGTCCCCTTTAGTCGCCTTCTACAACATGCGGGGAATGCGTGGAAAGTATTCTTTCTCCTCTATCCCCAGGGAAAGGGGAGAGATATATCATTTTCTCGATCATAGTTGTATATCGTTAACGAATTCTCTCCAATTGGTTTATTTCCAAAAGCGTAACAGGTGACGATTTGATGCACCTTCCTTTGAACTGTTATACATTAAACATTACATCATTTACCTGTCTCTCGTTATGAAAGTTCTAATTATCATACCATTCATCATCCGGCTGAGTAGAACACCTACCAATTTCCTCCCTGACATCAAGTTTTACAACTACTAGATCTTTGACATTTTCGTCAGTTATGTCATTCTCATCTACTTATCATCGATATATTTCAAGTCTCTTTAAGACTTATTTGCTTAGATTCCTATTCATTAAGTTCAATTAGGTTCTCATCTGCTAACTTGAAAATCACGATCAATCTGTTTTGCAGTTTCTCTGCTCTTGTCATTCTATTCATTCTCGTTTCATTTGTAAAACATCCTTGTTGAGTTTCTTATATCTCTCTGCCAGTGTATGATATCACTGTACAAAGAGCCTTGAAGCTAATACCGTTGGTCCCAGTACTCGTGAGAGAACCTCTCTCTCTTTTGAAACAGTTCCTTTTGTGGCCACTATGAATTTTCTGTTGAGAACTCTGCGATTTAGTTTTGTCTTCTACCTTTTATTTCTCCAACGAAATCTGAAGCTCAATTCATGAAATACAACTACAAATGAATATTAATTAATCCAGACAGCAACAAGCCACTGGTTCTTAACGAGTCTATTTGTAACATTTCAAGAGAATAGAAGCTCATGGTCTAGTGTGGGAGAAGTAGAAAGACATGCAGATTTTTCAGATAAAATCCTGTATACTTTTGATATTGCTAAAGTATGTGTGTGTGTGTGTGTGTGTGTGTGTGTGTGTGTGTGTAGGAGGGCGGGTCATGTCAGTCGTGGATTCGTTGCAAAATATTTATCCAATCTAAGCTTAAACGTATGTATGATACGTCTCTGAATCACTTTGATTGGTGATCATTCCATATGTTAACAATCCTGTTGAAAACCAAGTGATCCACCTCATTCAAGGCAAAACGATTGCCCACCAGTTTATAGCCATTACTGTGAGTGAAGTCAGACGAACCTATCCTCAATAGCTCATTTCATTCAGATCGTCGAAGCCTTTAATGATTCTGAATAACTGCATTAAATCACCACTTAACTTTCTCTTTTCCAGTGGAATCAATATGATGAGTTTGGAAGGATCTCATAGGCTTTGTTTCCTTCTCTCATTTACCTTTTAGAGCTCAACAGAATTCCTTGCCACTCTATCTTTTATTTTGGATTTGGAAAACTTTGCATTTTCCTCTACATTTTTCAAAATCAGAATTCATTTCCTCTTGTGATCCCAGTCCATCAGTTCGTCTAAATCAATTCGAAGCTGCTGAAGTTCAGTTTTATTGTGGATTTATTTCCCAACTTATCAATGCCCGCGAAATTAGATACCTTACAACGCAGCCCATTTCAGTGGTCAACAAAGATTTTGTCCCATGGAAAATAATATCTGTCTTATTTATTTTTGCTCGATCCAAATATGTTTTCAGAATTTCTCTATCAACTATAGTGTTTGTTCCAGCATACTCGCATATCATAACGTACGAAGCATTTGAAACAAGAAGTTTAACGAACTCAGCTATTTCCATTGTTTGTGAAGTGCAACAGGTTCTCTTTTGAAAGCACAATCCTAGCTAAATTAGTCACCAGAGGCCTGCAGAAACACGACTGGATATGTTGGGACATTCAGACAGTGCCCACTCCTGAATAGCAGCTCTCTGTCAGCTGCAGGCTGGAATTCACTGTCATTAATATATATATGAGAAACAGAACCATTACGTAGACAGATCCCTGTGACATCACTTGTTACGTATAAACATATAGAGGCTTAACCATTAATTAGGACTCTCTGTTTAAGGCCAGTCTGCCAATTTCCTAACATCGAGGCACAACCCAATCTATACTATGTGACTTAACTTTTGTTAGAAGCCTGTACTGCGGTACTTTGTCTAATGCATTTTGAAAATCTACGTAGATGATATCATCTTTCCTTTCATCATACATGTTGATTATTTCATGAAAGAAATCAAACAGATTTGCTAGGCATGAGCGATTTCGTCGACAACCATGCTGAGAATCGTTTATTAAGTGGTGGTCCTCTAAATGGTTTACAATCTTATCCCAACTGATAGTTTCAGAAAGTGTAACAACTACAGACATTAAACTAATTGGACAATAATTTCCAGGAAGTTATCTATTACTTTCTTTGATTGTCAGTGTCATATTAAGAAATCTATTTTCAATCCTCTGGAATATGTCCAGTAGCAAGTGACTTATTGAAAAGAGCAGAAGTAAAGGGTTTAAGTATCTCATTTTTCGACTGTTTCAGTAACCTCGGATAAAACTGATCTTGGCCTACCGTTTTATTTACTCTCATTCCATTTAGCGGTGGTTGTAATCCTTCATCTTATATTTCAGAACGCTGCAAACCTTTTCCCTTCTTAGCAATGGAACAAGATTCGGGACACAAGTTGTAGGTTTGATCTTATACAGAGATGGAAGAAAATGAAGAAAAAAACATTTAAAATCTTTGCAGTGTTTTCGTTGTCTTCAATCAAGTCACCATTGTCTGTAATGAATCGCCTAATTGACTGAGTAGTGATTCTCTTAATTGTAACATAACTATAAATCTCTCTAGAATTTCTATTGCTATTTGAAGCAACATACTTTTCATACCGACGTTTGCTTTGACGTATATCTCTAATTTTCTTTACACAAATTTACGTTATCTACCATATCGTGTTGGTTATTGGTGTCCTTAAGTTTCGTACGTGCTACTTTCTTCGACAACA
>NC_092227.1:20215127-20302627 GCF_036320965.1 Panulirus ornatus
TACATGGAATTGGAGATGGCAAGATGGAGTGAAAAGTGTTTTGAGTGCTCTGGGCCTCAACATATAGGAGAGTGAAAGGCATGCACAGGACAAAGTGAATTATTTACGGTGATGTTATACACATAGGACGACATGCTCTCACAGAACTAAATCAAGGCATATAAAACCGTCTGGGGAAACCACGGTAAGGTCTGTGGGGCTTGTTTGGGAATATATATATATATATATATATATATATATATATATATATATATATATATATATATATATATATATATATATATATATATATATATATATTATCCCTGGGGATAAGGGAGAAAGGATGCTTCCCACGTATTCCCTGCGTGTTGTAGAAGGCGACTAAAAGGGAAGGGAGCGGGGGGCTGGAAATCCTCCCCTCTCGTTTTTTTTTTTTGATTTTCCAAAAGAAGGAACAGAGAAAGGGGCCAGGTGAGGATATTCCCTCAAAGGCCCAGTCCTCTGTTCTTAACGTTACCTAGCTATCGCGTGAAATGGCGAAGTGTGAAAAAAAAAAAAGATATATATATATATATATATATATATATATATATATATATATATATATATATATATATATATATATATATATATATATTCCTATAAGTCTACGGGGAAAATGAAACACGATAAGTTCCCAAGTGCACTTTCATGTAATAATCACATCATCAGGGGAGACACAAAAGAGAAATATAAGTCAGTTGATATACATCGAAGTAACGAAGCTAGGACGCCATTTGGTAAACATGTGATTGTCCAAAGCATACAACGAGCGTTCATAAACTTACCATTTTACAAATTTTATCAACAACAAAGTTATCTAATTTGTATAGACCATCACTAATATTGAGAATATAATTCTTTGTGTATCTAATAATAGAAGATTCAGTGATATTTCTCTTGGTAATAGAGTTAGAGTTAATAATTGAGATTGCATTACTGAAGTCGATAGAATGATCATAGTTTTTAATGTGATTAAACAAGGCATTTGATTCTTGTCTCGTTCTTATACTATATTTATTTTGCTTAAGTCTAACAGAAAGATCCTTACCAGTCTGATCAACATCAAATTTTTCAAAATTTCCACAAGGCATTTTATAGATCCAAGAGAATTTTCTGACTTATATTTCTCTCTTGTGTCTCACCTAATGATGTGAATATTTCACGAAAGTGCACTTGGGAACTTACCGTGTTTCTTATATATATATATATATATATATATATATATATATATATATATATATATATATATATATATATCTGAAGAATGTATGTGACAAATACTTAGTAAAGCAAATGGATTTGGAGAAGGCATATGATAGGGTTGATAGAGATGCTCTGTGGAAGGTATTAAGAATATATGGTGTGGGAGGCAAGTTGTTAAAAGCAGAGAAAAGTTTTTTTCGAGGATGTAAGGCATATGTATGTATAGCAAGAGAGGAAAGTGATTTGCTCTCAGTGAATGTAGGTTTGCGGCAGGGGTGTGTGGTGTCTCCATGGTTGTTTAATTTGTTTATGGATGGGGTTGTTAGGGAGGTGAATGCAAGAGTTTTGGAAAGAGGGGCAGGTATGAAGTCTGTTGTGGATGAGAGAGCTTGGGAAGTGAGTCAGTTGTTCGCTGATGATACAGCACTGGTGGCTGATTCATGTGAGAAACTGCAGAAGCTGGTGACTGAGTTTGGTAAAGTGTGTGAAAGAAGAAAGTTAAGAGTAAATGTGAATAAGAGCAAGGTTATTAGGTACAGTAGGGTTGAGGGTCAAGTCAATTGGGAGGTAAGTTTGAATGGAGAAAAACTGCAGAAAGTAAAGTGTTTTAGATATCTGGGAGTGGATCTGGCAGCAGATGGAACCATGGAAGCGGAAGTGGATCATAGGGTGGGGGAGGGGGCGAAAATCCTGGGAGCCTTGAAGAATGTGTGGAAGTCGAGAACATTATCTCGGAAAGCAAAAATGGGTATGTTTGAAGGAATAGTGGTTCCAACAATGTTGTATGGTTGCGAGGCGTGGGCTATGGATAAAGTTGTGCGCAGGAGGGTGGATGTGCTGGAAATAAGATGTTTGAGGACAATGTGTGGTGTGAGGTGGTTTGATCGAGTAAGTAATGTAAGGATAAGAGAGATGTGTGGAAATAAAAAGAGCGTGGTTGAGAGAGCAGAAGAGGGTGTTTTGAAATGGTTTGGGCACATGGAGAGAATGAGTGAGGAAAGATTGACCAAGAGGATATATGTGTCGGAGGTGGAGGGAACGAGGAGAAGTGGGTGACCAAATTGGAGGTGGAAAGATGGAGTGAAAAAGATTTTGTGTGATCGGGGCCTGAACATGCAGGAGGGTGAAAGGAGGGCAAGGAATAGAGTGAATTGGATCGATGTGGTATACCGGGGTTGACGTGCTGTCAGTGGATTGAATCAGGGCATGTGAAGCGTCTGGGGTAAACCATGGAAAGTTGTGTGGGGCCTGGATGTGGAAAGGGAGCTGTGGTTTCGGGCATTATTGCGTGGCAGCTAGAGACTGAGTGTGAACGAATGGGGCCTTTGTTGTCTTTTCCTAGTGCTACCTCGCACACATGAGGGGGGAGGGGGAAGGTATTCCATGTGGGGCGAGGTGGCGATGGGAGTGAATGGGGGCAGACAGTGTGAATTGTGTGCATGAGTATATATGTATGTGTCTGTATATGTATATATATGTGTACATTGAGATGTATAGGTATGTATATATGCGTGTGTGGAAGTGTGTGTGTATACATTGTGTATGGGGGTGGGTTGGGCCATTTCTTTCGTCTGTTTCCTTGCGCTACCTCGCAAACGCGGGAGACAGCGACAAAGCAAATAGAAAAAAAAAAAAATATATATATATATATATATATATATATATATATATATATATATATATATATATATATATGGATGGGGTTGTTAGGGAGGTGAATGCAAGAGTTTTGGAAAGAGGGGCAAGTATGAAGTCTGTTGGGGATGAGAGAGCTTGGGAAGTGAGTCAGTTGTTGTTCGCTGATGATGCAGCGCTGGTGGCTGATTCATGTGAGAAACTGCAGAAGCTGGTGACTGAGTTTGTTAAAGTGTGTGAAAGAAGAAAGTTAAGAGTAAATGTGAATAAGAGCAAGGTTATTAGGTACAGTAGGGTTGAGGGTCAAGTCAATTGGGAGGTGAGTTTGAATGGAGAAAAACTGGAGGAAGTGAAGTGTTTTAGATATCTGGGAGTGGATCTGGCAGTGGATGGAACCATGGAAGCGGAAGTGGATCATAGGGTGGGGGAGGGGGCGAAAATTCTGGGAGCCTTGAAGAATGTGTGGAAGTCGAGAACATTATCTCGGAAAACAAAAATGGGTATGTTTGAAGGAATAGTGGTTCCAACAATGTAGTATGGTTGCGAGGCGTGGGCTATGGATAAAGTTGTGCGCAGGAGGGTGGATGTGCTGGAAATAAGATGTTTGAGGACAATGTGTGGTGTGAGGTGGTTTGATCGAGTAAGTAATGTAAGGATAAGAGAGATGTTTGGAAATAAAAAGAGCGTGGTTGAGAGAGCAGAAGAGGGTGTTTTGAAATGGTTTGGGCACATGGAGAGAATGAGTGAGGAAAGATTGACCAAGAGGATATATGTGTCGGAGGTGGAGGGAACGAGGAGAAGTGGGTGACCAAATTGGAGGTGGAAAGATGGAGTGAAAAAGATTTTGTGTGATCGGGGCCTGAGCATGCAGGAGGGTGAAAGGAGGGCAAGGAATAGAGTGAATTGGATCGATGTGGTATACCGGGGTTGACGTGCTGTCAGTGGATTGAATCAGGGCATGTGAAGCGTCTGGGGTAAACCATGGAAAGTTGTGTGGGGCCTGGATGTGGAAAGGGAGCTGTGGTTTCGGGCATTATTGCGTGGCAGCTAGAGACTGAGTGTGAACGAATGGGGCCTTTGTTGTCTTTTCCTAGTGCTACCTCGCACACATGAGGGGGGAGGGGGAAGGTATTCCATGTGGGGCGAGGTGGCGATATGAGTGAATGGGGGCAGACAGTGTGAATTGTGTGCATGAGTATATATGTATGTGTCTGTATATGTATATATATGTGTACATTGAGATGTATAGGTATGTATATTTGCGTGTGTGGAAGTGTGTGTGTATACATTGTGTATGGGGGTGGGTTGGGCCATTTCTTTCGTCTGTTTCCTTGCGCTACCTCGCAAACGCGGGAGACAGCGACAAAGCAAATAGAAAAAAAAAAATATATATATATATATATATATATATATATATATATATATATATATATATATATATATATATATATATATGGATGGGGTTGTTAGGGAGGTGAATGCAAGAGTTTTGGAAAGAGGGGCAAGTATGAAGTCTGTTGGGGATGAGAGAGCTTGGGAAGTGAGTCAGTTGTTGTTCGCTGATGATGCAGCGCTGGTGGCTGATTCATGTGAGAAACTGCAGAAGCTGGTGACTGAGTTTGGTAAAGTGTGTGAAAGAAGAAAGTTAAGAGTAAATGTGAATAAGAGCAAGGTTATTAGGTACAGTAGGGTTGAGGGTCAAGTCAATTGGGAGGTGAGTTTGAATGGAGAAAAACTGGAGGAAGTGAAGTGTTTTAGATATCTGGGAGTGGATCTGGCAGCGGATGGAACCATGGAAGCGGAAGTGGATCATAGGGTGGGGGAGGGGGCGAAAATTCTGGGAGCCTTGAAGAATGTGTGGAAGTCAAGAACAGTATCTCGGAAAGCAAAAATGGGTATGTTTGAAGGAATAGTGGTTCCAACAATGTTGTATGGTTGCGAGACGTGGGCTATGGATAGAGTTGTGCGCAGGAGGATGGATGTGCTGGAAATGAGATTTTTGAGGACAATATGTGGTGTGAGGTGGTTTGATCGAGTAAGTAACGTAAGGGTAAGAGAGATGTGTGGAAATAAAAAGAGCGTGGTTGAGAGAGCAGAAGAGGGTGTTTTGAAATGGTTCGGGCACATGGAGAGAATGAGTGAGGGAAGATTGACCAAGAGAATATATGTGTCGGAGGTGGAGGGAACGAGGAGAAGAGGGAGACCAAATTGGAGGTGGAAAGATGGAGTGAAAAAGATTTTGTGTTATCGGGGCCTGAACATGCAGGAGGGTGAAAGGAGGGCAAGGAATAGAGTAAATTGGAGCGATGTGGTATACCGGGGTTGACGTGCTGTCAGTGGATTGAATCAAGGCATGTGAAGCGTCTGGGGTAAACCATGAAAAGCTGTGTAGGTATGTATATTTGCGTGTGTGGACGTATGTATATACATTTGTATGGGTGTGGGTTGGGCCATTTCTTTCGTCTGTTTCCTTGCGCTACCTCGCAAACGCGGGAGACAGCGACAAAGCAAAAAAAAAAAATATAAATATATGCATATATGTATTGGAAAGGATCACAATTTTGGCGTGGTCAATATATTCCTATGAGTCCAAGGGGAAATTGAAACACGAAAAGTTCCCAAGTGCACTTTCGTGTAATAATCACATCATCAGGGGAGACACAAGAGAGAAATATAACAGTCAGTTGATATACATCGAAGAGACGAAGCTAGGACGCCATTTGGCAAACATGTGATTGTTTTGGACAAATATATATACCTATACATCTCAATGTATACATATATACACACACACAGACATATACCTATATACACATGTACATAATTCATACTGTCTGCCTTTATTTATTTCCATCGCCACCTCGCCACACATGGATTAACAACCCCCTCCCCCCTCATGTGTGCGAGGTAGCGCTAGGAAAGACAACAAAGGCCCCATTCTTTCACACTCAATCTCTAGCTCTCATGTAATTATGCACGATGGACGAAAGAATGGCCCAACCCACCCACATACACATGTATACACATACACGTCCACACACGCACATATACATGCCTATACATCTCAACATATACATATACATATATACACATGTTCAGAATTCATACTGTCTGCTCTTATTCATTCCCGTCACCACCCCGACAGACATGAAATGACAGCCCCCACCCCCTGCATGTGCGCGAGGTAGCGCTAGGAAAAAACAAATGCCACATTCATTCACACTCAGTTTGTAGCTGTCATGTATAATGCACCGAAACCACAGCTCCCTTTCCATATCCAGGCCCCACAGAATTTTCCATGGTTTACCCCAGACGCTTCTCAACCATGCTCTTTTTATTACCACACATCTCTCTTACCCTTTCATTACTTACTCGATCAAACCACCTCATACCACATATTGTCCTCAAACATCTCATTTCCAGCACATCCACCCTCCTCCGCAAAACTCTATCTATGGCCCACATCTCGCAACCATATAACATTGTTGGAACCACTATTCCTTCAAATATATCCATTTTTGCTTTCCAAGATAACGTTCTCCACTTCCACACATTTTTCAACGCTACCAAAACTTTCGCCTCCTCCCCCACCCTATGATTCACTTCCGCTTCCATGGTTCCATCCGCTGCCAAATCCACTCCCAGATATCTAAAACACTTCACTTCCCCGTTTTTCTCCATTCAAACTTGCCTCCCAATTGAATTGTCCCTCAACCCTACTGTACCTAATAACCTTACTGTTATTGACCTAAACTCTCAGCTTTCTTCTTTCACACACTTTACCAAACTCAGTCACCAGCTTCTGCAGTTTCTCACCCGAATCAGCCACCAGCGATGTATTATCAGCGAACAACAACTGACTCACTTCCCAAGCTCTCTCATCCACAACAGACTGCATACTTGCCCCTCTTTCCAAAACTCTTGCATTCACCTCCCTAACAACCCCATCCATAAACAAATTAAACAACCATGGAGACATCACGCACCGCTGCCGGAAACCAACATTCACTGAGAACCAATCACTTTCCTCTCTTCCTACACGTACACATGCCTAATATCCTTGATAAACACTTTTCATTGCTTCTAACAACTTGCCTCCCACACCATATATTCTTAATACCTTCCATAGAGCTTCTCTATCAACTCTATCATATGTCTTCTCCAGATCCATAAATGGTGCATACAAATCCATTTGCTTTTCTAAGTATTTCTCACATACATTCTTCAAAGGAAACCATTGATCCACACTTCCTTTACCACTTCTGAAACCACACTGCTCTTCCCCAATCTGATGTTCTGTACATGCCTTCACCCTCTCATTCAATACCCTCCCATATAATTTTCCCAGAATACTCAACAAACTTATACCTCTGTAATTTGAGCACTCACGCTTATCCCCTTTGCTTTTGTACAATGGCACTATGCAAGCATTCCGCCAATCCTCAAGCACCTCACCATGAGTCATACATACATTAAAGAACCTTACCAACCAGTGAACAATACAGTCACCACCTTTTTTGATAAATTCCACTGCAATACCATCCAAACCCGCTGCCTTGCCGGCAAAGCTTTTACTAACTCTCCTCTGTTTACCAAATCATTCTCCCTAACCCTCTCACTCTGCACACCACCTCGACCAAAACACCCTATATCTGCCATTCTATCATCAAATACATTCAACAAACCTTCAAAATACTCACTCCATCTCCTTCTTACATCATCACTACTTGTTAACACCTCCTCATTAGCCCCCTTCATTGATGTTCCCATTTGTTCCCTTGTCTTACACACTTTATGTACCTCCTTCCAAAACATCTTTTTACTCTCCCTAAAATTTAATGATACTCTCTCACCCCAACTCTCATTTGTCCTCTTTTTCACCTCCTGCACCTTTCTCTTGACCTCCTGCATCTTTCTTTTGTACATCTCCCAGTCATTTGCATTATTTCCCTAAAGAATAGTCCAAATGCCTCTCTCTTTTCTTTCACCAAAAATCTTACTTCTTTATCTAACCACTCACTACCCTTTCTAATCTGCCCATCTCCCATGCTTCTAATGACACAAGAATCTTTTGTGCAAGCCATCACTGCTTCCCTAAATACATCCCGTTCCTCCACCACTCCCCTTACGTCGTTTGTTCTCACCTTTTTTCATTCTGTACTCAATCTCTCCTAGTACTTCCTCACAGAAGTCTCCTTCCCAAGCTCACTTACTCTCACCACTCTCTTCACCCCAAGATTCTCTCTTCTTTTCTGAAAACCTCTACAAATCTTTACCTCCCCTCCACAAGTTAATGATCAGACATCCCTCCAGTTGCATCTCTTAGCACACTAACATCCAAAAGTCTCTCTTTCGCTTGCCTATCAATTGACACGTAATCCAATAAAGCTCTCTGGCCATTTCTCCTACTTACATACCCATACGTATGTATATCTCTCATCTTAAACTAGGTATTCGCAATCACCAGTCCTTTTTCAGCACATAAACCTATAAGCTCCTCACCATTTCCATTTACAACACTGACCACTCCATGTACACCAATTATTCTCTCAACTGCCACATTACTCACTTTTGCATTCAAATCGCCCATCACTACAGCCCGGTCTCGTGCATCAAAATTACTCAGCTGCTCTCAAAATACTTGTCTCTCATGATGTTTTTTCTCAACCCAGGTACGTATGCACCAATAATCACCCATCTCTCTCCATCCACTTTCAGTTTTACCCATATCAATCTATAGTTTACTTTCTTACACGCTGTCAGATACTCCCACCACACCTGTTTCAGGAGGAGTGCTACTCCTTCCCTTGCTCATGTCCTCTCACTAACCCCTGACTTTACTCCCCAGACATTCCTAAACCACTCTTCCCCTTTACCCTTGAGCTTCGTTTCACTCAGAGCCAAAACATCCAGGTTCCTTTCCTCAAATATACTACGTACCTTTTTTTCATCTTGGTTACATCCACACACATTTAGACACCCCAATCTGAGCCTACCAGGAGGATGAGCGCTCCGTGCGTGACTCCTTTTGTTTCCCCGTTTAGAAAGTTAAATTACAAGAAGGGGAAGGTTTCTAGTCCCCTGCTCCCGTCACCTTTAGTCGCCTTCTACGACACGTGAGAAATGCGTGGGAAGTATTCTTTCTCCCCTATCCCCCGGGATAGATATATTTCTATATTTATTTCATTTATTATATTTTGTCGCTGTCTCCCGCGTTAGCGAGGCAGCGCAAGGAAACAGACGAAAGAATGGCCCAACCCAACCACATACACATGTATACACATAGACGTCCACACACGCACATATACATACCTATACATCTCAACGTATACATATATATATACACACACAGACATTTACATATATACACATGTACATAATTCATACTGTCTACCCTTATTCATCCCGTCGCCACCCCGCCAAACATGAACGACAACCCCCTCCCCCCTCATTTGCGCGAGGTAGCGCTAGGAAAAGACAACAAAGGCCACATTCGTTCACACTCAATCTCTAGCCGTCATGTATAATGCACCGAAACCACAGCTCCCTTTCCACATCCAGGCCCCACAAAACTTTCCATGGTTTACCCGAGACGCTTCACATGCCCTGGTTTAATCCATTGACAGCACATCGACCCCGGTATACCACATCGTTCCAATTCACTCTATTCCTTGCACACCTTTCATCCTCCTGTATGTTCAGGCCCCGATCACTCAAAATCTTTTTCACTCCATCTTTCCACCTCCAATTTGGTCTCCCACTTCTCCTCGTTCCCTCCACCTCTGACACATATATCCTCTTGGTCAATCTTTCCTCACTCATTCTTTCCATGTGACCAAACCATTTCAAGACACCCTCTTCTGCTCTCTCAACCACACTCATTTTATTACCGCACATCTCTCTTACCCTTTCATTACTTACTCGATCAAAGCACCTCACACCACATATGTGTGTGTGCGTGTGTGTGTGTGTGTGTGTGTGTGTGTGTGTGTGAGTGGATGGGATGTTCTATACATGCACATTTTCATACGTGCTTGATTTTGACGATGTACAGAATGAGCAATGCTTAGCTACTTATCCTTTCTTCACCTGATAAGTCCGTCTTGGGATTATACATAAGGCACCAAAACCACGTCTTCAGAGAAATCTCTCACACACATGAAAACACTTACAACATACACTTGCATATAGTATTTTTATTCTTCTTTTTCAAAACTTCACCCTCCCATGCCGTACCCCTTTCTACTGGCTTTAGTAACCCTATTGAAAACTGATACATGGGAGTATATGGGAAAGATAAAACAACAGATGGCCTGTCGGCCCATGTCTCAGTTATGTCTTGAACTTGTATCTGTTTATCCCTACACTAAGCTAAAGATGAAAGGATAGAATAGTAAAAGGCTATCTCACCACCCCACGGTAGCAACAGGCGGCAGGTGAGACAGAGAAAGAGAGACAACGGACTTACTTTCGACGAAATTTTGTTGAAAGCTCTAGTGCGCTGCCCTCACCGCAGGAAAATGTAGTTACGATGGACGAAGGGCGACTCGTGTGAGGTACGTGTGTCAAGTGTCATGTGGAGAGAACGTGTGTTTGTGGAATGAAAGCTAGCAGTTCATATGTGGATGAGGCAGAGAGGAAAAGAAACAGATTAATAGATAGAAGAATAGAGAGAGAGAGAGAGAGAGAGAGAGAGAGAGAGAGAGAGAGAGAGAGAGAGAGAGAGAGAGAGAGAGAGAGAGAGAGAGAGAGAGAGAGAGAGAGAGAGAGAGAGAGAGAGCACTCAATGATAACGAGAACCCCCTCATTACGTGCACTAACCAGTCACTTCCACCTCACAATCCCTACACATTGCCTGAGTCCACCTCAGTCTACCCATCCCCACCAGTACACCGGCTATCACCATCATCACCAGCAACAACGGTACCCTTCGCCACCACTGTTAGTAAACCACCAACACCACGATCGTCTACATCACCACCACTGTCACCAACATCACCACCATTATCTACATCACAATAACTGCCTGCGTCACCACGACGCTCAGCACCGCTATCACCCCATCCACAAACATCATTATCTGTTCCACTTACGGCAGAGCCACACACACGGCTACCTTCCTGTCCTTCACTAATATCACATGAGAACCATCACCACCTCACTTCATACACCACTACTGTCACCAGCAATACACTACCAACAATAGGAGTCTCGTTAGTGCCCTACAACCACCATCACGACTCACCATTTCCACTAACAACAGCACTAACAACACGATCATCATCATTAACACCACTAACACCACTGAATATAAGGCCGTCACTATATCCCCAACAGCAGGAAAACGTGACCAGAATCACTCCAATATCATAAACAATTCGACCAATTCAGTTTTACAATAATTTTGCCATGCCCTTGATTCGCAGGTTTGCGTGGAGAGTCGGGCCCTGCAGGAAAAGCTGGCTGCAGTTACTGATGAAATGACTGTTCCAACACACAAGGTAGACGTCCCTCAGGACATCATCGACTCTAGCTTGCATAGAGCACCAGGAAGTGAGCCATCAACGTCGGGAAGCAGCGCTGTGGGTGTTGACACACACCAAAGCAATCCTTTTGCTCTCACGGAAGAAAGCCGACACTTCCAGGTAGTGTGACAAGATGCGAAACCCCATAAACGTTTACCATCGATGCTAATAATTATAAATAATCGGTTTCAAGTCTTGGATGACGTCGAGGACAACGAACATGAAGTAAGGCTTGTCGACGACTCTCTGATTCGAGGAAAGTTGGAGGAATTCTGCGCTACGAAATCTTCACGCCGTCAACGCTTTTGTCTTCCAAATGCAAACATAGATGATGTTGTCAACATGGCTCGTATAAAGAAAACCCACCCACCTTCGTAATTACCCTTCGAAGTCTACCTCAGTTTCATCTGAAATATTCTAAGTTAACGCTCGGAGAAAACGCAATAATCTCAGAGTTTGAAAAACAGAGTTAGAAGGAAATTAAGGTATGTTTGTCATATCCAAATCTTGATTAGACATCAGTGTTAGAAATTTCCTTACCGAATACTCAATTTCAGGTTACACTAATAAGGACAGTTAGGCGGTGGTGTTCTGCTCTTAGTTTTAACTCATCTAATTCTCGTAGTAGAATATGTTGCAGCATCTGAGAAAGCCTTCTCTTTTGTAGCAATTAAAGATAACCTTAGTAATAAATTGGCAGTAGGACTAGTTCATAGCCCCCCCCCCAACACACACACACACACACACACACACACACACACACACACACAGACACCAGAGGTATACAAAAGACTTTACGATCAGTTAGCAAATGTGTAATGAACAAGATTCTATCATAGTAGGAGATTTTAACAGGTACCTAAATGGGTTAATCCCTTGCTAGTTTCTTTGGGCGTGGACTCTGCCTAAATTTGCTTGATAGTGCCTTCATCAAATTAGTCGAGAAACCTACTCGCTAGGAGAATATATCAGATTAAATTCTCAAGGAACTTGAGTCTCCAAACTTTGATGTTACGTGGCTCAAAGTCTGTGTCCCAACTACCACACTTTTCCTCTGTGTTCCCTACTCCTCTCCTTACTCTACAGATTTCATACATTTCTTCGACAATCTAAACTCCTGCCATGAGACTGTGACATCCTCTCACTCGCAAGCCGAGATTGTCTACTTCTGGGATTTCAATATACGCCATAGGAATGGCTGAATTCCACCCATACAGATGGTGGACGGATCGGAAAACTCAGGTTCTCCATCTTCAGTGATTTAGTGCAAATGATCTGCGATCCGACCACTCACCTGATAACCTGGATCTGTTTGTCACCTCTAGTCCATTCCGCTGTAACAATACAATCTTGCGCCCTACTGGTTCATCTGCTCACACTCTCCTAACTGTATCTTATAGTCAAAGGCACTCTCCCCTCCAGCAGCCCCGTCTACGCGTAAATACTTGCACCTCAATAAAACTTGACTGGATTTACTTACGTAATACTTTTCTTGAGTAATTAACTTTTGTAGTGATGCTTCTGTCTCCGCCACAAGCATACTAAAGGTTATTCTTGCGGGTATGGAAGCATTTATGCTTTCTTCCTCCAAGAAAACCACTTCATTCAATCCATGTTCATTCATTCTTGTTCTAAGGCCCTTCAGGCACAGGATCAGGCATATCGGGCTAGGAAAAACTAGCCTTCCTCTGACTCACGTTATCTGCGTAAGGCAAAGCGTTTCTTTATTCAACGAAAGTGCGATAACCTCTCCTGGTCATCCACTGATAGGTCTTTCTGGTCTTTTCGCTTAGGGCATCTCTAACAACTTCTGTCGCTCTACCTTTCCTTCACATTTCTGTTCTGACGGTACTGTAGCTCTCTCTCTCTCTCTCTCTCTCTCTCTCTCTCTCTCTCTCTCTCTCTCTCTCTCTCTCTCTCTCTCGTAGACAAAGCAACTCCCTTTGTTTCCCGTTTCTCCTCAAACTCCACCTTGGATAACTAACATTCCTTCACCCTCTGATGCCTCTTAAACTAATCCTATGCCCCTCCCCGTAATCTCTTTTTGGACTGTCCGAAAAAACTTTTTTTTCTCTCTGGACACAAGGAAAGCTTATGGTCGTGATGGCATCTATTCCCGAGTACTGAGAGAGTGTGCCTCTGAACTTGCACTTGTGTTTGCTCGTCTGTTCCGGTTGTGTTTAAAACCAAAACTTTTCCTTCTTGAAAACACGCATTGACACATCCCTCCCTAAGAAGGGTGACCATTCTGACTCCTCTTTTATCCTATTGCTTTGTCATCTACCATTCCAAAGTCTTTGAATCCCTCCTCAACTCCCATATCCTTAAACTCTTCGAAAATCACAGTCTTCTCTCTTATCAGCATGGCTTCCGTAAGACGAGATCCACAGGTGATGTTCTTTCCTATCTTACTAATATCTGGTCATCATACCAGAAAAATTTTGGAGAGTCTTGCTTAGTTGCCCTTGACATATTCAAAGCTGTTGACAGCATGTGGCATTGGGGGGTCTCATCTCTAAGCTCCCCTCTTTTGGCTTCCGTCACTCAGTTTCTTCCTTTAACTAGCTTCCTCTCCGGCCGATCTATCTCTATTGTTGTTGATGGTCAGCCTTCCTCCACCCACTTTCTTCAAGAATAGCAATTTCCCTCAAGGGTCTGTTCTGCCCCCTGCATGTTTTCACCTTTTTATCAACGATTTCCTCAGCACTGCATTCATCCACAGCCTTCAATTCTGTTCCTTCTTCTCGCACTCGATAAGCATCTCGATTGAAACTGTACTCAATAAACTCTGATTTGGACAGCATATGTCAGTTGGGTAGACAAAATCAAGTTAAGGTTAATGCCTCCAAGACCCACTTTTTACCTATCACTCTATCGAAAACTTCTCACAATTTTCGTCCTCCTTTGACGGTTGTGTAATTCCTCCTCTTGACTCAATGAACATACTTGGTATTACTGTAGCATCCACTTTTTCTTGGAAACTCCATATTAAGGAAATAGCTATGTCTGCCTCCAAGCTGGGGGTCCTATTCAGATGTCGATATTTCTTTTCTTCTGAATAGTTTCTCCTTTCATACAAAGGAATGATTTATCCTTGTATGGAGTACTGCTCTCACATCCGGGGTGGTTCTAGATCTGCATCCTGTCTTGACAGAGTCGGGACCGGGTTGACTTAAAACTGTCCCAGCCTAACTTCAAAAATGGTCAAGTTTTGAAGTTAGGCTGGGACAGTTTTGCCCTACTCCGTAATGTTGCTTCACTTTCCCTCTTCTGTAGATATTACTTTGGCTTTTGCTCCCGAGAGCTGGCTCCTTGTGTGCCCCCACCACTAGCTATACCACGCAATACTCGGCAAGCTGCTGTGTAACATTATGAATGTAAGGCCGATGGCAACTCAAGGTTGGGCCTTTTGATAACTTCGCTACATCTCGAAACTTTGAAACTCTCAACTTTCTCATGTCCTTCCCGTTAACTATGACCTGACACATGTCAAAAGACAGGTTTGTCACTTCTTTTTCCCTTTCACGATCCTCTGTATATTTCAATTAAGACCTTGATGTATAGTTTTGTCCGTGACTGGAGCCTCCAAGTTATAGAAAGAAAAACTATAAATGAGGCTATCGTTAATAATACCGAAGTTAGAGAAAAGTTTAGTACAAGCGATCGCCGATAAATTATTTTTGAGGTCACTTTCAACACTTTCAACACTGTATGTAATGCTGGTCAACGTGACAGTCACGAAAAAATAACTGATTTTAGACGAGAAAATTGCAATGATGTCTGCATCGCCACTGACAGGCAACTTTGGGATGATATGAAATATGATCATTAAAAACGACATGATATTAGCTTGGAAAAGCTTCAGTAAAACCTCAGAGCAATAGAAGGAACATACATGCCTTAGCATATGAGACGGTCTGTTACTAAAATGAAGCCAAGTGGTGAACGGTGAAATAGTATAAAGTGCCGGTCTAAGAAAGTAACTTATAAGAAACTCAAAGCGACCATTAATCATCATAATAAAGTAACTTATGTAAATTTGAGTAGAGAAAGTGAGGGAAGTTGTGAGACAAAGCAAACGTCAATATGATGCGTATATTACTGGATAAAACAAAAGATACCTTAAGGAGTTCTATCGTTATGCTGAAAGCAAGAGAATCATTACCCAATCAATTGGTCCAATAACGCTGGAAAACGGTGACTCAGTATAAGACAACGAAGCATAGCAAAAAACTGTAATAACTTTATATTGCATCTGTATGTACGATCGTAGACACAACCCATATCACGAGTCTAGTTCCTCTGATAAGAGAGAAGAATGTTTTTCAACAAATTGACATAAAAGCTGAAAATATACTATCGGCAATAAATGGAATGAAAATGAATAAAACGGCTGGCTCTAATAAGTTTTATCTGGCCCAATAAGAAAGGCAAAACAGGAAATAATGAAGCCCTTGATTGCCCTTTTTCGGTAACTTGCTAACATCCTTATTCAAAAAAGGTTATAGTCACTGCTTGGAAGTTATCGTCCAACCTGGAAAACTTGTGGATACATCATTCCAGACAGAATGATAAGTCATTTGGAGAACCACCACTCAATAAGCAACTTCTCTTGTTGATATTGTCTATCTAGGTTTCCAAAAAGCTTTAGATAAAGTTCCGCATCAGAGATTACCAACACAAATTAAATCACATTGCACTGATGTGGTTGTACTTCAGTGGGTAAGACGTTGGTTGACTGGCCGTAAACAGTGAGCTGTTTAATGGTCATGCCTCAGACATGTCAGACGTAACAAGTGGAGTGCCACAAGGATCATTCTTGGGACCGCTTCTCTTTCTCTTATATATCAATATTACTGATAATGGGCTGAACTGCAAGATATCAAAATTTGCTGTTCATACAAAACTGGGAAATAGATCTGCAAATGAACTTGAACGACTGTAGCTTCAAACTGACAAAGACAAACTGATGAATCATTATCGATTACTGCAGGTTTTCACATACCGATAGCAAAAACGAAAAGCAAACTACATAATGAATTCTGTTGAACTGCAAAAGGTAAATGAGGAAAAAGACTTGGGTGTAATAATCTCTGGTGACATAAAATAAAAACTAGTAAGCAGAGCACAGAAGCAGTGAAAAGAGCACACAAAATTCCTGAATTTATATGCAGGGGTCTTCGAATTTAAGTCTAAGGAAATCATCCTTACTTTACAGTTCATTGGTTCTTCCCATCTTGAATACTGCGTTAAGTTTTGGTCATCCTACCCAGACAAATACATAAGAGTGGAGAGAGTCGAACTGCCATGATGACTCGAGGGCAGAGAAACAAATAATAGGAGAGATTAAACGACTTAAATGTATTTGCTTAGATAAGGTTAGAAACGGTATAATACAAGTGTTCGTAATCATCAAAGGTTATGATGATCTTGATCTATCAAATTTCTTAAGACTTGATTCGTCTGATTTCACTCTTAGTTTTGGACACAAACTTGTGGACAAACGCTTGACCTCGAACGAGACGAATACATTTTCAACAGGACTGTAATATTTGAAACGGTTTGCCAACTACAGTGGTTGAAGGCAGTACTATAGACACGTTTAAGAACAGACCTGATATATATTTCGCTCCAAGTCCACGACTTAAATCACTTGCTCCTCCTTAGTCACAATGACAATCTGCAGTAATTATCTGTATACCTTCTAACTTTTACCAC
The DNA here is from genome assembly GCF_036320965.1 of Panulirus ornatus. Lineage (NCBI taxonomy): Eukaryota > Metazoa > Arthropoda > Malacostraca > Decapoda > Palinuridae > Panulirus > Panulirus ornatus. Next base: position 20,232,233 of record NC_092227.1, read on the forward strand.
ATTAATCTGTGAGTTTCTGATTTCTTCCACTATCACAAACAGTCTCGAAAGAACCCAGTAGCTTGTTCCTGTTTGAATTTCTTATCTCTTTGTTGTCCTTTGTTTCACTACTATCACTACCAGCAACACTATCAATACGAGCATCATCATTAGCCCCACCAGTGGAACCATCTGCAGTTATATATACCACCAGCAATGCCTCTACCAATATCACTTTACAAACCCCGAGCAGCTTCACCATTACAATATACGAATGTATCGCCAGCATCATGAGCACCACTACTATTCCGCCCATCACCAATACGTGGAGGAATTCCTCTCTTAATCTGGCTGAGTCCTGTTGCTGTGACAACCATGGTAGCTCCTCCCGCCACAGCCTCACAGTAGCCAGGCGCTGGAGGAGATGCCCATTACAGGGAGTCGCACGACCTATCGATCCTTCCTGATCCTCTCAGTGCTGAGAGGGAGATGGAAGAGGCTGATAATGCAAGTGAGCGATGGACCAAGACCAAAACGAGGGGTCATGTCAACGTTAATTGAGTGGCCGAGGACACAGTGGGTCATGGCAACAGAGGTTAGGTTGAGACAACAGCTCACAGAAGAAATATAACTCTGGGTCACGTTAGACAACGGAACAAAAGGTTTTATCCTGTTAGCGGGAGATATTGTTAACTGCAGCTTGAATGATAATGAAGACCAGATGACATTACAACATTTCACAACGTTGTAACCAGATCACATCAGAGTTTAGCGTTATAAAGGTCAAAGTAAGTCACACTGGTCAATGAAAAGCAAAGAATCGACTGTATCACAGTATGCTATAGAAAGATGAGATTCAGGTCCGGTCATAGTAAGTTACGGTGAAACGAATTCGAAGTTGGGTCACAAATAAACACACTATAGCAGGCCAAGAGAAATACTCCGATTGCTTCAGGAATTCGGGTCACGGTGTTGAGTCCTCTCGAGTGGTGGAGCGAAAGTTTTGTTTGTGAGAGGATGGCGGACGTGGGCCAAATAAAAACTTCTAATATCGAGATCGAGGGAGATTGACTGACATGAGATGGTAGACGTGGTCGTGTTAAGGGGACGAGAGACTGATTGGGATTTGTCGAGAGTGTGGGAGGCGGACGGAGGGATGATAAAAGTCTGGATTTTGTCAGGGAACTTCAAGTTTGTTGGGCTTATATGAAGGAGTTGTGGCCCAGGTGGTCATATTAATGATAATAAAAGAAAAAACAATCACCTATTTTAGACCAAAAAGTTAGCAGAAGGGGCGTTTCTCAGTAGTGATAAGTGTTTCTCGTCAAGTAAACGGAAAAATGTGAGGTATGACAAATATGCACATATATCTGCCACTGCGAAAATTTCAAGAATATATTCATACTGTCTATGATAATGATGTTTAATCTTTTCTAAAGTTTACTGAAATGAGCGATTGATCTAGAAAAAAAATGATGTTTTGTTCATAATGTTGATTTAAGACGTCAGGATGTAGCACCAAGGGCACAATGGCGTCAGTCAGAGGTCATCATTATCTCTGACCTGGGCAGCTGTTGGCACCGTCACTCACCGCTCACACTCACTCACCAACCTTACATAGTTACAGCCTTTGTCTAACAAGATTCTTTACATAACAGATGAGTAGAATATAAGAACAAGATAAAAAGGCGTCCATGTTTCTGTAATAAGAAACGGTAGATTCCTTCAGGATAATTTTATGTAATGAAGGTGTGGAGTTTGCCGAAGTTAGAAAAGAAGACTCTTGTATATAACAAAACTACCAAAGAATTTTTCACATTTACTGCAGAGCCATATAATATTCAGGATACACTTCAAGCAAGTGAATGGTCTCTGAAAAACGAATTTACAATCTATTTCGAATCCCCACTGCACACTCCAGGCCATATCACACTATGTTGCAGTATAGCCCACACTTTGAACAGTTTAGGATTGGATTGTAAGAAGCCACGCAAAGTATATGTGTGAACACTTTTGCTGGCGCCCTGGACATGTTGGCATCAGCAGTAATGAAATAACAGATGTTGAGTCTACGGTAGTTATAGATGACAATACACATCATGGCATCACGAGTAGAGTAAATTTATGGAAGATGTAAATGACAAACCAGAGAGTAACAACTGCAGAGGATGGATAAATGATTATTTCGCTCCTCCTCCAACAGGAATCAACATCCTGAAACGATTCTTTGTAGACTAAGAACTGATAATGCTATGTGGACCCATGGTCACTTTATGGAGAGGAGACCTGCTTAAATATACGACACCAGCAATATTACCGTAGAACATGGAATAAGAAAATTACAGGATTTCGCAGTCAAAAATGAAATATACATTAACAACGGAAAGAATAAAAGGACTCGCGAAATTTCAAGCAATTATGATAATGCAAATAGACTGACAAATTCTTTTACAGCTTGAAATTTTTAGATAATATTCAATGGAAAGAAAAAGTAATTTCATTTAGAAAGTTTTACGTTTTTAGACATCTTTTTTCACACTAAAAAGGCATTTAATAACCATTAGGTTCTAACTCTTTACAAAATCCACAAAATCAGATCAACAAGGCAGCCATGATGTGGGACCCACACATGAAGTGGGGCCAGGCACGGCTGGTGATCCACACATGGTGTGGGACCAAGCACAGGTGGTGACCCACACATGATGGGGAACAAAGCACGGCTGGTGAGCCAAACAAGTTGGGGAACAAGGCACGGCTGGTGACCCAAACATGATAGGGGACCAGGCACGGCTGGTGAGCCACACATTATGGGGGACACAGCACGGCTTGCGACCCACACATGGTGTGGGACCACGCATGGCTGGTGACCCACACATGATAGGGTACCTGGCATGGCTAGTGACCCACACACGATGTGGGTCCAGGCACGGCTGGTGACCCATAAATGATTAGGGACCAGGCACAGATGATGACCCAAACATGATGTGAGACCAAGCACGGATGGTGACCCACACATGATTAGGGACCAGGCACGGCTGGTGAGCTACACATGATGGAGGACCAGGCACGGCTGGTGTCCCATATATGATGTAGGACCAGGAACAGCTTGTGACCCAAACATTATGGGTGGCCCTGGCACGGGTGGTGACCCACACACGATGTGGGAGTAGGCACAGGAAGTGACAAATACATGATGGGGGACCAGGTACGGCTGGTGATTTACACATGATAGAGGGACCAGGTACGGCTGGTGACCCACATATGATGTGGGAACAGGCACGGCTGGTGACCTACACATGATGTGGGACCAGGCACAGGAAGTGACAAACACATGATTGGGGACCAGGCACGGCTGGTGACCCAAACATGATGTGGGACCAGGCACAGGAAGTGACAAACACATGATTGGGGACCAGGCACGGCTGGTGACCCAAACAAGATGTGGGACCAGGCACAAGTGGTGACCGACACATGATGTGGGACCAGGCACGGCTGGTGACCCACACATGATGTGGGACCAGGCACAGGAAGTGACAAACACATGATTGGGGACCAGGCACAAGTGGTGACCCAAACATGATGTGGGACCAGGCACGGCTGGTGACCCACACATGATGTGGAACTAGGCAAGGCTGGTGACCCACACATGATGGGGGCCATCGACGACTGGTGATCCACACATGATGGGGAACCAGGCACGGGAGGTGACCCACAAATGATGGGAGACCAAGCAAGGCTGGTGACCCACACATAATGGGGGACCAACCACGCCTGGTGAGCAACATGTGAAGCGGGACCAGGCACGGCTGGTGACCCAAATTTCATTTGGGACCGGGCACGGCTGGTGACCCACACATGATGTGGGACCAGGCACAGCTGTTGAGCAAAACATGATGCAGAACCAAGCACGGCTGGTGACTCAAAATGATGGGGGACCAGGCAAGACTGGTGACCCAGACACGATGAGGGACCAGGCACAGCTGGTGACACACACATGATGGGGGACCAGGAACGGCTGGTGACCCAAAATGATTCGGGACCAAGCAAGGCTGGTGACCCACACAAGATGGGGAAACAGGCACGGCTGGTGACCCACACATGATGGGGGACCAGGCACGGCTGGTGTCCCACACACGATGGGGGACTTGGCTCGGGTGGTGACCCACACATGATGTGACACCAGGCACGGCTGGTGACGCACACATGATGTGGGACTAGGCACGGCTGGTGACCCATACATGATGTGGGATCAGGGATGGGTGGTGACCCACACATGATGTGACACCAGGCACGGCTGGTGACGCACACATGATGTGGGACTAGGCACGGCTGGTGACCCACACATGATGTGACACCAGGCACGGCTGGTGACGCACACATGATGTGGAACTAGGCACGTTTGGTGACCCACACACTATGGGGGACTTGGCTCGCCTGGTGACCCACACATGATGTGACACCAGGCACGGCTGGTGACGCACACATGATGTGGAACTAGGCACGGCTCGTGACCCATACATGATGGGGGACCAGACACGGCTGGTGACCCACACATGTAGCGGAACGAGGAAAGACTGGTGAACCACACATGATGTGGGACCAGGCACTGCTGGTGACCCACACAATGTGGGACAAGGGATGGATGGTGACATTCACACGATGTGAGACCAGGCACGGCTGATGACCTGCACATGATGCGGGATCAGAAAAGGCTGATAACTCACACACAATGTTGCACCAAGCACTGCTGGTGATCGGCACACAACGTGGGACCAAGAGTGGCAAGTTAGACCAGGCATGGCTGGTGATCCATTCATGATGGGAGACCAAGCATGGCTGGTGATCTATTCATGATGTGGGACCAGGCACGGCTGGTGACCCGCACATGATGTGAGACCAGGCACGGCTGGTGACTCACACATGATGTGGGACCAGGCACGGCTGGTAATCCAGAAATGATGGGGGACCAAGCACGGCTGGTGACATACACATGATGGGGGACCAGGCACGGCTAGTGACCCACACATGATGTGGGACCAGGCACAGGTGGTGACCCGCACATGATGTGGGACCAGGCACGGTTGGTGACCCACACTTGATGTGGGACCAGGCCTAGGTGGTGACCCGCACATGATGTTAGACCTGGCACGACTGGTGACCCACACATGATGTGGGACCAGGCCCAGATGGTGACCCATACATGATGTTGGACCAGGAACGGCTGGTGACCCACACATGATGTGGGACCAGGCAAAGGTGGTGACCCAACATGATATGAGATCAGGCACGGCTGGTGACCGACACATAATGGGGGACCAGGCACGGGTGGTGACCCACAAATGATGGGGGACAAAGCAAGGCTGGTGACCCACACACGATGTGGGACAAGGGATGGCTGTTGACCCACACATGATGTGGGACCAAGCATAAGTGGTGACCTACACATGATGTGAGACCAGGCACGGCTGGTGACCCACACACGATGTGGGACAAGGGATGGCTGGTGACCCACACATGATGTGGGACCAAGCATAAGTGGTGACCTACACATGATGTGAGACCAGACACGGTTGGTGACCCACACATGATGTGGGACCAGGCCAAGGTGGTGACCTGCACATGATGTTAGACCAGGCACGGCTGGTGACCCACACATGATGTGGGACCAGGCACGGCTGGAAACCCACACATGATATGGGACCAGACACGGCTGGTGACACATACATGATGTTGGACCAGGAACGGTTGGTGACCCACACATGATGTGGGACCAGGCAAATGTAGTGACCCACACAAGATGTGAGACCAGGCACGGCTGGTGACCCACACATAATGGGGGACCAGACACGACTGGTGACCCACAAATGATGGGTACAAAGCAAGGCTGGTGACCCACACATGATGGGGGGCCAAGCAAGGCTGGTGACCCACAAATGATGGGGGACCAAGCAAGAATGGTTACCCACACATGATGAGGGACCGGGCACAGCTGGTGACCCATCCATGATGTTGGACCAGGAACGGCTGATGACCCACACATGATGTGGGACCAGGCAAAGGTGGTGACCCACACATGATGTGAGATCAGGCACGGCTGGTGACCCACACATAATGGGGGACCAGGCAAGGGTGGTGACCCACAAATGATGGGGGACCAAGGAAGGCTTGTGACCCACACATGATGGGGGCCAAGCAAAGGTGGTGACCCACACACGATGTGGGACAAAGGAAGGCTGTGGACATACACATGATGTGAGACCAGGCACGTCTGGTGACCCACACATAATGTGGGACAAGGGATGGCTGTTGACATACACATGATGTGAGACCAGACACGTCTGGTGACCCACACATAATGTGGGACCAGGCACAAGTGGTGACCCACGCATGATGTGAGACCAGACACGGTTGGTGACCCACACATGATGTGGGACCAGACACGGCTGGTGACCCACACATGATGTGGGACCAGACACGGCTGGTAACCCATACACAATGTTGAACCAGGAACAGCTAGTGACCCACACATGATGTGGGACCAGGCAATGGTAGTGACCCACACATGATGTGAGATCAGGCACGGCTGGTGACCCACACATAATGGGGGACCAGGCACGAATGGTGACCCACAAATGATGGGGGACAAAGCAAGGCTGGTGACCCACACATGATGGGGGGCCAAGCAAGGCTGGTGACCCACAAATGATGAGGGACCAAGCAAGACTGGTTACCCACACATGATGTGGGACCAGACACGGCTGGTAACCCATACATAATGTTGGACCACGAACAGCTAGTGACCCACACATGATGTGGGACCAGGCAAAGGTAGTGACCCACACATGATGTGGGACCAGGCAAAGGTAGTGACCCACACATGATGTGAGATTAGGCACGGCTGGTGACCTACACATGATGTGAGATTAGGCACGGCTGGTGACCTACATATAATGGGGGACCAGGCACGAATGGTGACCCACAAATGATAGGGGACCAAGCAAGGCTAGTGACCCACACATGATGGGGGACCAGGCACGGCTGGTGACCCACACATGATGGGGGACTTGGCTCGCCTGATGATCCACCCACACATGATGTGGGACCAGGCACGGCTGGTGACCCACACATGATGTGGGACTAGGCCTGGCTCGAGACCCACGCATGATGTGGGACCAGGCACTGCTGGAGACCCACACATGATGGGGGACCAAGCACGGCTGGTGACCAGTACATGATGGGGGACCAGGCACGGCTGGTGACCCACACATGTAGCGGGACGAGGAAAGACTGGTCAACTGCACATGATGTGGGAACAGTCACGGCTGGTGACCCGCACACGATGTGGGACAAGGGATGGCTGGTGATATACACAAGATGTGAGACCAGGCACGGCTGGTGACCCCCACACGATGTGGGACAAGGGATGGCTGGTGATATACTCAAGATGTGAGACCAGGCACGGCTGGTGACCCCCACACGATGTGGGACAAGGGATGGCTGGTGATATACACAAGATGTGAGACCAGGCACGGCTGGTGACCCCCACACGATGTGGGACAAGGGATGGCTGGTGATATACACAAGATGTGAGACCAGGCACGGCTGGTGACCCCCACACGATGTGGGACAAGGGATGGCTGGTGATATACACAAGATGTGAGACCAGGCACGGCTGGTGACCCCCACACGATGTGGGACAAGGGATGGCTGGTGATATACACAAGATGTGAGACCAGGCACGGCTGGTGACCCCCACACGATGTGGGACAAGGGATGGCTGGTGATATACACAAAATGTGAGACCAGGCACGGCTGGTGACCCACACATGATGTGGGACAAGGGATGGCTGGTGATATACACAAGATGTGAGACCAGGCACGGCTGGTGACCCACACATGATGTGGGACAAGGGATGGCTGGTGATATACACAAGATGTGAGACCAGGCACGGCTGGTGACCCACACATGATGTGGGACAAGGGATGGCTGGTGATATACACAAGATGTGAGACCAGGCACGGCTGGTGACCCACACATGATGGGAGACTTGGCTCGGCTGATAACCCACACATGATATGGGACCAGGTACGGCTAGTGATCCACACATGATGTGGGACCAGGCACGGCTGGTGACCCGCACACGATGTGGGACTAGGCACGGCTGGTGACCCACACATGATGTGGGACCAGGTACAGGTGGTGACCCACACATGATGTGGGACCAGGTACAGGTGGTGACCCACACATGATGTGGGACCAGGTACAGGTGGTGACCCACACATGATTTGGGACCAGGTACAGGTGGTGACCCACACATGATGTGGGACCAGGTACAGGTGGTGATCCACACTTGATGTGGGACCAGGCATGTCTGGTGACCCACACATGATAGGGGACCAGGCACGGCTGGTGACCCTCACATGATGGGGGACCAAGCACAGCTCGTAACCAATACATGATGGGGGACCAGGCACGGCTGGTGACCCACACATGTAGCGGGACGAGGAAAGACTGGTCAACTACACATGATGTGGGACCAGGCACAGCTGGTGACCCACACACGATGTGGGACAAAGGATGGCTGGTGACATACACATGATGTGAGACCAGGCACGGTTGGTGACCCACACCTAATGGGGGACCAGGCACGGCTGGTGACCCACACACGATGTGGGACAAAGGATGGCTGGTGACATACACATGATGTGAGACCAGGCACGGCTGGTGACCCACACATGATGTGGGACTAGGCACGGCTGGTGACCCACACATGATGTGGGACTAGGCACGTGTGGTGACCCACAAATGATGGGGTACCAAGCTAGGCTGGTGACCCACACATGATGGGGGACCAAGTACGGTTGGTGAGCCATAGATGAAGCAGGAAAAGGAAAGGCTGGTGACCCACACATCATTTGGGACCGGGCACGGCTGGTGACCCACACATGATGGGGAACCAGGCACGGCTGGTGACCCATACATGATAGGGGACCTAGCACGGCTGGTGACCCACAAATGATGGGGGACCAAAAAGAATGGTGACCCACACATGATGGGGGACCAGACACGGCTGGTGACCCACACATGATGGGGGACTTGGCTCGGCTTATGACCCATACATGATGTGGGACCAGGCACGGCTGGTGACCCGTACATGATGTGGGACCAGGCACGGCTGGTGACCCGTACATGATGTGGGACTAGGCACGGCTGGTGACTCACACATGATGGGGGACCAGGGACAGGTGGTGACCCACAAATAATGTGGAACCAGGCACTGCTGGAGACGCACACATGATGGGGGACCAAGCACGGCTGGTGACCCACACATGATGGGGGAACCAGGCACGGCTGGTGACCCACGCATAATGGAGGACTTGGCTCGGCTGATGACCCACACATGATGTGGGACCAGGCACAGCTGGTGGCCCATACATGATGTTGGACCAGGAATGGCTGGTGACCCACACATGATGTGGGACCAGGCAAAGGTGGTGACCCACACATAATGTGAGACCAGGCACGGCTGGTGACTCACACATAACGGGGGAACAGGCACGGGTGGTGACCCACAAATGATGGGGGACCAAGCAAGGCTGGTGATCCACACATGATGGGGCACCAAGTACGGCTGGTGAGCCATAAATGAAACGGGAAAAGGAAAGGCTGGTGACCCACACATCATTTGGGACCAGGCACGGCTGGTGACTCACACATAACGGGGGACCAGGCACGAGTGGTGACACACACATGATGGGGGACCAAGCACGGCTGGTGACCCACAAATGTAGCGGGACGAGGAAAGACTGGTCAACTACACATGATGTGGGACCAGGCACAGCTGGTGACCCACACACAATGTGGGACAAGGGATGGCTAGTAACATACACATGATGTGGGACCAGGCACGGCTGGTGACCCACACATGATGTGGCACCAGGCACGGCTGGTGACCCACACATGATGTGGGACCAGGGACAGGTGGTGACCCACACATAATGTGAGACTAGGCATGGCTGGTGACCTACACATGATGGGGGATCAGGCACGGCTGGTAACCCACAAATGATGGGGGTGAAGCACGGCTGGTGACCCACACATGATGGGGAGCCAGGCATGGCCTGTGAGCCACATATGATGGGGGACCAGACACAGGTGGTGACCCACACATGATGTGAGACCAGGCACAGGTGGTGACCCACACATGATGTGAGACCAGGCACGGCTGGTGACCCACACATGATGTGGGACCAGGCTCAGCTGGTGACCCACACATGATGTGGGACCAGGCATAGGTGGTAACCCAGACATGATGTGAGACCAGGCACGACTGGTGACCCACACATGATGTGGGACCAGGCACAGGTGGTGACCCGCACATGATGTGAGACCAGGCACGGCTGGTGACCTACACATGATATGGGACCAGGCACAGCTGGTAACCAACAAACGATGGGGGACCAAGCACGGCTGGTGACATACACATGTTTGGGGACCAGGCACGGCTGGTGACCTACACATGATGTGGGACCAGGCAAAGGTGATGACCCACACTTGATGTGAGACCAGGCACGGCTGGTGACCTACACATGATGGCGGACCAGGCACGGCTGGTGACCCACACAGTGGCACTATGCATGCATTCGCCAGTCCTCAGGCACTTCACCATGATCCATACATACACTGAATATCCTTACCAACCAACCAGTCAACAACACAGTCACCCCATTTTTTAATAAATTCCGCAGCAATACCATCCAAACCCGCCGCCTTGCCAGCTTTCATCTTCCTCCAAGCTTTCACTACCTTTTGTCTGTTTACCAAATCATTCTCCCTGACCCTCTCACTTCGCACACCATCTCAACCAAAACACCCTATATCTGCCACTCTATCAACAAACACATTCAACAAACCTTCAAAATACTCACTCCATCTCCCTCTCACTTCACTACTACTGGTTATTACCTCCCCATTTGCCCCCTTCATCGATGTTCCCATTTGTTCTCTTGTCTTACGCACTTTATTTACTTCATTCCAAAACATCTTTTCATTTTCCCTAAAAATTAATAATACTCTCTGACCCCAACTCTTATTTGCCCGCTCTTTCATCTACTGCATCTTTTTCTTGACCTCTTGCCTCTTTCTTTTATACATCTCCCACTCATTTGCACTATTTCCCTGCAAAACTCGTCCAAATGCCTCTCTCTTCTCTTTCATTAACAATCTTACATCTTCATCGAACCACTCACTACCCTTTCTAATCTGCCCACTTCCCACCTTTCTCATGCCATAGGCATTTTTTGCGCAAGCCATCACTGCTTCCCTAGACACATACCATTCCTCCTCCACTCCCCTTACGTCACTTGCTCTCACCTTTTTCCATTCTGCATCATTCTCTCCTGGCACTTTCTCACACAAGTCTCCTTTCCAAGCTCACTTGCTCTCACCACTCTCTTCACCCCAACATCTCTCTTCTTTTCTGAAAACTTCTCCATATCTTCACCTTCGCCTTCAGAAGATAATGATCAGACATCCCTCTTGTTGCTTCTCTCAGCACATTAACATCCAAAAGTCTCTCTTTCGCTCGCGCCTATCAATTAACAAGTAATCTAATAACGCTCTCTGGCCATCTCTCCTTTTCATATAAGTATACTTACGTATATTTCTCTTTTTAAACCAGGTATTCCCAATCACCAGTACTTTTTCAGCACACTAATCCACAAGTTGTTCACAATTTCCATATACAACACTGAACGCCCCATATACACCAATTATACCCTCAACTGCCACATTACACACCTTTGCATTCAAATTAGCCATCACTATTATCCGGTCTCGAGTATCAAAGCTCTTAACACACACATTCATATATATATAGCATTTATGGATCTGGAGAAGGCATATGCTAGAGTTGATAGAGATGCTCTGTGGAAGGTATTAAGAATATATGGTGTGGGAGGTAAGTTGATAGAAGCAGTGAAAAGTTTTTTATCGAGGATGTACGAGTAGGAAGAGAGGAAAGTGATTGGTTCTCAGTGAATGGTGATTTGCGGCAGGATGTGCGTGATGTCTGCAGGATTGTTTAATTTGTTTATGGATGGGGTTGTTAGGGAGGTGAATGGAAGAGATTTGGAAAGAGGGAAGTATGCAGTCTGTTGTGGATGAGAGAGCTTGGGAAGTGAGTCAGTTGTTGTTCGCCGATGATACATCGCTGGTGGCTGATTCGGGTGAGAAACTGCAGAAGCTGGTGACTGAGTCTGGTAAAGTGTGTGAAACAAGAAAGCTGAGAGTAAACGTGAATAAGAGCAAGGTTATTGGGTACAGAAGGGTTGAGGGACATGTCATTTGGGAGGTAAGCTTGAATGGAGAAAAACTGGAGGAAGTGAAGTGTTTTAGATATCTGGGAGTGGATTTGCTAGCGTATGGAACCATGGAAGCGGAAGTGTATCATTGGGTGAGGAAGGGGGCGAAAGTTCTGCGAGCGTTGAAAAATGTATGGAAGTCAAGAACGTTATCTTGGAAAGCAAAAATGGGTATGTTTGAAGGAAAAGTGGTTCCAACAATGTTATATGGTTGCAAGGAGTGGGCTATAGACAGAGTTGTGTGGAGGAGTGTGGATGTGCTGGAAATGAGATGTTTGAGGACATTATATGGTGTGAGGTGGTTTGATCGAGTAAGTAATGAAAGGGTAAGAGAGATGTGAGGTAATAAAAAGGGTGTGGTTGACAGAACAGAAGAGAAGAACTTGGAGAGAATGAGTGAGGAAAGATTGACAAAAGAGGATATGTGTGTCAGAGGTGGAGGGAAGGAAGAGAAGTGGGAGACCACACACGCAAATATACATACCTACACAGCTTTCCATGGTTTACCCCAGACGCTTCACATGCCTTGATTCAATCCACTGACAGCGTCAACCCCGGTATACCACACCGATCCAATTCACTCTATTCCTCGCCCTCCTTTCACCCTCCTGCATGTTCAGGCCCCGATCACACAAAATCTTTTTCACTCCATCTTTCCACCTCCAATTTGGTCTCCCACTTCTCCTCGTTTCCTCCACCTCAGACACATATATCCTCTTGGTCAATCTTTCCTCACTCATTCTCTCCATGTGCCCAAACCATTTCAAAACACCCTCTTCTGCATTCTCAACCACGCTCTTTTTATTTCCACACATCTCTCTTACCCTTACGTTACTTACTCGATCAAACCACCTCACACCACACATTGTCCTCAAACATCTCATTTCCATCACATCCATCCTCCTGCGCACAACTCTATCCATAGCCCACGCCTCGCAACCATACAACATTGTTGGAACCACTATTCCTTCAAACATACCCATTTTTGCTTTCCGAGATAATGTTCTCGATTTCCACACATTCTTCAAGGCTCCCAGAATTTTCGCCCCCTCCCCCACCCTATGATCCACTTCCGCTTCCATGGTTCCATCCGCTGCCAGATCCACTCCCAGATATCTAAAACACTTTACTTCCTCCAGTTTTTCTCCATTCAAACTTACCTCCCAATTGACTTGACCCTCAACCCTACTGTACCTAATAACCTTGCTCTTATTCACATTTACTCTTAACTTTCTTCTTTCACACACTTTACCAAACTCAGTCACCAGCTTCTGCAGTTTCTCACATGAGTCAGCCAATAGCGCTGTATCATCAGCGAACAACAACTGACTCACTTCCCAAGCTCTCTCATCCCCAACAAACTTCATACTTGCCCCTCTTTCTAAAACTCTTGCATTCACCTCCCTAACAACCCCATCCATAAACAAATTAAACAACCATGGAGACATCACACACCCTTGCCGCAAACCTACATTCACTGAGAACCAATCACTTTCCTCTCTTCCTACACGTACATATGCCTTACATCCTCGATAAAAACTTTTCACTGCTTCTAACAACTTGCCTCCCACACCATATATTCTTAATACCTTCCACAGAGCATCTCTATCAACTCCATCATATGCCTTCTCCAGATCCATAAATGCTACATACAAATCCATTTGCTTTTCTAATTATTTCTCACATACATTCTTCAAAGCAAACACCTGATCCACACATCCTCTACCACTTCTGAAACCACACTGCTCTTCCCCAATCTGATGCTCTGTACATGCCTTCACCCTCTCAATCAATACCCTCCCATATAATTTACCAGGAATACTCAACAAACTTATACCTCTGTAATTTGAGCACTCACTCTTATCCCCTTTGCCTTTGTACAATGGCACTATGCACGCATTCCGCCAATCCTCAGTCACCTCACCATGAGTCATACATACATTAAATAACCTTACCAACCAGTCAATAATACAGTCACCCCCTTTTTTAAGAAATTCCACTGCAATGCCATCCAAACCTGCTGCCTTGCCGGCTTTCATCTTCCGCAAAGCTTTTACTACCTCTTCTCTGTTTACCAAATCATTTTCCCTAACCCTCTCACTTTGCACACCACCTCGACCAAAACACCCTATATCTGCCACTCTATCATCAAACACATTCAACAAACCTTCAAAATACTCACTCCATCTCCTTCTCACATCAGCACTACTTGTTATCACCTCCCCATTTGCGCCCTTCACTGAAGTTCCCATTTGCTTCGTGGACTCATAGGAATATGTATATATATATATATATATATATATATATATATATATATATATATATATATATATATATATATAATATATATTTTTTTTTTTTTTTTTTTTTATACTTTGTCGCTGTCTCCCGCGTCTGCGAGGTAGCGCAAGGAAACAGACGAAAGAAATGGCCCAACCCCCCCCCCCATACACATGTACATACACATGTCCACACACGTGTATACATACCTACACAGCTTTCCATGGTCCACCCCAGACGCCTCACATGCCTTGATTCACTCCACTGACAGCACGTCAACCCCTGTATACCACATCGCTCCAATTCACTCTATTCCTTGCCCTCCTTACACCCTCCTGCATGTTCAGGCCCCGATCACACAAAATCTTTTTCACTCCATCTTTCCACCTCCTATTTGGTCTCCCTCTTCTCCTCGTTCCCTCCACCTCCGACACATATATCCTCTTGGTCAATCTTTCCTCACTCATTCTCTCCATGTGCCCAAACCATTTCAAAACACCCTCTTCTGCTCTCTCAACCACGCTCTTTTTATTTCCACACATCTCTCTTACCCTTACGTTACTTACTCGATCAAACCACCTCACACCACACATTGTCCTCAAACATCTCATTTCCAGCACATCCATCCTCCTGCGCACAACTCTATCCATAGCCCACGCCTCGCAACCATACAACATTGTTGGAACCACTATTCCTTCAAACATACCCATTTTTGCTTTCCGAGATAATGTTCTCGACTTCCACACATTTTTCAAGGCTCCCAAAATTTTTGCCCCCTCCCCCACCCTATGATCCACTTCCGCTTCCATGGTTCCATCCGCTATATATATATATATATATATATATATATATATATATATATATATATATATATATACATATATATATATATATATATATATATATACATATATATATATATATATATATATATATATATATATATATATATATATATATATATATATATATACATATTCCTATGAGTCCACGGGGAAAATGAAACACGATAAGTTCCCAAGTGCACTTTCGTTTAATAATCACATGATCATGGGAGACACAGGAGAGAAATATATGTCAGTTGATATACATCGAAGAGGCGAAGCTAGGACGCAAATTGGTAAACATGTGATTGTCCAAAACATAGAACGAGCGTTCATAAACTTATCATTTTACAAATTTTATCAACAATAAAGATATCTAATTTGTATAGACCATCACTAGTATTAAGACTGTAATTCTTTGTGTATGTGATAATCAATATTTGTCTTGGTAATAGAGTTAGAGTTGATAACTGAGATGGCATTACTCCGGTCAATACAATGATCATAGTTTTTAACATGATTAAACAAAGCATTTGATTCTTGTCCCGTCCTTATACTATATTCATGTTGCTTAAGTCTAACAGAAAGATCTTTACCAGTCTGACCAACATAAAAATCATCACAATTTTCACAGGGCACTTTATAGATGCATCCAAGAGAATTTTCTGGTGAATTCCTGATTAAGATATTCTTTATAGTATTATTGTTGCTAAAGGCAACATTTACATTAAAGGATTTAAGCAACATGGGAAGTAAAGTGTAAGTACTATCAAAGGGTGAACTAAGAGATTCTTGGTGTCAATGGGAGGTTTGGGCTGAACTGTATAAAATGATTTCTTTGCTAATTTAAGGGATTTATCAATGAAAGATCTAGGGTACTTTAACTTAGATCCAATAGAACATATCTTCTCAAACTCATCATCAATAAACATTGGACTGCAAATACGTAATGCCCTAAGGAACATAGATTGAAATGATGATAATTCAACTCTGTCATGTTGAGAGGAGCAATAATGGATATATGAGCATACATTGGTGGGTGGGTAAAGAACATCATCTACATACCTAAACCAAATTGCGTTAGAAGGTAAGATATCCTTTAGTAATTTTGTTTAAAAAAAATCCATATAAAGATTACTTAATACAGGTGAAAGAGGGTTACCCATTGCCATACCAAATTTTTGAGCATAATAATCTTCATTGAATCGAAATACACAATCTTTTATACACAATTATATCATTTCAATGAAAACAGACTTTGAAACAGGTAAATGAATATCATCCAAGACATCAAATGAATATTCTAAAAGATCATCAACTGGAACTTTAGTGAAAAGGGAGGAAACATCAAAGCTAACTAGTTTAAAATCAAAATTAACATTGATATTGTTTGGCTTGTTGACTAAATCTACATTCATCATGATATTAGAATTTGATACCTTACCCACTAAAGGGCTTAATAAAAAACTAACCATTTTGACAATTCATATGTGGTGGAGCCTACTGAACTCACTATAGGTGTTGCTGGAAAATTCTTTTATGTGTTTTGATAAGTCCATACATATATAGCAATGAAGGGGATGAAAATGACAAACTTTGGATAAGAGAACTATTACCTTTCAACAACAATTCCATTTCTTTATTGAAATGAGAATTAACTGCTTCTAAGGGATTTTTGCTAAGTTTAGAATATGTTGTGTCATCATTTAGAAGATCATTCATTTTAGATAAATAGTTACTTTTGCCTAAAATCACAACACAGTGTTTGCCACATCTGCTAAGGCTAACATGTATATTGCACCGGAATCATAGCTCCCTTTCCACATCCAGGCCCCACAGAACTTTCCATGGTTTACTCCAGACGCTTCACATGGCCTGGTTCAATACATTGGCAGCACGTCGACCCCGGTATACCACATCGTTCCAATTCACTCTATTCCTTGGTTTGAGGCAGAGGTGTGTAATGTCTCCATTGTTGTTTAATTTGTTTATGGATGACGTTGTTAGGGAGGTGAATGCAAGAGTTTTGGAAAAAGGGGCAAGTGTGCAGTCTGTTGTGGACGAGAGAGCTTGGGAAGTGAGTCAGTTGTTGTTCGCTGATGATAGAGCGTTGGTGGCTGATTCATGAAACTGCAGAAGCTGGTGACTGAGTTTGGTAAAGTGTGTGAAAGAAGAAAGGTAAGAGTAAATGTGAATAAGAGCAAGGTTATTGGGCACAGTAGGGTTGAGGGTCAAGTCAATTGGGAGGTAAGTTTGAATGGAGAAAAACTGGAGGAAGTAATGTGTTTTAGATATTTGGGAGTGGATCTGGCAGCATATGGAACCATGGAAGCGGAAGTGAATGATAGGGTGGGGGAGGGGGCGAAAATTCTGGGAGCCTTGAAGAATGTTTGGGAGTCAAGAACATTATCTCGGAAAGCAAATATGGGTATGTTTGAAGGAATAGTGATTCCAACAATGTTGTACGGTTGCGAGGCGTAGGCTATGGATAGAGTTGTGCGCAGGAGGTGGATGTGCTGGAAATGAGATGTTTGAAGACAATATGTGGTGTGAGGTGGTTTGATCGAGTAAGTAATGTAAGGGTAAGAGAGATGTGTGGAAATAAAAAGAGTGTGGTTGAGAGAGCAGAAAAGGGTGTTTTGAAATGGTTTGGTCACATGGAGAGAATGAGTGAGGAAACATTGACCAAGAGGATATATGTGTCAGAGGTTGAGGGAACGAGGAGAAGTGGGAGATCAAATTGGAGGTGGAAAGATGGAGTGAAAAAGATTTTGAGTGATCGGGGCCTGAACATGCAGGAGGGTGAAAGGCGTGCAAGGAATAGAGTGAATTGGAAGGATGTCGTATACCGAGATCGACGTGCTGTCAATGGATTGAACCAGGGCATGTGAAGCGTCTGGGGTAAACCATGGAAAGTTCTGTGGGGCCTGGATGTGGAAAGGGAGCTGTGGTTTCGGTGCATTATTACATGACAGCTAGAGACTGAGTGTGAACGAATGTGGCCTTTGTTGTCTTTTCCTAGCACTACCTCGCACACATGAGGGGGGAGGGGGTTGTTATTTCATGTGTGGCGAGGTGGCGATGGGAATAAATAAAGGCAACCAGTATGAATTATGTACATGTGTGTATATATGTATAAGTCTGTGTGTGTATATATATATGTACATTCAGATGCATAGGTATGTATATTTGCGTGTGTGGACGTGTATGTATATACATGTGTATGTGGGTGAGCTGGGCCATTCTTTCGTCTGTTTCCTTGCGATACCTCGCTAACGCGGGAGACAGCGACAAAGCAAAATAAACAGATAAATAAAATATATATATATATATATATATATATATATATATATATTCTTTTTTTTTTTTTTTTCATACTATTCGCCATTTCCCGCGATAGCGAGGTAGCGTTAAGAACAGAGGACTGGGCCTTTGAGGGAATATCCTCACCTGGCCCCCTTCTCTGTTCCTTCTTTTGGAAAATTAAAAAAAAAAAAAACGAGAGGGGAGGATTTCCAGCCCCCCGCTCCCTTCCCTTTTAGTCGCCTTCTACGACACGCAGGGAATACGTGGGAAGTATTCTTTCTCCCCTATCCCCAGGGATAAAATATATATATATATATATATATATATATATATATATATATATATATATATATATATATATATATATATATATATATATATAGATAGATAGATAGATAGATAGATAGATATATGCCAAAATTGAAGGGGACAAGGAGGAGGGGAAGATGAAATTGGCGTTGGCATGATGGACTGAAAAAGGGCATGAGTTAAAAGGGCCTGGATATCCAGGAGGGTGAAAGACGTGCACGGGGTAAAGTATATGGAAAAGATTTGGTATCCTATGAATACTTAACAAAGATATGCCTTTGTAGTTTGAACACTCACCTTTATCCCATTTGCCTTTGTTTAATAGCACTATGCATGCATTCTGCCGATCCTCAGGTACTTCACCCAGATCCATTCATACATGAATATCCTTACCAACAAATCAACAACAAGGTCACCTTCCCCCCCCCCCCCCCCTTTTTGATAAATTCCACTGCAATACCATCCAAACTCCCTGCCTTGCCGGATTTCATCTTCCGCAAAGCTTTCACTACCTCGTCTCTCTTAACCA
Source organism: Panulirus ornatus (assembly GCF_036320965.1). Lineage (NCBI taxonomy): Eukaryota > Metazoa > Arthropoda > Malacostraca > Decapoda > Palinuridae > Panulirus > Panulirus ornatus. Next base: position 20,251,823 of record NC_092227.1, read on the forward strand.
AACCATTCTCCTTGACCCTTTCAATTCGCACACCACCCCGACCAAGACACCCTATATCTGTTACTCTATCATCGAACATATTTAACAACCTTCAAAATACTCACTCCATCTCCTTCTCACTTGATCACTACTTGTTATTACTTCCCTACTTGCCTCTTCACCGATGTTCCCATTTGTTCTTTTGTCTTATGTACGTTATTTACCTCCTTAAAAAACATCTTTTAGTTCTTCCTAAAGTTTAATGATACTTTCTCATCCCAACTCTCATTTGCCCTCTTTTTTAACCCTTGCTCCTTTCTCTTCACCTCTTGCCGATTTCTTGTATATATATCTCCCAGTCATTTGCACTCCTTCCTTGCAATCATCGGCCAAACGCCTCTCTTTTCTCTTTCAATGACAACTTTGCCACTTCATCCCAACACTCACTACCCTTTCTAAGCTGCCTACCTCCCACCTTTCTCAAGCCACATGCATCTCTTGCACAAGCCATTACTGTTTCCCTAAATACATCCCATTCCCCGCCCACTCCCCTTACGTCATTTACTCTTACCTTATGCCATTATACACTTAATCTCTCCTGGTACTTCTTCCCACAAGTCTCCTTTCCATACTCACCTACGTAGTCTCATCACTCACTTCTATCCAACATTCTCTCTTCTTTTCTGAAAACTTCTAGAAATCTCCGCCTTCGCCTCCACAAGATAATGATCAGACGTTCCTTCTCAGGGCATTAACATCCAAAAGTCTCTCTTTTACGGACATTTCAATTAACGCGTAATCCAACAATGCCCTTTGACCATCTCTCTTACTCACATACGCATACTTTTGTATATCTCTCTTTTTAGACCAGTCCTTTTTCAGCACACAAATCCACAAGCTCTTCATCATTTCCATTTACCACACTGAATACTCCATGTACACCAATTATACCCTCAACTGTCACATTACTCACCTAATTTAAGTCACCCATCACTAAAATCCAGTCTCATGCATCAAAGCTGCTGACACACTCACTCAGCTGCTCCCAAAACACTTGTCTCTCATGATCTTTCTTCTCATGACCAGGTGCATAAGCACCAATAATCACCCATCTCTCTTCATCCATTTCCAGTTTTACCCACATCAATCTTACACTCTACCACATGCTCCCACATCTCCTGCTTCAGGAGTAGTGCTACTCCTTCCTTAGCTCTTGTTCTCTTGTTCTATCTCCGCATTTCCTGCGTGTCGTACAAGGCGATCGAGATGGGCGGGAGAGGCAGCTGGACAATCCCTCCCCCTTTCTTGGATGTCAATTTTCAAAAGACGGAAGAGAAGAAGTCATGAGAGGAGTGCTCATCCTCCTCGAAAGCTCAGGCTGGGGTGTCTAAATGTGTGTGGATGCAACCAAGATGAGAAGAAAGGAAAGATAGGTAGTCTGTTTTAGGAGAGGAACACGGAGTCAGGAGGTTTTGAATAAAACAAAATTCAGGGGTAAAGGTGAAGAAAAGATTGAGAATGTTTTAGGGTAAAGTCTGGGGTTGGTGAAAGGGCAAGAGCAAAGGGTACGTTCACACTGCACGCAGTTCGCTGGGAGGGTAGAGGCTCGAGGGTGGCTCAGCGGGTGAGAGATAAGGGTAGGTTTACACTGCATGCGAATCCCTGGGTGGGTAGAGGGTTGCGATTTGTTTGTGTGGGTGGCTATAATGACCACCAGAAGTGGTTTCCCTAGCAGGTAGGACGTCCCGTTCCCTTGTATGCGAAACGACAGGGTTAAAATCTCCTAGTGACGTGCTGGACACCGGATCAATAACATCAACACATACTGTTCAGATCAGTTGTGTGTTCTCATAGATCATTAAGACATGACTCGTGAAGGAGGTTTTGGCGCCGCCTTCCAGAGAAGAGCAGTATGGGACCTGACTGATCTCCCTACACAAGAATGTTGGGGTCTTGAAAAAGCACTCGGAAGAAATATCGAATCAATCAAATATAACGAGTAAGTCATGAACTTGTTGTGTTGACTCACCGATTCGTATTCCATCATCTTGATTCACTGGCTATGTCCCAGGAATAAGCTAGGTAAACAGTAAAAATGTGTCATCTCTAATATAGGATTATTGGAAAGATAACAATGATAATTTTAAATGCCAAAGACGGAATACTTTACCCATGAATATATTGAATGTCATTAGCAGGTCCATGATAATAGTGAAGGATTTATCAGTAGGCCCACTGTTTAATTAATGAATGCAATGGATTACTTATTCTTTAGAAAAGTTATGATTATCAAGCATTCTATTTGCTATTGATAAACGTAAACTTAAAATCTTAGATAAGGTTGTCCCATATCAACTATAGACTTGTATAAGACATGTATTTGGAGTAATAATGTTGTATAATTTCACTCAGTTTACAAATGTTCTTTTCTGACTATTCATAAATCAAAAAGAAAAAAATTCTGCTACTGGCATATTTGAAGTACAAAAAAAAAATCACAATTAATGAAATGTCAACATCCTTGTTTCAATTATCAGTGAGTGCTACAGAGGAGTTTCATACTAATTAACTTTTTCAACCACATTTAATTTACAAACAATTTTCTTGCGAGTGATGAATGAAAAAATATGTAATACAACATATGTTCAACATTATACATTATCAATTGTAGCCAAAATATTTTCGGGTAAAGTATTGCTGCTATGCCAAGGTACAGCTTCCTCTCCAACGAAACAATTTAAGAAAAGTTTCCCTAATTCTCACAGCGGTGTTTAGGAAGCCACATTGAGAGTTTCCAGGTTGTGATCCTGGAATTGCCTCTCGACTGACACTAAATAACTTGTGTCAGGACCTTCTTTCTCAAAAACGTAGTTGTGTAGTCCACTTGCTGCTTTAACAATTAAAGCTGCTGTTTTATGTCTAAAATGCTCTTAATGAAACTCGCCATTAGCTACTTAATATTTCAAAACCGCACTCAACATTTCTGCGGGTTCTTGACAGACAGTAATTAAATATTCTCCTCCTGTCATCAAAGTTGCACTGAGGAAACAGTCTCGTGAGATATAACAACGGTAGGTATCCTTCGTCAGCTAATATGAAATAGGCAACTCTGACATAATTAGTATCAGGAAACACAGATGGGGATGGAAAGTTAAGTTCCCCGTTCTCTAAATGTTTGTAGAAAAAAAGATGACCGGGAGAATCTTGCCTGAGTCACTTTGTTAATCTATTCCGCCAACATCAATGGTCAAAATCTTACCATCGGCGTCAGTCATCGCTTAGAAAGATAAGGAAAAAAGAAAATTTTTGTAACTAACATTCTGAACTACGTCTGATGGGACGGTTAATCACAACATGCTATCTATCTAACGTCCCAGTACAACTGGAAGAATTCAATTTTTGGACCAAGTTTTCCGAAGACGCGAGCCATACTTCCGTTGTAGGATACGGTAAATATTCATTCCCGAGTAACAATGCAAGTTTCCTTGTCAGTTACCAACACAGAGCTTTTCCCAACGCAAATACGTAAAGCCAAAGATCGAAAAGATTCACCAGTAGCCAGCCAGGAACTTGTAATGATAATGATGAAATCAAGTTTCACCTCCACTCTTACACCATGACGATTGTTGTATACGACATCTAAAAAAGAACTGAAAAAATACCATTTTTCAAATTCCTTCACACGCCTTAAGATTCACAGCTGAGCATTGCTCTTTGAAGGTGTGCACATTGAATGAAACCCTATTTGTTTTTATATTTATTTGTAGTTTTTCATTCAAATGCGTTGATAACCATCTATCTAACTATCTATCTATCTATCTATCTACTTATTTACCTGTTAGATCCAAATATCTATCAGAAAAAATCAGTCAGAGGCAAATAGAAAAGTCTTACGTGATTATAACAAAAAAAAAAAAATATGGGAATACCAAGCTCTAGGGGCAGAGTTGATGGCATCCTTGATGGTAACTGGGACTGTTTTCGTCTTTCGTCGTTTTTAAAAGATATTCTTCGCTTGACTCTAGGAGTTCAACTCTACAACAGGACGAGACCACTTCACTAACCTATGAGGAAGATTTCAGGGTCGACGATGGCAAGGAGACACAGTTTTCAGAGGCAAGTCATGATTCCCAGCTGTTGTTGCTACTGTCACCTGTTGGTCCAAGACCACTGTCTCCATCAACCATTTTCTCGAACTTCCTTGAAACTGCAACATCTCGAGAGTCTAATGTTGTACGAAGAACTAAACGACTTCGACCAGAACTTGAATGTATCATCAAGAAAAGAATGAAGGAAGCTGGAATTCTTGGAAAGGGAACAGGAAGACTGCCACAACGAAGACTTGCTTTTCTTCAGACGTTTGCTGCATTATATGAAAAATAAAACACTGCTCATAACCCAAATTCAACTTCTCCCAACCTTAGCATCACACACTCTCAAACAACCAGTTCGGTATGAACACAAAATTCCAAGACTTTTGAACTGTTCTGCAACCAGTGAACTATAACATTTACCTAACATTTAACTTTTTTCTCTCTTAAATGTATCACAATGTAAATATCAAAATACTATTTTCCATTTCGTTATAAGTGCTTTTAAGACGATATATGATTATTAGTGATTTATAACAGATACTATGCATTAATTTTTCTGCTTTTTAATATAGTAATGTGAGCATCAAAATAACATTTTCAATTCATCTTTGAGTGTTTTTGAATCGAGTCATCATTAGTGGACTATTACACTTAATTTGTAGTAATTTTTGTCTTCTTTTAAGATAGAACAATATCAAATTCAAAATACAATTTTCCTTGTATAAACATGTTTTGATTTTTTTAGATAAATCTCATATAATACAGAAATGTATGTGATTCACAATTTTACATACTTCAACGTAATAGCCAGTCCCCGGTTGGCAGTAATAGGTTCTTTGATGCCAGTTGTGATGTTCGTTAATCTCACTATTAGTTTGTCCAGCAAGCAATCAAATACTTCCTAACTCCTACGTGGACGATCAAAATATTGATCATCATACAAGCGAGGCTGACGGTACAAACTGTTAAGTTACCACATTCAGCTCGCGTCTCATTCAATTCATGAACCCAACAAGGTCTGCCGAAAGACACGTCGCCAAGTTCTAAGGACACATTTTCAACTAAACATAATCTTTTAGAGAACCTTAACATTACATGGGAATGTTCCATGTGATGTTTCCTGCTTTTTTGTTTGGCCGCAGCATCGCTTGCCTTTACCCGCCAAGCAGCCCGATGTCCTCTACCCTGCCAGCGAATCGCGTGCAGAGTGAACGCACCCTAAGGGAGGGGCAGCACTACTGATCAAGATGGTGTTGCAGGATGTTGGAAAGAGTGTAAGAAAGTCAGCTCCAGACTGGTGTGGATCATAATGAAAGCAGGCTGGGAGAGGTGAGAGATTATTGGTGATTGCAACTGGCCATGAGAAGGAGGTGATGAGAGCCAAGCGGTCCGACTCATTAAGTCGCCAAGGTTAACCCTCAAAACTTGTAGCCATTTGCCCTACACCGCAGTGTTGGTTCCCTCTTCTACAAGTATTACGTTGGTTTTTGTCTTCGAAAACCGGCTGCTTCTTTGGGCTGTTATGATAACTGATTCTTTCCCTACATCCAGAAGCTGTAGAACTCTCTACCTTTTCATGTCTTTCCTATTTGTAAATGACAGATTTTCCACTGCAGGAGTGTGTGATGTCACCGTTCCTATTCAATTTGTTTATGGAAGGGATGATGAGGAGAAAGTTGAGGGTAAATGTGAACAAAAAAAGGAAAAGAGAAGGATGCTCATTGAGGATATTCCTACAAAGGATCAGCCCTTTCTTCTTAACGCTACCTCAATAACGCCGGAAATGGCGCATGACAGCTGGAGACCTGATTGTGAACGATTGTGGTCTTTATGTCATTTCCTGGTGCTACTTCGCTGAAGGTGGGTGGGGGTGGGGGGGGGGGTGACATCTACTATATGACGGAGTAAAACCAAGAATGTATGAAGGCAGCAAGTATGAATATGTACATGTGATTATATGTATGTCTGCGTATGTATATGCAGGTATACGTTGATATGTATATGTATGTATATGTGCGTGTATGGGCGTATATATATATATATATATATATATATATATATATATATATATATATATATATATATATATATATAAATATAAATATATATATATATATATATATATATATATATATATATATATATATATATATATATATATATATACATATATATATATATATATATATATATATATATATACAAATATATATATATATATATATATATATATATATATATATATATATATATATATATACAAATATATATATATATATATATATATATATATATATATATATATATATATATATATATATATATATATATGTGTGTGTGTGTGTACATTGAGAGATATAGGTATGTATATTTGCGTGTGTGGAGGTGTATGTATATACATGTGTATGGGGGTGGGTTGGGCCATTACTTTCGTCTGTTTCCTTGCGCTACCTCGCAAACGCGGGAGACAGCGACAAAGCAAAATATAAATGAATAAATATATATATATATATATATATATATATATATATATATATATATATATATATATATAGCCAGCAGATACCATTTTACCGAACCTAACTGTGCAACGCGGAGGTATATGAATACTAACAAAGACACACACACACACACACACACACATACACACACACACACACACACACACACACACACACATATATATATACATATATATATATATATATATATATATATATATATATATATATATATATATATATATATATATATATATCTCAAATAATATTCGCTATTTCCCGCGTTAGCGAGGTAGCGCCAAGAACACAGGACTGAGCCTTTGAAGGAATATCCTTACTTCGCCCCCTTCTCTGTTCCATCTTTTGGAATATCAATAAACGAGAGGGGAGGATTTCCAGCCCTCCGCTCCCTCTCCTTTTAGTCACCCTCTACGACACGCATTGAATGCGTGGGAAGTATTCTTTCTCCCCAATTCCCACGGATAAAACATACACACACACACACACACACACACACACACATATATATATATATATATATATATATATATATATATATATATATATATATATATATATTTATTTTATTTTGCTTTGTCGCTGTCTCCCGCGTTAGCGAGGTAGCGCAAGGAAACAGACGAAAGAATGGCCCAACCCGCCCACATACACATGTATATACATACACGTCCACACACGCAAATATACATACCTATACATCTCAATGTACACATATATATATATATACACACACACAGACATATACATATTTACACATGTACATAATTCATAGTCTGCCTTTATTTGTTCCCATCGCCATCTCGCCACACATGGAATAACAACCCCCTCCCCCCTCATGTGTGCGAGGTAGCGCTAGGAAAAGATACCAGAGGACCCATTCGTTCACACTCAGTCTCTAGCTGTCATGTAATAATGCACCGAAACCACAGCTCCCTTTCCACATTCAGGCCCGACACAACTTTCCATGGTTTACCCCAGACGCGACACATGCCCTGGTTCAATCCATTGATATATATATATATATGTATATATATATATATATATATATATATATATATATATATATATATATATATATATATATATATATATATATATTTTCATTTCTTTTTATTTTTTTCAAAAGAAGGAATAGAGAAGGGGGCCAGGTGAGGATATTCCCTCAAAGGCGCAGTTCTCTGTTCTTAACGCTACCTCGCTAACGCGGGAAATGGCGAATACTTTCAAAGAAAAAAAGAAATATATATATATTCATTTATTTATACTTATTTTGCTTTGTCGCTGTCTCCCGCGTTAGCGATGTTAGCGCAAGGAAACAGACGAAAGAATAGCGAAACCCACCCACATACACATGTATATACATACATGTATATACATACATGTCCACACACACAAATATACATACCTATACATCTCAATGTACACATATATATATACACACACAGACATATACATATCTACACATGTACATAATTCATACTGTCTGCCTTTATTCATTCCCATCGCCACCCCGCACACATGGAATAACAACCCCCTCACCCCAAATGTGTGCGAGGTAGCGCTAGGAAAAGACAACAAGGGCCTCATTCGTTCACACTCAGTCTCTAGCTGTTATGCAATAATGCAACGAAACCACAGCTCCCTTTCCACATCCAGGCCCCACACAACTTTCCATGGTTTATCCGAGACGCTTCACATGTCCTGGTTCAATCCATTGACAGCACGTCGACCCCGGTATACCACATCGTTCCAATTCACTCTATTCCTTGCACGCCTTTCACCCTCCTGCATGTTCAGGCCCCGATCACTCAGAATCTTTTTCACTCCATCTTTCCACCTCCAATTTGGTCTCCCACTTCTCGTTCCCTCCACCTCTGATACATATATCCTCTTGGTCAATCTTTCCTCACTCATTCTCTCCATGTGACCAGACCATTTCAAAACATCCTCTTCTGCTTTCTCAACCACACTCTTTTTATTTCCACACATCTCTCTTACCCTTACATTACTTACTCGATCAAACCACCTCACACCACATATTGTCCTCAAACATCTCATTTCTAGCACATCCACCCTCCTGCGCAAAACTCTATTCATAGCCCACGCCTCGCAACCATACAAAATTGTTGGAACCACTATTCCTTCAAACATACCCATTTTTGCTTTCCGAGATAATGTTCTCGACTTCCGCACATTCTTCAAGGCTCCCAGAATTTTCGCCCCCTCCCCCACCCTATGATTCACTTCCGCTCCCATGGTTCCATCCGCTGCCAAATCAACTCCCAGACATCTAAAACACTTCACTTCCTCCAGTTTTTCTCCATTCAAACTTACCTCCCAGTTGACTTGACCCTCAACTCTACTGTATCTAATAACCTTGCTCTTATTCACATTTACTCTCAGCTTTCTTCTTTCACACACTTTACCAAACTCAGTCACCAGCTTCTGCAGTTTCTCACATGAATCAGCTACCAGCGCTGTATCATCAGCGAACAACAACTGACTCACTTCCCAAGCTCACTCATCCACAACAGACTGCATACTTGCCTCTCTTTCCAAAACTCTTGCATTCACCTCCCTAACAACCCCATCCATAAACAAATTAAACAACCATGGAGACATCACACATCCCTGCCGCAAACCTACATTCACTGAGAACCAATCACTTTCCTCTCTTCCTACACGTACACATGCCTTACATCCTCGATAAAAACTTTTCACTGCTTCTAAAAACTTGCCTCCCACACCATATATTCTTAATACCTTCCACAGAGCATCTCTATCCACTCTATCATATTCCTTCTCCAGATCCATAAATGCTACATACAAATCCATTTGTTTTTCTAAGTATTTCTCACATACATTCTTCAAAGCAAACACCTGATCCACACATCCTCTACCACTTCTGAAACCACACTGCTCTTCCCCAATCTGATGCTCTGTACATGCCTTCACTCTCTCAATCAATTCCCTCCCATATAATTTACCAGGAATACTCAACAAACTTATACCTCTGTAATTTGAGCACTCACCTTTGTCCCCTTTGCCTTTGTACAATGGCACTATGCAAGCATTCTGCCAATCCTCAGGCACCTCACCATGAGTCATACATATATTAGATAACCTTGCCAACCAATCAACAATACAGTCACCCCCCTTTTTAATAAATTCCACTGCAATACCATCCAAACCCGCCGCCTTGCCGGCTTTCATCTTCCGCAAAGCGTTTACTAACTCTTCTCTGTTTACCAAATCATTTTCCCTAACCCTCTCACTTTGCACACCACCTCGACCAAAACACCCTATATCTGCCACTCTATCATCAAACACATTCAACAAACCTTCAAAATACTCACTCCACCTCCTTCTCACATCACCGCTACTTGTTATCACCTCCCCATTAGCCCCCTTCACTGAAGTTCCCATTTGTTTCTTTGTCTTGCGCACTTTATTTACCTCATTCCAAAACATCTTTTTATTCTCCCTAAAATTTAATGATACTCTCTTACTCCAACTCTCATTTGCCCTCTTTTTAACCTCTTGCACCTTTCTCTTGACCTCCTGTCTCTTTCTTTTATACATCTCCCACTCATTTGCATTATTTCCCTGCAAAAATCGTCCAAATGCCTCTCTCTTCTCTTTCACTATTAATCTTACTTCTTCATCCCACTACTCACTACCCTTTCTAATCAACTCACCTCCCACGCTTCTCATGCCACAAGCATCTTTTGCGCAAGCCATCACTTCTTCCCTAAATGCATCCCATTCCTCCCCCACTCCCCTTACCTCCTTTGTTCTCACCTTTTTCCATTCTGTACTCAGTCTCTCCTGGTACTTCCTCACACAAGTCTCCTTCCCAAGCGCACTTACTCTCACCACTCTCTTCACCCCAACATTCTCTCTTCTTTTCTGAAAACCTCTACAAATCTTCACCTTCGCCTCCAGAAGATAATGATTAGACATCCCTCTAGTTGCACCTCTCAGCACATTAACATCCAAGTCTCTCTTTTGCGCGCCTATCAATTAACACGTAAAGCATGGAAAGTTGTGTGGGGCCTGGATGTGGAAAGGGAGCTGTGGTTTCGGTGCATTATTACATGACAGCTAGAGACTGAGTGTGAACGAATGGGGCCTTTGTTGTCTTTTCCTAGCGCGACCTCGCACACATGAGGGGGAGGGGTTGGTTATTCCAATTGTGGCGAGGTGGCGATGGGAATAAATAAAGGCAGACAGTATGAATTATGTACATGTGTATATATGTGTTGTCTGTGTGTGTATATATATGTGTACATTGAGATGTATAGGTATGTATATTTGCGTGTGTGGACATGTATGTATATACATGTGTATGTGGGTGGGTTGGGCCATTCTTTCGTCTGTTTCCTTGCGCTACATCGCTAACGCGGGAGACAGCGACAAAGCACAATAAAAAGAATTATATATATATATATGTTTATATATATATATATATATATATATATATATATATATATATATATACATATATATATATTTTTTTTTTTCAAACTATTCGCCATTTCCCGCGTTAGCGAGGTAGCGTTAAGAACTGAGGACTGGGCCATTGAGGGAATATCCTCACCTGGCCCCCTTCTCTGTTCCTTCTTTTGGAAAATTAAAAAAAATTGAGAGGGGAGGATTTCCAGCCCCCCGCTCCCTCCCCTTTTAGTCGCCTTCTACGACACGCAGGGAATACGTGGGAAGTATTCTTTCTCCCCTATCCCCTATCCCCTTCATATATATATATATGAAGATATACATACATTCAGACATACACATATATACCCATGCACATATTCACAGTTGATTGCCTTCATCCATTGCTGGCACTACCCCGCTCCACAATCAAACAGCATCACTGTCCCGCAGCTCAGCGAGGTAGCGCAAGGAATATAGACAAAAAAAGGCTAAATTTGTTCACACTCAGTCTCTAGCTGTCATATGTAATGCACCGAAACCACAGCTCCCTATCCACATCCAGGCACTATAGACCTTTCCATGGTTTTCCTCAGACGTTTCACATGCCCTGGTTCAGTCCAATGACAAAACGTCGACTCCGGTATACCACATCGTTACCAATTCACTTTATTTCTTGCACGCCTCTCACCCTCCTTTATGTTTAGGCCCCGATCACTCAAAATGTTTTTCACTCCATTCTTCCACCTCCAATTTGGTTTCCCGCTTCTCCTTGTTCCCTCCACCTCTGACACATATATCCTTTCTGTCAATTTTTCCTCACTCATTCTCTCCATGTGTCCAAACCATTTCAACAAACCCTCCTGTGCTGTCTCAACCACACTCTTGTTATTTCCACAAATCTCTCTTACAATTTAACTACTTGCTCGATCAAACCACCTCACACCACACATTGTCCTCAAACATTTCATTTCCAACACATCCACCCTCCTCCGTACAACCCTATCTATAGCTCATGCCTCGTAACCATATAATATTGTAGAACTACTATTCCTTGAAACATACCCGTTCTTGCTCCGCAAGATAACATTCTCTCCTTCCAGCCAATCTTCATCGCTCCCAGAACCTTCACCACCTCCCTCACTCTGTGACTCACTTCCACTTCCATGCCTCCATTCGCTGCTAAGTGCACTACCAGACATCTAAAATGCTTCACATCCTCCAATTTTTCTCCATTCAAACTTACCTCCCAACTAACTTGCTCTCAACCCTGCTGAACCAAATAACCTTGCTCTTATTTACATTTACTCTCAACTTTCTCCTTTCGCACACTTTTCCAAACTCATTCACCAGCTTCTGCAGTTTCTCACGCGAGTCAGCCACCAGAGCTGTATCACTGGTGATCAACCTACTGACTCACGTTCCAGGCCCTCTCCTCCCCAGCAGACTGCATACTCGCCCCTCTCTCCAAAACTCTTGCATTTACCTCCCTAACCACACCATCCATAAACAAATTGAATAACCAATGGGACATCACACACCCCTGACACAGACCGACCTTCGCTGGGGACCAGTCACTCTCCTCTCTTCCTACTCGTACACATGCCTTACATCCTTGGTAAAAACTTTTAATTTTCTAGCTGCTCACCTCCCGCACCATATACTCTTAAGACCTTCCACAATGCATCTCTATCAACCTTATCATACAATTTCTCCAAATCCACAAATTCCGCATGCAAATCCATCTGTTTTTCTATGTATTTCGCACAAACATTCTTCAAAGCAAATACCTGATCCACACATCCTCAACCACTTCTGAAACCACACTGCTCCTCCCCAATCTGATGCCCTGTACGTGCCTTCACCCTCTCAATCAATACCCTCTCATACAGTTTCCCAGGAATACTCAACAAATTTATGCCTGTGTAGTTTAAATACTCACCTTTATACCCTTTGCCGTTGTACAATGGTACTATGCAATGATTCCACTAAACCTCAGGCACTTCACTATGATCCAAACATACACTGAATATCCTTACCAGCCAATCAACAACACAGTCACCCCCCTTTCTTAATGAATTCAACTGCAATACCATCTAAACCCGCCGCCTTGTCGGATTTCATCTTCCGCAAAGCTTTTACTACCTTCTCTCTCTTAACCTTCTCACTTCGGACACTACCCAGACCAAACACCCTACATCTGCTACTCTATCATCAAACACATTCAACGTCCATCTCCTTTTCACTTTATCACTACCTGTCATCACTTCTCCCCTTATCCCCTTCACCGATGTTTCCATTTGTTCTCATGTCTTATGCACCTTATTTACCTCCTTCCAAAACATATTTTTATTCTCTCTAAAGTTTAATGATACTCTTTCACCCCAACTCTAATATGCCCTTTTTTTCAACCTTTGCACTTTTCTCTTGACCTTCTGCAGCTTTCTTGTATACATCTCCCAGTCATTTGCACTTCTTCCTTATAAATATCGTGGAAACGTCTTTCTTTTCTCTTTCACTAACTTTACTTCTTCATCCCACCAATCACTACTCTTTCTAATCTGCTCACCTCCCACCTCTCTCATGCAGCATGCATCTTTTGCACAAGCCATCACTGTTTCCCTAAATACATCCCATTCCTCACCCACTCCCTTGACAGCATTTGCTCTCATCTTTTGCCATTCTACACTGAAATCTCTCCTGGTACTTCCTCACATAAGTCTCCTTTTCAAGCTCACTTACTTTAACCACTCTCTTCTCCCCCACATTTTCTCTTCTTTTCCGAAAACTTCTATAAATCTTCACCTTCGCCTCCATAAGATAATGCTCAAACATCCCACCAGCTGCCACTCTCATCCCATTAAGATCCAAGAGTCTCTCTTTTACACGCTTATCAATTAACACTTAAATCTAACAATGCCCTTTGACTATCTCTCCTACTCACATACCCACACTTTCGTATATCTCTCTTTTTAAAACAAGTATTCCCAATTACCAGTCTTTTTTCAGCACACAAATCCATAAGCTCTTCATCATTCCCATTTACGTCCTACTTTTTTCCGCGTTAACCAGGTAGCACCAGGAACAAACAAAGAATGGCTCACATCCATTCTCTTTCTGTGAAGTGTAATGTACTGAAAAATCAGCTTCCTATCCACAACGCTTCATATGCCCTTTTTCAGTCCATTACCGCACGCCGACCCCTGTATAGCATATTCTTCCAATTATCTCTATCCCGTGAACGCCTTTCACCCTCCTGCATGCTCAGGCCCCGATCGCTCAATTTTTTTTCTTTTTTTACTCGATCCTTCCATTTCCAATTTATTTTCTTATTACTTTTTGCTCCCTCCACCTCTGACACGTATCCTCTTTTTCAACCTTTTCGCATTCACTCTCTCCATATATGAAAACCATATCAGCATACCCACTTAACTTCACCTCCACCATTCTTTCTCAATTCAAACTCACTCCCCAACTTTACTGTCCCTCAACCCTGCTATATCTAAAATCCTTGCTTTTATTCACATTTACTCCCAACTTCCTCCTTTCATACACTCTTCCAAACGCAATCAATAACTTCTGCAGTTTCACACTGGCATCTGCGACCAGTGCTATATCATCAGCAAACAGCAAGTGGCTCCTTTCCTAGACCTTTCATCCGCTACATGCTGCATACTTGCCCCTCTCTCCAAGACCCTCAGGGAAAAAAGGCAAACTGCCGTTTCTTGATGTGTTAATAACTAGGGAATCTGATCACTTGTCCTTCAAGATCTACAGGAAGCCTACCAACTCTGAGAGAAATATTCATTATTTTTCAGTACATGATTCTTCTGTAATGTCTGTAGTTGTGGCTATGTTTTTAAGAGCATTACAAATATGTGATCCCATAAGTCTGGTTGATAAATGTAGTCATATAAGATGTAAGTTTAGGTAGTTGTAATCCTTAATGGTTTGTGAACAAGGCTTACTGGAAAGCTAGGAAGATATCTTACGCATCTAGTAACAAAAATGTGGTAAAAGATGATAGATCTGAATGTTTAGTGTTGCCTTATTCTTCTAACTTTGGTAATGTAAGACAAGTCTTAAAAAAACAATGCTTTTAATGTTACCTTCAGTTCAACAAAACTATCAGTAAGACTTTGATTAAAAGATGCCAAATCATCCGAAAACTGGGAGTGTTTACGCCGTCAAATGTAAGGCATGTAGGGATGTATACATTAGCCTGGCTGGTAAAACAGTAACTAAAAGATGTTATTGGAACAGTCATTCAGTAAGTAGGGATGATCCACAAAATGCGATCGTTAAACAATGTCATAAAAACGATCACATTGTAGACCTTAACAACCCCGTCACATTGTAACCCTCATGAGATTATGCTACCCGTAACGTCACTGAATATGTTTTAATTGCTTATACTAAGAACTTTAATCTGTCCCCAGGTAACTTTAATGCACATCCCATTATCAACCATATCATCATGTAAGAATTATCAAGATACGATAATACAAGAAAAAATAGTTGAATACATCTTGTTACCCAAACCAACCCCCAACTCAACCCCCTTTAACCACAAGGGACCCCTCACTTTCCTTTGACGGCGAGGCCAGTGTGTAGTCGAGAATGGCAGAGGAGAGACGGCATTTTGGTGGTGGTGTTGGGCTTTAAAAAAAACTATGAAACAAAGATCTTTACAATGCAGTCCCATCTGGACGTGCTCGGTACTCATTACTAATCTATAAGTATCCACCAATTCCCAAGTAGAAATAAAATGCTTAACCCTGCTACACACTTCAGTAACCTCTATTCACAGATCCCTATCCTCAATAAATACAACATTGATAAATTACAGACGTAATGAAACAACCTGACAAGCACTAAACAACCGTCCCCTGAGCTCAGTCTCCAGCTCCAACCCACCAGACATACACACATCAGAAACCACACTCACCAGACAAACAAGGGTCATACTCTCCCGCTTACGCCCAGGATCCACCCATCACAACAATACTGCAAACACAGTTGCAACTTAGTCCAAGACCATTCACGCCCACGATGCAACTACCATAAAGAAGACACATGGTCATTTTCAATCACATCAGTTTCTTGTGCTGAAGTATCCACTCGCTGGCATCTTAAACACTCTACATCCCCCAAGGTCTCTCCATTCCAAATAATACTTCAACAAACCTGTTTCTTTTTTCCTGCTAACTTTTTTTAAGCCCCTCAATCTATTTCCACTCTCTCAAATTTCTGCTTTTACATGCACACTACCAGACGCAGACACCAGCTTTTGTGGTGTCTCATTCGAGTCTGCCACCAGTGCCGTGTTATCAGCAAACAGCAAGTGACTTATACCATTCGGGCAACCTTATCTCCAACAGACTGCAAACACATTCCTCTCTCCAAGACCCTCGGTTTTACCTACCTCACCAATCGTGGCGCTGGACCCACTGAGTGTGACACTGTCGGCGTAGACGCCTGCAAGGAGCTGGTGAACGGCCTAGTTCACAGGCTTGGGTCTCGCACCTCGCTTTGAGAACTGCTTCGAAGGCAGCTTCGAGACTTCATTTCATGAGGCCTGTACAAATGTTCTGCACACTACCCTATAATGGTCTCGTTTGCCACAGTTCACGCAGTTCTTATTCACAGTCTTACACTTCTGCATGTCTTTGTGACGATCCTTGCTACGCGTAAATCATACATTTAGTTTAATTTCCGCACTGTGTGACTTCCAGTTGTGCTTGTTTTGAATACTTTGCCTAACGAGTGACCCACAAAGCCTCGAATCACTCAAGTGTTCATATCAACAATCTTTGGAAGCTTGGCATATGTTAATGGCATTTTGTTACTTTAAATCCTTTTCTTTAGGAAGGCGCTTCAATGCCTTGCTCGTCTTCATATCCTTGTGACGATCCTAACCACACCTTAATCATGCATTAGGTTTAATACAACGACCTGATCTTTTAGGTGGTTGTCTAAACAACTCATGAAAATAAAGAAAATTAGCATTTCTTTCAAAGAAGCAGAAATTTGTCATACGTTTCACTCGGTTTATAAACTCTTGTGTAGATTTCCCTCTAGTCCACATTGAAGTTCCGGTATTCCCGAAGACGCAACTCCATATCGTCTGTTCCACTGATTCCGTCGAGCAGGATTCGTATCTACTCATCGTCCAGCTGAGACATAAATGATACAATCTGCTCTACTGACAGCAAGATTTTCATCAGTGTCACTAATCCCCTAAAATTTTGTGTCGCTACGCATCGAATTCCTTCAGAAAAGGTGAAGACGATAGGTGAGGGGCGGGCGCAGTGCTGATGAAAATTTTTGCTTGTGGTGATATCCGCTGCTACAGCCAGCGTTGCCACTTGTGGTCGTTGCATTGTTATTACTTGGCGCTTGCTATGAGCCCACCACCCTTTCCAGTATTTGACTCAAGCGCTCCTCCCTCTGATAGAATTCTTCCTAGGCTTGTTGAGCCATCGCAGCCTGCTTCATCACGAGAGCCGTCGGCTGTTTAAGGTGACTTGTCTTCATTACGTCCTTCATTAGACTAGAGGCTCGGTGTGTGATCCTACTCACTGCGTAATGTAGCCTGCAGGATGAAGCAAACACAGGCTTAACAGTCGCAATTTAGTTAGGTCTGTACAGCAGTACTTCTGGGTACACTCTGACTCATCACAGACACAGGGTAACACTCCAGCATAAGACTTCATGCCATGCCATCTATACTTAATGACTCAGTCAACCGGGAACAGTATGGAGCGGCACCTCGCATTCACGCCACTAGAGAGCACCACTCGTACATTTACTGTTTCACTGTCACTCATTCCACAAGAAGGATGTATTCGCTCACCCGCTTGGGTTCGCACGCAGGATGTATTCGCTCACCCGCTTGGGTTCGCACGCACACACATAAACACCACAACGTTGATTATTCAAGCAAACATCTGGTCCACATATCCTCTACAACTCCTGCAGCTACGTTGCTTTTCCCCAGTCTGATCTATATAATCCACCTTCCTGTGAATCAACAATTCTCTCACATAAGTTATCGGGTATACCCAACGAACTTACATATCTTTAGCTCAAATATACACTTTTCTACTATGTCACTATACAGGAATTCCACAAATCCTCATGCGCTTCACCATGAGCCATACATACATTGGAAAACCTAATTAACCAATCAAAAAACTGTCATCCCCTTTCTCGAGAAATTCAAACGCATCTTCATCAACTCCAGCCGCTTTGCCACTCTTCATCTTATGCAAAGCTTTCATCATCTCTTTTCACCAAGCCAGTTGCTATGACTCTTTCACTTCGCATACCTCCCCGACTCAAACAGCTATATCTGCCAGCCTGTCATCTGACACATTCATCAGTCCTTCACAATACTAACTCCATTTCCTCTTCGCCTCTTCTTTGCTTGTTTCTACTTGCTCTGACTTGTTTTTTAGTTCTCACACTTTTCACGCCCTTTCAAATGTTTTTGTTCTCCTCGAAGTTTGCAGGTACCTTCTCTCTACAACATTCGTTTGTCACCTTTACCAGCCCCTGTATCTTCCTCTTGACCCCATGCTGCTTCCTTATGCACATCTCTCAGTTATTCGTGCTCCTCCCCTATAGTCGATGCCTAAACACCTCTCTTTTCTCTTTCACTAAAAGCTTAACTTCCTCATGCTACACTCGCTATCCTATTTCAGCTACCCAGCCTCCCACCTTCCACATGCCACACACCTTTCTCGTATTGTTTCCATATGTATTTCCCATTCCTTGCCCACTCCATTAGTTTCGTTCTCTTACGTGCATTAGTTTCTGCCATTTTTCACCTAATCTATCCTGGTATCTCCGACATAAGCCTCTTCTCCAAGTTCATTCACTCTCACCAACCTCATCTCACCCATATCATTTCCTCTTTTCATAAAGCCTTTAACAACTATCATCCTCACCTCTACCAAGAACTGATCAGATATCCCACCAGCTGCCTGTCTCAGCACATTTACATCAGGAAGTCCCTCATTAGCACGTCTATCAATCAGGACTTATCCAATAATCTCCTCTTACCATTATCCATTCTTTAGCACATGTCCATAAGTTCTTCAATATTTTCTCTCATAATTGGTACCTTATATCCCCCATATATACCGTAGACTTCCAAATCACCTATTTCCAGTACTATTACTCGGTCCCTCGCATCAAAACTGATGATGCACTTACTCATTTCCTCTGAGAACGCTCGCCTCCCTTCCTTGTTTCTCCCGCTACCAAGTGCAACGTCCACCTTTCGTTAAATATTTATTTTCTAACCCACGTCAGTCTGGGTCTCATCTCCTTACCCTTTTTCATACGTTCCCACAATTCTTTCTTCAGCAGAAGTGTCACTCTTTCCTTTGCTTTCGCCCGCACACTAATACCAGACTTTATACTTCCAAACCATTTTTCCCACTTTCCCTTCATCTTTTTTTCACTCAAAGTAGACCATCTGGACATTCCCAGTTGGCTGTTGTACTTATAACACACACATATATATATATATATATATATATATATATATATATATATATATATATATATATATATATATATATATATATATATATATATACATATATATATATGCATATATATATATATATATATATATATATATATATATATATATATATATATATATATATATATATATATATATATATATATATATATATGCATATATATATATGTATATATATATATATATATATATATATATATATATATATATATATATATATATATATATATATATATATATATATATATATATATATATATATATATATGCTGGTTATCTACGGTACACCTGCCAATATAGCAGACTGTGGCTTCTACCCAGAGTACAAGCGAGTTATGGCCGTGTTATCCCTGGCAGACCTCATCCTCATGGTATTCCTGCCTTTCATCCTTATTGTTGTCATGAACTCCTTCATTGTCTGGCGGCTTTGGACTTTCTCCAGGATCTTCCACAACACAGAGACCCACAGTGACTCTTCCAGGAAGAGGCACGTGCATCCTCTACAGTGGCACGTGCATCGTCTACAGTGGCACGTTCATCCTCTACAGTGGCATCTACATTCCTACCAAGACATACACATCATCTACAGAAAGTGAACTGACGTGAGTCAGAGGATCATCTCGTCCCCATCACATCATTCAGAGCGATACCAGTTTGCATCAGCCTTCACTCCTGCCTGCAGTAGCATGCTTTCTGACATGTTTCATGAGCTCCTCTTCGCCAACGGAACTACCTTGGCCCACCAGTGATGCTACTACGTTTGTGAATCAAGAACCATTGCAACACAAACTTCGCCAGGTGGTAGAGTGTCCCGCAGTGTATCGAGACAGACTTCCCCAGAACTTTTTTTAAAGGGGAAGTAAATGTTTATAGTTGTGTTACTGGAGTGATAGTTTTCATACATGGTGCTTTGACAAGAAAATAGTGAAATTGGAAAAAATGTAGCTTAGACATTGAAGCTTATTGATACAGTGGTTAAATTGATGAGAACTACTATTGACGTTTGTGTAAATAAATTAAGCATTTCCTTTCCATAGCCAGAGGATGAACCATTATGTGACATTCATTTTTTCATTTCATTTCAAGCTAGAAGTTTCAGTTTTCTAAATTGTTTCTTACATTTTCACATGTATATATATGTATGTGTGTGTGTGTATGTGTGCGTGTGTGTGTGTATGTGTGTGTATGTCTATATATATTTTTTTTTTTTTTTTTTTCATACTATTTGCCATTTCCTACAATAGCGAGGTAACATTAAGAACAGAGAACTGGGCCTTAGAGGGAATATCCTCACCTGACCCCCTTCTCTGTTCCTTCTTTTGGAAAAAAAAAAAAAAAAAAAAAAAAAAAAAAAACAAGAAAGGGGAGGATTTCCAGCCACCCGCTCCCTCCCCTTTTAGTCGCCTTCTACGACACGCAGGGAATACGTGGGAAGTATTCTTTCTCCCCTATCCCCAGGGATATGTATATTATCCCTGGGGATAGGGGTGAAAGAATACTTCCCACGCATTCCTCGCGTGTCGTAGAAAGCGACTAGAGGGGACGGGAGCGGGGGGCCAGAAATCCTCCCCTCCTTGTATTTTTTTTTAACTTTCTAAAATGGGAAACAGAAGAAGGAGTCACGCGGGGAGTGCTCATCCTCCTCGAAGGCTCAGATTGGGGTGCCTAAATGTGTGTGGATGTAACCAAGATGTGAAAAAAGGAGAGATAGGTAGTATGTTTGAGGAAAGGAACCTGGATGTTTTGGCTCTGAGTGAAACGAAGCTCAAGGGTAAAGGGGAAGAGTGGTTTGGGAATGTCTTGGGAGTAAAGTCAGGGGTTAGTGAGAGGACAAGAGCAAGGGAAGGAGTAGCAGGACTCCTGAAACAGGAGTTGTGGAAGTATGTGATAGAATGTAAGAAAGTAAATTCTCGATTAATATGGGTAAAACTGAAAGTTGATGGAGAGAGATGGGTGATTATTGGTGCATATGCACCTGGGCATGAGAAGAAAGATCATGAGAGGCAAGTGTTTTGGGAGCAGCTGAATGAGTGTGTTAGTGGTTTTGATGCACGAGACCGAGTTATAGTGTTGGGTGATTTGAATGCAAAGGTGAGTAATGTGGCAGTTGAGGGAATAATTGGTATACATGGGGTGTTCAGTGTTGTAAATGGAAATGGTGAAGAGCTTGTAGATTTATGTGCTGAAAAAGGACTGATGATTGGGAATACCTGATTTAAAAAGCGAGATATACATAAGTATACTTATGTAAGTAGGAGAGATGGCCAGAGAGCGTTATTGGATTACGTGTTAATTGACAGGCGCGCGAAAGAGAGACTTTTGGATGTTAATGTGCTGAGAGGTGCAACTGGAGGGATGTCTGATCATTATCTTGTGGAGGCTAAGGTGAAGATTTGTATGGGTTTTCAGAAGAGTGAATGTTGGGGTGAAGAGGGTGGTGAGAGTAAGTGAGCTTGGGAAGGAGACTTGTGTGAGGAAGTACCAGGAGAGACTGAGTACAGAATGGAAGAAGGTGAGAACAATGGAAGTAAGGGGAGTGGGGGAGGAATGGGATGTATTTAGGGAATCAGTGATGGATTGCGCAAAAGATGCTTGTGGCATGAGAAGAGTGGGAGGTGGGTTGATTAGAAAGGGTAGTGAGTGGTGGGATGAAGAAGTAAGAGTATTAGTGAAAGAGAAGAGAGAGGCATTTGGACGATTTTTGCAGGGAAAAAATGAAATTGAGTGGGAGACGTATAAAAGAAAGAGACAGGAGGTCAAGAGAAAGGTGCAAGAGGTGAAAAAAAGGGCAAATGAGAGTTGGGGTGAGAGAGTATCATTAAATTTTAGGGAGAATAAAAAGATGTTCTGGAAGGAGGTAAATAAAGTGCGTAAGACAAGGGAGCAAATGGGAACTTCAGTGAAGGGCGCAAATGGGGAGGTGATAACAAGTAGTGGTGATGTGAGAAGGAGATGGAGTGAGTATTTTGAAGGATTGTTGAATGTGTTTGATGATAGAGTGGCAGATATAGGGTGTTTTGGTCGAGGTGGTGTGCAAAGTGCGAGGGTTAGGGAAAATGAGTTGGTAAACAGAGAAGAGGTAGTAAAAGCTTTGCGGAAGATGAAAGCCGGCAAGGCAGCAGGTTTGGATGGTATTGCAGTGAAATTTATTAAAAAAGGGGGTGACTGTATTGTTGACTGGTTGGTAAGGTTATTTAATGTATGTATGACTCATGGTGAGGTGCCTGAGGATTGGCGGAATGCGTGCATAGTGCCATTGTACAAAGGCAAAGGGGATAAGAGTTTGTGCTCAAATTACAGAGGTATAAGTTTGTTGAGTATTCCTGGCAAATTATATGGGAGGGTATTGATTGAGAGGGTGAAGGCATGTACAGAGCATCAGATTGGGGAAGAGCAGTGTGGTTTCAGAAGTGGTAGAGGATGTGTTGATCAGGTGTTTGCTTTGAAGAATGTATGTGAGAAATACTTAGAAAAGCAAATGGATTTGTATGTAGCATTTATGGATCTGGAGAAGGCATATGATAGAGTTGATAGAGATGCTCTGTGGAAGGTATTAAGAATATATTGTGTGGGAGGCAAGTTGTTAGAAGCAGTGAAAAGTTTTTATCGAGGATGTAAGGCATGTGTACGTGTAGGAAGAGAGGAAAGTGATTGGTTCCCAGTGAATGTAGGTTTGCGGCAGGGGTGTGTGATATCTCCATGGTTGTTTAATTTGTTTATGGATGGGGTTGTTAGGGAGGTGAATGCAAGAGTTTTGGAAAGAGGGGCAAGTATGAAGTCTGTTGGGGATGAGAGAGCTTGGGAAGTGAGTCAGTTGTTGTTCGCTGATGATACAGCGCTGGTGGCTGATTCATGTGAGAAACTGCAGAAGCTGGTGACTGAGTTTGGTAAAGTGTGTGAAAGAAGAAAGTTAAGAGTAAATGTGAATAAGAGCAAGGTTATTAGGTACAGTAGGGTTGAGGGTCAAGTCAATTGGGAGGTGAGTTTGAATGGAGAAAAACTGGAGGAAGTGAAGTGTTTTAGATATCTGGGAGTGGATCTGGCAGCGGATGGAACCATGGAAGCGGAAGTGGATCATAGGGTGGGGGAGGGGGCGAAAATTCTGGGAGCCTTGAAGAATGTGTGGAAGTCGAGAACATTATCTCGGAAAGCAAAAATGGGTATGTTTGAAGGAATAGTGGTTCCAACAATGTTGTATGGTTGCGATGCGTGGGCTATGGATAGAGTTGTGCGCAGGAGGATGGATGTGCTGGAAATGAGACATTTGAGGACAATGTGTGGTGTGAGGTGGTTTGATCGAGTAAGTAACATAAGGGTAGGAGAGATGTGTGGAAATAAAAAGAGCGTGGTTGAGAGAGCAGAAGAGGGTGTTTTGAAATGGTATGGGCACATGGAGAGAATGAGTGAGGAAAGATTGACCAAGAGGATATATGTGTCGGAGGTGAAGGGAACGAGGAGAAGAGGGAGACCAAATTGGAGGTGGAAAGATGGAGTGAAAAAGATTTTGTGTGATCGGGGCCTGAACATGCAGGAGGGTGAAAGGAGGGCAAGGAATAGAGTGAATTGGAGCGATGTGGTATACCGGGGTTGTCGTGCTGTCACTGGATTGAATCAAGGCATGTGAAGCGTCTGGGGTAAACCATGGAAAGCTGTGTAGGTATGTATATTTGCGTGTGTGGACGTATGTATATACATGTGTTTGGGGGTGGGTTGGGCCATTTCTTTCGTCTGTTTCCTTGAGCTATCTCGCAAACGCGGGAGACAGCGACAAAGCAAAAAAAAAAAAAAAAAAAAAAGAAAAAAAAAAAAATATATATATATATATATATATATATATATTTTTTTTTTTTTTTTTTTTTTATACATATATATATATATATATAATTTTTTTTGTTTTTGTTTTTGTTTCTGTCTCCCGCTTTTGCGAGGTAGCGCAAAGAAGCAGACGAAAGAAATGGCCCAACCCACCCCCATACACATGTATATACACACACGTCCACACACGCAAATATACATACCTATACATCTCAATGTACACATATATATACACACACAGACACATACATATATACCCATGCACACAATTCACACTGTCTGTCTTTATTCATTCCCATCGCCACCTCGCCACACATGGAATACCATCCCCCTCCCCCCTCATGTGTGCGGGGTAGCGCTAGGAAAAGACAAAAAAGTCCTCATTCGTTCACACTCAGTCTCTAGTTGTCATGCAATAATGCCCGAAACCACAGCTCCCTTTCCACATCCTGGCCCCACACAGCTTTCCATGGTTTACCCCAGACGCTTCACATGCCCTGATTCAATCCACTGACAGCACGTGAACCCCGGTATACCACATCGATCCAATTCACTCTATTCCTTGCCCGCCTTTCACCCTCCTGCATGTTCAGGCCCCGATCACTCAAAATCTTTTTCACTCCGTCTTTCCACCTCCAATTTGGTCTCCCACTTCTCCTCGTTCCCTCCACCTACGACACATATATCCTCTTGGTCAATCTTTCCTCACTCATTCCGTCCATGTGCCCAAACCATTTCAAAACACCCTCTTCTGCTCTCTCAACCACGCTCTTTTTATTTCCACACATCTCTCTTACCCTTACATTACTTACGCGATCAAACCACCTCACACCACACATTGTCCTCAAACATCTCATTTCCAGCACATCCACCCTCCTGCGCACAACTCTATCCATAGCCCACGCCTCATTATCTTGTGGAGGCTAAGGTGAAGATTTGTATGGGTTTTCAGAAAAGAAGAGTGAATGTTGGGGTGAAGAGGGTGGTGAGAGTAAGTGAGCTTGGGAAGGAGACTTGTGTGACGAAGTACCAGGAGAGACTGAGTACAGAATGGAAAAAGGTGAGAACAATGGAAGTAAGGGGAATGGGGGAGGAATGGGATGTATTTAGGGAATCAGTGAAAGATGCTTGTGGCATGAGAAGCGTGGGAGGTGGGTTGATTAGAAAGGGTAGTGTGTGGTGGGATGAAGAAGTAAGATTATTAGTGAAAGAGAAGAGAGAGGCGTTTGGACGATTTTTGCAGGGAAAAAATGCAATTGAGTGGGAGATGTATAAAAGAAAGAGACAGGAGGTCAAGAGAAAGGTGCAAGAGGTGAAAAAGAGGGCAAATGAGAGTTGGGGTGAGAGAGTATCATTAAATATATATATATATATATATATATATATATATATATATATATATATATATATATATATATATATATATATATATATATTATATATATATATATATATATATATATATATATATATATATATATATATATATATATATATATATATATATATATATATATATATATATATATATATATATATATATATGTATATATATATATATATATATATATATATATATATATATATATATATATATATATATATGTAGAGAGAGAGAGAGAGAGAGAGAGAGAGAGAGAGAGAGAGAGAGAGAGAGAGTGTATGGTGACAGTAATAT
This sequence comes from Panulirus ornatus, assembly GCF_036320965.1. Lineage (NCBI taxonomy): Eukaryota > Metazoa > Arthropoda > Malacostraca > Decapoda > Palinuridae > Panulirus > Panulirus ornatus. The sequence goes on from NC_092227.1 coordinate 20,277,899, forward strand.
GCCTTTACCTGGCGTATTACAGTCAACATATGACAGTTCGGGTGTACCAAAGTATCCAGTACGTGGCCAGCACCACGGTACAGGGTTCCAGGAAACTAGATCGCCCTCTAACTTTTGCTGTGTCGGGACACACGAGGGATGTCAAGTTAATTATTATTGTTGTCAACAACTTGAAGGTCCAAGTTTCGCCTGAGTGACGACACCAGAGGCGGGCACACGACTGTTGTAGCTGCCGGCCGCTTCTCTTCCACCTGCCTGAACTGTATCTCTCTGTGTCGCTACGATTCCACCAGAAGTTCGTTATTCCACCCAGGGTCTGCTGAAGCCTTCGATGTTCTGCCGTAGTTTCATTACTCCTATGTGAGGTTCTGCCGTAGTTTCATTACTCCTATGTGATGATGTTCTACCGTAGTTTTATTATTCCTATGTGATGTTCTATCGTAGTTTTATTTCTCCTATGTGATGTTCTACCGTAATTTTATTACTCCTATGTGATGTTCTGCCGTAGTTTTATTACTCCTATGTGATGACGTTCTGCCGTAGTTTTATCATTCCCATGTGATGATATTCTACCGTAGTTCTATTACTCCTATGTGATGTTCTGCCGTGGTTTTATTACTCCTCTGTGATGTTCTGCCGTAGTTTCATTACTCCTATGTGATGATGTTCTGCCGTAGTTTTATTACTCCTCTGTGATGTTCTACAGTAGTTTTATTATTCCTATGTGATGTTATGCCGTAGTTTTATTACTCCTATGTGATGATACTTACCGTAGTTTTATTGCTCCTGTGTGATGATGTTCTACCGTAGTTTTATTATTACTGTGTGATGTTCTGCCGTAGTTTTATTACTCCTATGTGATGATACTCTACTGTAGTTTTATTACTCCTCTGAGATGATGTTCTGCCGTAGTTTTATTACTCTTGTGTGATGATGTTCTGCCGTAGTTTTATCACTCCTATGTGACGTTCTGCCGTAGCTTTATTACTCTAATATGATGATGCTCTGCCGTAGTTTTATTACTCCTATGTGATCTTCTGTCGTAGTTTTATTACTCCTATGTGATGTTCTGCCGTAGTTTTATCACTCCTATGTGACGTTCTGCCGTAGTTTTATTACTCCCGTGTGATAGTGTTCTGCCGTAGTTTTATAACTCCTATGTGATGTTCTATCGTAGTTTTATTACTCCTATGTGATGATGTTCTGCCGTAGTTTTATTACTCCTATGTAATCTTCTGTCGTAGTTTTATTACTCCTATGTGATGTTCTATCGTAGTTTTATTACTCCTATGTGATGATGTTCTGCCGTAGTTTTATTACTCCTATGTGATGTTCTGCCGTAGTTTTATTACTCCTATGTGATGTTCTGCCGTAGTTTTATTACTCCTATGTGATGATGTTCTGCCGTAGTTTTATTACTCCTATGTGATGTTCTGCCGTAGTTTTATTACTCCTATGTGATGATGTTCTGCCGTAGTTTCATTATTCCCATGTGATGATGTTCTACCGTAGTTTTATTACTCCTATGTGATGTTCTGCCGTGGTCTTGTTACTCGTATGTAATGTTCTGCCGTAGTTTTATTACTCCTGTGTGATGATGTTCTGCTGCAGCTTAGGAGAGCAACTGTTCTTCGTTTTACCTGAAACTATTTTTTTTTCTTTTTTTTAGAAATACCGAAAATTTCAAATGTCATCTTTGAGGAAGGCAACAACACACATACACGAGGAAAGCAGAGCACACACATGAGGAGGGCAGCACACACACACACACACACACACACACACACACACACACACACACACACACACACAGACACACACACACACAGACACACACATACACACACACGAGAAGAGTAGAATGCACACATGAGGGAAGCAGAACACACACATGAGGGAAGGACAAACCACACACATGAAAAAGAATGGCGGAAGCTAGAAAAGAGGAGAGCCACAAACTAAAGATCTCCGTCAAGCGTAACTTGACCAATTTCTTTCCTAAACCAACAAACAACAACTTTACCATACAAAGATGACATTATTCAGTACCAGGACACACTCAGGGACAATTATGAGAGCATTTGTACGAAGAACTGGTAAAATGAGGAGCTGGAGGATCTGGCAGGTCTTCTCTAGATCTTCCAATATGTGGTCATCAGGTTCTCGTCCTGTGTTGTTCTACCTCCTCGGGGCCGTGTTCGAGGGATTATTCAAGACATTTCATCAGGTCACAGTGAGTGGTCTGCGTTAAGTACCTTCTACTTCGTTCCCAACTTCTCTACTTCCTTCCCGACTTGTCTGCGCGACCATTCTTTTTAGTTTTCTTCTAATCTCCGAGCCTTCCACTCGGTGCAACACCATTTCTTCTTTTCAGTTCTCCTCAAAGCACTCCTCCAGGATCTCCTTAAGGTCCCACTTCAGGTCCTTTTCCAGGTCTTACGTAGGTCCTCTGGGAACAGAATCTCATAACACGTTCCACTTGTCAGGTTGAGGAGGAGAGGTTGATCGACCTTGCTTTATTAACCCGGGATGGAATTCAGCATTTGACTTTCGCAGTCTCTCCCTCATTCCCTCGTTTTCTGTCCGTTTGTCTGTCCACCAAACTGTCAGTCTGTCTGTCCTTTATTTCTCCCTCGCTTATATAACCAGGTTCTCCTGGCAGGGAACCTCCCTCCCCATCCCAAGCGACTCCCATGCACCTCCTGTGCCCCTGCCACTCCTCAGCTCTTCCCCTTCGCAACTCCCAGTCTGGTATATCTCACTCCTCTCTCTGGCCTCTCCTCGCCCCACCCAGGCATGCATTCCTCTCGTTCTGGGTGTATAGTCAAGGGCGGGAGAGGGCAGACTTTTTGTCATAATTAGGAGTGGAAGGAAGGGGTTGGACAAGGAAGGTGCACACTCGAGTGACAGACATTACTTATAGAGTGTACACATGTTTTGTGTTAGTTTGACTGAGGTGTGTGAAAGCTTGCTGGTTGCGGATTTTTACCGCCATATTTATATACCTAAACAGGCTAAGGGTCTGTGTGTGCTGTTTGTCGGTTTAGGAAGGAAAATGGCTAAGTTAGGCATTGGCCACTGCGTATGTCAACAGATGACTTTGAGGTTACCTGGGAGCAGTACATACTCCATGCGTGCACTACTGTAGAGGTCTTGGATAGGTCTGTAGCTTGTGGCTTCTTTCTTTCCTAGTTTCTAACATTTGTTGTGTGTGTGTGTTTGTGTGTGTGTGCGTGTGTGTGCTCCTTCCCTCCTCAAATCAGTCATGTGAATTATCCGGTCTTCCTGATGTTGAATTTTAAGTAATAACAAACACGGATTGTTTTTAACGACATGAAAGAATTTCATCAAACAGTAATAACACAACCAAGACACAAGCAACTAACTCGAGGAGACGTAACAAACTTGTGCTGGGGACACGCTCGATCTGCAGACAGGCACCTGGTGTTGCCCTAACCAGCCGGTGAGGCCATCACTTACATAAGGTTTTGATACAATTGGTTTTCCTAATATCTCAAATAGTGAGTTTCTGTACATGAAGAACCCTTACTTTTGATTATTTTCATTATTTAACAGCGTTTTCCAATCGCTAATGAATTTATACACATATCGCAAAACAAGAGGTTTAGGCAATAATGCACTCAAATTTTGTCATTTCGTCTCACATTCGCTTTTCTATGTATCCGTAATACGTGCTTTTTCTGTCGTAATTGACACTATCTTTCAAGTAGAAAAACAAAATCAGTCTGGAGCTTTAGGAGATGTGGTCTTGGGTGACACAACGTATTATCTGCGCAGTACATCTAGCAGCAGAGTTATACTACAGCTGCTACAGGTTTTCAGAAAAGAAGCGAGAAAGTTAGGGTGAAGAGAGTGGTGAGAGTAAGTGCTTGGAAAGGAGACTTGTGTGAAGAAGTACCAGGAGAAACTGAGTGCAGAATGGAAAAAGGTGAGAGCAAAAGACGTGAGGGGAATGGGGGAGGAGTGGGATGTATTGAGGGAAGCAGTTATGGCTTGCGCAAAAGATGCTTGTGGCATGAGAAGCATGGGAGTTGGGTAGATTAGAAAGGGTAGTGAGTGGTGGGATGAAGAAATAAGATTATCAGTGAAAGAGAGGAGAGAGGCATTTGGAGGAGTTTTGCAAGGAAATAGTGCAAATGACTAAGAGATGCATAAAAGAAAGAGGCAGGAGGTTAAGAGAAAGGTGCAAGAGGTTAAAAAGAGGGCAAATGAGAGTTGGATTGAGAGAGTATCATGAAATTTCAGAGAGAATAAAAAGATGTTTTGGAAGGAGGTAAATAAAGCGCGTAAGACAAGAGAACAAATGGGAACATCTGTGAAAGGGGATAATGGAGAGGTAATAACAAGTAGTGGTGATGTGAGAATGAGATGGAGTGAGTATTTTGAAGGATTGTTGAATCTGTGTGATAACAGAGTGGCAAAAATAGGGTGTTTTGGTCGAGGTGGTGGGCGAAGTGAGAGGGTCTGGGAGAATGGCTTGGTAAACAGAGAAGAGGTAGTGAAAGCCATGCGGAAGACGAAAACCAGCGAGGCGGCGGGTTTGGATGGTACTGCAGTGGAATTCATTAAACAAGGGGGTAACTGTGTTGTTGACTGGTTGGTGAGGATATTCAATGTATGTATGGCTCATGGTGAAGTGCCTGAGGATTGGTAGAATGCATGCATAGTGCCATTGTACAAAGACAAAGGGGATAAAGGTGAGTGTTCAAATGACTGGGAGTATTTGTTGAGTTTTCCAGGGAGAGAGAAGCGAGTATGCAGTCTGTTGTGGATGAGAGGGCTCGGGAAGTGAGTCAGTTGTTGTTCGCTGATGTTAAAGCGCTGGTGGCTGATTCGGGAAAGAAACTGCAAAAGCTAGTGACTGAGTTTGGAAAAGTGTGTGAAAGAAGGAAGCTGAGAGTAAATGTGAATAAGAGCAAGGTTATTAGGTACAGTAGGGTTGACGGACAAGTCAATTGAGATGTATGTTTGAGTGGAGAAAAACTGAAGGAAGTGAAGTGTTTTAGATATCTGGGAATGGATTTGGAAGCGGATGGAACCATGGAGGCAGAATGGAGTAGCAGGGTGGGAGAGGGGGCGAAGGTTCTGGGAGCGTTGAAGAATGTGTGAAAGGCGAGAATATGATCTCGGAAAGCAAAAATGGGTATATTTAAAGGAATAGTGGTTCCAACAATGTTATATGGGTGCGAAGCGTGGGCTATAGATAGGGCTGTGCGGAGAAGGTTGGATGTGTTGGAAATGGGATGTTTGAGTACAATATATGGTGTGAGGTGGTTTGATCGAGTAAGTAATGAAAGGGTAAGAGAGATGTGTGGTAATAAAAAGAGCGTGGTTAAGAGAGCAGAAGAGGGTGTCTTGAAATGGTTTGGTCACATGGAGAGAATGAGTGAGGAATGATTGACAAAGAGGATATATGCGTCAGAGGTGGAGGGAACGAAGAGAAGTGGGAGACCAAATTGGAGGTGGAAGGATGGAGTGAAAAAGATCTTGAGTGATCGGGGACTGAACATGCAGGAGGGTGAAAGGCGTGCAAGGAATAGAGTGAATTGGAACGATGTGCTATACCGGGGTCGACGTGCTGTCAGCAGATTGAACCAGGGCATGTGAAGCGTCTGGGGTAAGTCAACAAATGTGCATATGTTGGCGTTTATGTATATACATGTGTATATCGGTGGGTTTTGCCATTCTTTCGTCTGTTCCCTTGCGCCACCTCGCTAAACGCGGGAGACAGCTACAAAGTATAATAAGCAATAATATCAATATATATCATTATCTTTATTTTCATTATTATACTTTGACGTTGTCTTCCGCGTTAGCGAGGATTGAACCAGGGCATGTGAAGCATTTGTGCTAAAGCATGGAAAGTTTTGTGGGGCTTGGATGTGGAAAGGGAGCTAGAGACTGAGTGGGAACGAATGTGGCCTTTTTTTTTTTTTTCTAGCGCTGCCTCGCACGCGCGCTGGGGGAGGGGTTGCCATCTCATGTGTGGCGGGGTGGCGACGAGAATGGATGAAGGCAGCGAGTATGAATATGTACAAGTGTATATATGTATATGTCTATGTATGTAAATGTATATATACGTTGAAATGTATAGGTATGTATATGTACGTGTGTGGGCGTTGGGTTGGGTCATTCTTTCATCTGTTTCCTTCGCTACCTCGTTAATGCGGGACATAGCGACAAAGTATAATAAAGAAAATAATATATATATGTATATATATATATATATATATATATATATATATATATATATATATATATATATATATATATATATATATATATATATATATATATATGGTTGCGAGGCATGGGCTATGGATAGAGATGTGCGCAGGAGGATGGATGTGCTGGAAATGAGATGTTTGAGGACAATGTGTAGTGTGAGGTGGTTTGATCGAGTAAGTAACGTAAGGGTAAGAGAGATGTGTGGAAATAAAAAGAGCGTGGTTGAGAGAGCAGAAGAGGGTGTTTTGAAATGGTTTGGGCACATGGAGAGAATGAGTGAGGAAAGATTGACCAAGAGGATATATGTGTCGGAGGTGAAGGGAACGAGGAGAAGTGGGAGACCAAATTGGAGGTGGAAAGATGGAGTGAAAAAGATTTTGTGTGATCGGGGCCTGAACATGCAGGAGGGTGAAAGGAGGGCAAGGAATAGAGTGAATTGGATCGATGTGGTATACCGGGGTTGACGTGCTGTCAGTGGATTGAATCAGGGCATGTGAAGCGTCTGGGGTAAACCATGGAAAGCTGTGTAAGTATGTATATTTGCGTGTGTGGACGTATGTATATACATGTGTATGGGGGTGGGTTGGGCCATTTCTTTCGTCTGTTTCCTTGCGCTACCTCGCAAACGCGGGAGACAGCGACAAAGCAAAAAAAAAAAATATATATATATATATATATATATATACATATATATATATATATATATATATATATATATATATATATATATATATATATATATATATATATATATATATATATATATATATATATGTATATATATATATATATATATATATATATATATATATATATATATATATATATATATATATATATATACATATATATATATATATATATATATATATATATATATATATATATATATATATATATATATATATATATATATATATATATATATATATATATATATATACATATATATATTCATTTATTATTTTATCTATTTTGCTTTGTCGCTGTCTCCCGCGTTAGCGAGGTAGCGCAAGGAAACAGACAAAAGAATGGCCCAACCCACCCACATACACATGTATATACATACACGTCCACACACGCAAATATACATACCTATACATTTCAACGTATACAGATATATACACACACAGACATATACATATATACACATGTACATAATGCATACTGTCTGCCTTTATTCATTCCCATCGCCACCCTACCACACATGGAATAACAACCCCATCCCCCCTCATGTGTGCCAGGTAGCGCTAGGAAAGACAACAAAGGCCCTATTCGTTCACACTCAGTCTCTAGCTGTCATGTAATAGTGCACCGAAACCATAGCTCCCTTTCCACATCCAGGCCCCACAGAACTTTCCATGGTTTACCCCAGACGCTTCACATGCCCTGGTTCAATCCATTGACAGCATGTTGACCCCGGTATACCACATCGTTCCAATTCACTCTATTCCTTGCACGCCTTTCACCCTCCTGCATGTTCAGGCCCCGATCACTCAAAATCTTTTTCACTCCATCTTTCCACCTCCAATTTGGTCTCCCGCTTCTCCTCGTTCTCTCCACCTCTGACACATATATCCTCTTGGTCAATCTTTCCTCACTCACTCTCTCCATGTGACCAAACCATTTCAAAATACCCTCTTCTGCTTTCTCAACCACACTCTTTTTGTTGTAACACATCTCTCTTACCCTATCATTACTTACTCGATCAAACCACCTCACACCACATATTGTCCTCAAACATCTCATTTCCAGCACATCCATCCTCCTGCGCACAACTCTATCCATAGTCCACGCCTCGCAACCATACGACATTGTTGGAACCACTATTCCTTCAAACAAACCACAACGCCACGAAGAACAGTTCCACTTGTTGTACAAGATACAGAAGAACCTTCAACGAACTCAGCTTCACGTCCTTGGTGTACACTCGTGCATGGCTTACATATGTAACAGCTGCTGACGCACCTCTGAACAACGCTACAGGAGTCACTGGATCCACACAATGACACCTCTGAAGACACGGCAACTATGGCAACAAAAACAATGAAGTATTTCTGGTATCTTGGGGAATACTTTTTTTTTCCATTTTTCTTACGATTCCGTCAGCAACGTACAAAAACACGGAATGGCTGAAGGACTCATGATACTTAGCGAAGGAAAGAAGCTGAAGCAAAGGCATGAAAGAAACGGCCTGACCAACTTTCATTGTGTCTGGCTGACAATGATCGAAAATGTTGGACAGCACCTGAAGTTTTACCTAGCAATGAAAATGATGTACGTGAATATCAACACCCAGCCTCTTCGTTCAGGTTGTGTATACTGGGTAGACTGTGCACTGCTAACATTTGAGATCTGATCCTCGCTGTCACACGAGCGTTATGATGGGGTTCTAATCTTTACAAATGTTCTGCCGTGTTGTTGTTTTGACAGCATGACACGATGAGGAATGATGTCTGTTTATTTTGGGTTTGTTTACTTATTTAAGCTTTGATCGAACAATTTATGAGTGTCATGTCACTTTTTAACAACGAAGAAAAGATAAAAATCAGGCGAGGGCTATCATATAGGAGAGTCTAGTTTCTTCAAGCATTACTGAGGATAATCTTCATGTCTACATTTGAGATGCTAGGCGGTACATGAGGCGGGTCTCCAATGAGGTCATCAGTTTTCTTGTCATTCATTCCATATTCATTTTCTGCTGATCCTACCCTTCCATTAGGTTATGTTACGCCTAGTAATGAATATATTGTACCTTGCTGAGCGATCATTATATATTCTGCAAAGGACCTGATGATTTACTTTTGGCTGTGTTATGGTATCGGTCAAATAATGAAGGATTAAGAACTAGAAATTCCAAAAGCAATAATCTTTTTGGGTAATGAAATGTTTGATGACAATATGTAGTGTGAGGCGGTTTGATCGAGTGAGTAATGAAACGGTAAGAGAGATGTACGGTAATAAAAAGAGTGTGATTGAGAGATCAGAAGAGGGTGTGTTGAAACGGTTTGGACACGGAGAGAATGAGTGAGAAAAGATTGACAAAGAGGTGTGGAAGGAACAAGGAGAAGCGGGAGACTAAATTGAAGTGAAAAATGAACATGCAGGAGGGTGAAAGGCGTGCAAGGAATAGAGTGAACAGGAACGATGTGGTGTCCTGGGGTCGACGTGCTGTCAATGGATTGAACCAGGGCATGTGAAGCGTCTGGGGTAAACCATGGAAAGTTTTATGGGGCCTGGATGTGGAAAGGGAGCTATGGTTTCGGTGCATTATACATGACAGCTAGAGACTGAGTGGGAACGAATGTGGCCTTTGTTGTTTTTTCCTAATGCTCCCTCGCGCGCGTGCTTTGGGAGGGGGTTGTCATTTCATGTGTGTCGGGATGGCGACGGGAATGAATAAAGGTAGCAAGTATGAATTATGTACATGTGTATATATGTATATGTCTGTGTATGTATATACATGTATACATTGAAATGTATAGGTATGTATATGTGCGTGTATGTGTATCCATGTGTATGTGGGCGGATTCGGCCATTCTTTCGTCTGCTTTATATATATATATATATATATATATATATATATATATATATATATATATATATATATATTACTACCTCTTCTCTGTTTACCAAATCATTTTCCCTAACCCTCTCACTTTGCACACCACCTCGACCCAAACACCCTATATCTGCCACTCTGTCATCAGACACATTCAACAAACCTTCAAAATACTCATTCCATCTCCTTCTCACATCACCACTACTTGTTATCACCTCCCCATTTACGCCCTTCACTGAAGTTCCCATTTGCTCCCTTGTCTTACGCACCCTATTTACCTCCTTCCAGAACATCTTTTTATTCTCCCTAAAACTTACTGATAGTCTCTCACCCCAACTCTCATTTGCCCTTTTTTTCACCTCTTGCACCTTTCTCTTGACCTCCTGTCTCTTTCTTTTATACTTCTCCCACTCAATTGCATTTTTTCCCTGCAAAAATCGTCCAAATGCCTCTCTCTTCTCTTTCACTAATACTCTTACTTCTTCATCCCACCACTCACTACCCTTTCTAAACAGCCCACCTCCCACTCTTCTCATCACTGATTCCCTAAATACATCCCATTCCTCCCCCACTCCCCTTACTTCCATTGTTCTCACCTTTTTCCATTCTGTACACAGTCTCTCCTGATACTTTGCGGAAGATGAAAGCCGGCAAGGCAGCAGGTTTGGATGGTATTGCAGTGGAATTTATTAAAAAAGGGGGTGACTGTATTGTTGACTGGTTGGTAAGGTTATTTAATGTATGTATGACTCATGGTGAGGTGCCTGAGGATTGGCGGAATGCGTGCATAGTGCCATTGTACAAAGGCAAAGGGGATAAGAGTGAGTGCTCAAATTACAGAGGTATAAGTTTGTTGAGTATTCCTGGTAAATTATATGGGAGGGTATTGATTGAGAGGGTGAAGGCATGTACAGAGCATCAGATTGGGGAAGAGCAGTGTGGTTTCAGAAGTGGTAGAGGATGTGTGGATCAGGTGTTTGCTTTGAAGAATGTATGTGAGAAATACTTAGAAAAGCAAATGGATTTGTATGTAGCATTTATGGATCTGGAGAAGGCATATGATAGAGTTGATAGAGATGCTCTGTGGAAGGTATTAAGAATATATGGTGTGGGAGGCAAGTTGTTAGAAGCAGTGAAAAGTTTTTATCGAGGATGTAAGGCATGTGTACGTGTAGGAAGAGAGGAAAGTGATTGGTTCTCAGTGAATGTAGGTTTGCGGCAGGGGTGTGTGATGTCTCCATGGTTGTTTAATTTGTTTATGGATGGGGTTGTTAGGGAGGTAAATGCAAGAGTCTTGGAAAGAGGGGCAAGTATGAGGTCTGTCGGGGATGAGAGAGCTTGGGAAGTGAGTCAGTTGTTGTTCGCTGATGATACAGCGCTGGTGGCGGATTCATGTGAGAAACTGCAGAAGCTGGTGACGGAGTTTGGTAAAGTGTGTGGAAGAAGAAAGTTAAGAGTAAATGTGAATAAGAGCAAGGTTATTAGGTACAGTAGGGTTGAGGGTCAAGTCAATTGGGAGGTGAGTTTGAATGGAGAAAAACTGGAGGAAGTGAAGTGTTTTAGATATCTGGGAGTGGATCTGTCAGCGGATGGAACCATGGAAGCGGAAGTGGATCATAGGGTGGGGGAGGGGGCGAAAATTTTGGGAGCCTTGAAAAATGTGTGGAAGTCGAGAACATTATCCCGGAAAGCAAAAATGGGTATGTTTGAAGGAATAGTAGTTCCAACAATGTTGTATGGTTGCGAGGCGTGGTCTATGGATAGAGTTGTGCGCAGGAGGATGGATGTGCTGGAAATGAGATGTTTGAGGACAATGTGTGGTGTGAGGTGGTTTGATCGAGTAAGTAACGTAAGGGTAAGAGAGATGTGTGGAAATAAAAAGAGCGTGGTTGAGAGAGCAGAAGAGGGTGTTTTGAAATGGTTTGGGCACATGGAGAGAATGAGTGAGGAAAGATTGACCAAGAGGATATATGTGTCGGAGGTGGAGGGAACGAGGAGAAGAGGGAGACCAAATTGGAGGTGGAAAGATGGAGTGAAAAGGATTTTGTGTGATCGGGGCCTGAACATGCAGGAGGGTGAAAGGAGGGCAAGGAATAGAGTGAATTGGAGCGATGTGGTATACAGGGGTTGACGTGCTGTCAGTGGATTGAATCAAGGCATGCGAAGCGTCCGGGGTAAACCATGGAAAGCTGTGTAGGTATGTATATTTGCGTGTGTGGACGTGTGTATGTACATGTGTATGGGGAGGGTTGGGCCATTTCTTTCGTCTGTTTCCTTGCGCTACCTCGCAAACGCGGGAGACAGCGACAAAGTATAAAAAAAAAAAAAAAAAAAAAAAAAAAATATATATATATATATATATATATATATATATATATATATATATATATATATATATATATATATATATATATATATATATATATATATATATACGAACAAAATGCATAGGAACGCACACCTTCACAGAACATACAAATATCTATTTATCTATTTATTTATTTATTTATTTATTTATTTATTTCCCCTTCTGCCTGTTGCTTCCAATTCTGAAACATACATTCTCTTTCTTAACCGCTCGTCACTTACCTTCTCGATATGTCCAAACCATTTCAGTATACCCTATTCAACTCTCTCAAGCACACGCTTTCTCATTACCACACTTCTTTACCCTTTCATTACTTACGCGATCAAACCACCTCAAACCATATCTTGTCCTCATGCATAACATTTCTGATACGTCCACTTCCTCTGCACATCCTCATCTATAGCCCACGCCTCACATCCATACAAGATTGTCGGGACGACTATAAATTAAAATATACCCATTTTTATCCTCCCAAATAACGACCTCTCTTTCCACACATTCGTTAATTAATGCTCCAAAAACCCTCGCCCCCTCACCTGCTCTATGACTCACTTCCGCTTCCATGGTTCCATTCATTGCCATGTCCATTTCCAGATAACTAAAACTCCTAACTTCTTTCAAATCTTCTCCATTCACACTCATATCTAAACCAACCCGTTCCTCTTCCTAGCTAAATCTATTAACTTTGCTTTTATTCACATATACTCTCAACTTCCTCTTTTCACCAATTCTCCCAGATTCAGTCAACAATTTCTGCAGTTTCTCATTCGAATCTGCCACCAGCGATCTGTCATCATCAAACAACAACTGACTCCATCCAAGTCCCTCTCATACCAACAGAATTCATACTCGCCCCGCCCTCTAAGACCCTTGCATTTACCTCCCTCACCATCCCATCCAGAAAGAAAGTAAACAAGTATGGTGATAACACAAAACCCTGCAGCGGATCAACCTTCACCTGGAGCCACTCACAATCCTCTCCTAATCGTACACACCTCTTCCTACTCGTACATACGCCTTACACTCTTGATAAAACTCTTCAATGATTCCAGCTGTTTTTTCCCACAATACACATTTATAAGACTTTCCTCGAGACATCTTTTTTTCATCCCTATCAAAAACTGTCACCTGGTCAATAAATGCCACATACAAACCCTCTTTTCTCTCTAAGTATTTGTTACACTCGTTTCAGAGTAAACACCTGATCCACACATACTATACCACTCCTGAAACCACATTGCTCCTCCCTAGTCTGTGCATGCCACCACCCTATCAGTCACCACTTCTCACACACAGAATCCAAAAGATTGTTTCTTGTTAGTTCCGGCTAGATAATTATCATACTGACTCCCTCTTTCACTTTGTCCTATCCTCTTAGCTTTGCATTTTTTGTGTGTACGTGTGTGTACGTGTGTGTGTACGTGTGTGTGCACTCGTGTTGCCCCGTCTCTTCACCCCGTTTATATGATCAGTTTCTTTACTGTTATTTCACACACACACACTCACAAACAGAGAGAGAGAGAGAGAGAGAGAGAGAGAGAGAGAGAGAGAGAGAGAGAGAGAGAGAGAGAGAGAGAGAGAGAGAGAGAGAGAGAGAGAGAGAGAGGAATAAAAAAAGGTCAAATATCATACCTATCTAAAAGAAAAGAAAACTGGGAAGAGGCGCTGAAGTACAGACCAGTCTTCCTGACGACTGTGGTCCGGAAGGTAAAGGAAATGTTATATCAGAAAGCTCATGAGTGACGTCATACAGAAGATATATTATCTTACTGGGAGACAACATAATTCATGGAAATATATCTTCCGTTACGAAACTCTTAGACTTCTACGAGAGAGAGAGAGAGAGAGAGAGAGAGAGAGAGAGAGAGAGAGAGAGAGAGAGAGAGAGAGAGAGAGAGAGAGAGAGAGAGAGAGAGAGAGAGAGAGAGAGAGAGAGAGAGAGAGAGAGAGAGAGAGAGAGAGAGAGAGAGAGAGAGAGAGAGAGAGAGAGAGAGAGAGAGAGAGAGAGAGAGAGAGAGAGAGAGAGAGAGAGAGAGAGAACTCAGTATTTGAGCAAAAGAGGTTAGGTGAATTGTCCCTATCTGGACTGCCAGAGAGCATTTGACACTGTGCGTTATGTGAGGCTGATTAAGAAGTTGGATCACGAGACAGGAGTAGGTAAGACTCCTGTGATGGATATCACCTTGGTGAAGTAAACAAAGGATGCATGTCAGAAGAGCCTTTTTAAAATGGGTTGAGGTCATGATGAAGGTGAAAAGCGTGGAAGATTTAGTAAATTATAAGGATGACCTCGACAGACTCGAAACTTGATCTGATACATGGTTGACGAAGATTAGTGAAAGAAGGCCTCGGTATGAATATCATCTAACAGGAAATAAGCTGAACGAATCTGTGCTAGAGGTAGTTAGGAGTGTCATTTGCTCCTAACCTCGCCTCAGAATCCCGAATTAGGAGAAGAGTTAAGTAGACTAACTGTCTGCTACTAACTATCATAATTGCATTCAAGTTCATGGATAAGTTCACATTCAGCAAGGTGTTCATATCATAGAGAAAACGAGAACAAGACGGTCTAAAGGAGAGCAACAGTGGTGGTATCAGAGCTGAGACAGCTGATATACAGTGAAAGGCTAGAAGTCTGGAATTTCCCCACCTTGGAGGAGAGAAGAGTGAAGTGTGACCTGATCAAACCTTTAAATCTAAAAACATTAATGACGTATACAGTGTACAGTTCTACATATGTAGGGTTAGAACAATCAGACGAAGAACATGAAATTAAACAACAAAATTGTTAAAAACAAATATGAAGTAGTTTTATGAAATAAGTGTTGGATGAATGGAATAAATTGAATTTCGTATGTGTGTGTGTGTGTGTGTGTGTGTGTGTGTGTGTGTGTGTGTGTGTGTGTGTGTGTGTGTGTTTGTGCCAATGATCTTAATATCTGGCACCCACACGGTTGTGGCACACATAAGGGAACCAATTTCTTTTCATTTAGAAGATTTAGTTCCTGGTACCGGGTGGGTTGACGACTTTACGCCTCCTTAACCTGGAAACTTCCGAGCGACGGAGAAAAACTGCCAAGAACTTTAAGAAAGTTATCAATTTCATTTCTTCTGTTTATCTTATTTCTTTTACGTTGGACGACCTTGTATGCCAAACTGTGTTTGCTAGTTTATCTAAGCTTAAATATTCAAATTTGATTTTTCCTAAGTGTTTTGGAAACAGATTCGTTTAGGGATGAAAGACAAGTCTTAAAGATCTATGATCACTATTTCACTGTATAGTAAGAATATGAAAATCTTTCATGCAAATGTTGTACTTATTGCCGTCATTAAGACAAAAATATAATCACCTTCAGGTCACTAAATGTCATAGCATTATCTTGTTCCCGTATAAAAGTCACAACCCAAACGGTGATTCTTCCATGAACCTCCCACATTAACTGCTATCATCACAGCTCTGACTCAATGCTGTAGTATGATTTCAAAATAATATCTATTTAGACTTCATGGAATAAAATCATAAGACTCCAATGTTGCTACTGCAAGTACCATATGTCTTATCTAGGATCTATATATGTGCAGCTGTGAATCACACTGAATATTCCCACATATCTAGATTGATATATAAGATTTCAAAATGCCTTTCGAAATGGCCAAGAACTCATGAGGTCAGATATTGTATATGTTTGTGTTGATTATTTTGTATATTTTGTATAGATAGCAAATAAATTATAATCCTCATCATCATATCAATAGTATTATCATTATTATCATTATAATTATCACTATCATTATTATCATCATTGTTACTATCTTTACACTCGTCAAAAAAATGTTGATTTCCTTTTTTGTCCCAAGAACTGAAATAAGTGGACCTTATAGTGCTTTTTACGCTAAACTCGAATCTGGTTTTAGAATTTTTCTATTAGGCATGGTTTTAAGTGACACAGCAATTAAATTTTACAATATTACTCATTCATAAATAAGGCTGGTATTACACTTAAAACTTACCTCTAAAATGTATTTGTCCGATTTTTGGCTATAATTGACCTCAGGAACATCCCTTCTTAGTGTCCAGCAGTAATCTGCCACCATAGAGGGGCTCCACTCTCCTTGGTATCGCTTTTCCATGTCCAAGATGTCCTGGTGAAATCTCTCGCCGTGCTCATCACTGACTGTCCCAAAATTTTCCGGGAAAAAGTCTAAATGCGAGTCCAAAAAGTGAAATTTTACTCATACTGTACCCCTGAGCTTTATATGAAGTCAATAGATCTTTTATAATATCACAGTAGTTTTCTATCTGTGATTCCCCGTTCTTTTTTTCCTTTTTTCTTTCGCAGACTCTCTTAAATAACAGCCATGCAGTTTCTTCAACTTCATTTAGCTCTTTATCGAACTTTTCATCTTGATGCAGTTCCCTGATCAGTGGTCGTACAAAAATATCCTCCCTGAATTCTTCATCACTGATGCTGGGGAATTTATTCCTAAAATATGTGAATTCATGGCCAGTTTTATCCATACCTTTGACGAAGTTCTTCATTAACCCGAGCTTAATGTGTAAAGGAGGCAGATGAATTCTCTCAGGATCAACAAGAGGAGGAATGCTTACGTTCTTCTTCAGTGGAGTTAGTGATGTTCGTGTTGGCTACACTTTCTTTACATAATGATTTTTCTTGTCCCGACTGTCCCACTCAGAGGAAACAACAGAACATCGTGTGACCAAGTTGTATTCCGAGTAAAAGTGCCACAACCTTTAGGTCACCACATACATTCCACTTAAAGTCCCCACACAATTTTTTTTTTTTTCCAAAACAAGCTTCATGTTATTATGCAATTCCTTCATGTTAGCTGCGTGAGCCAGAGGAACGAAGGGGAACTCATTTCCGTTGTGGAGGAGAACCACTTTCAAGCGCAACTCATCCGTGTTATATTCGTGACCAAGTGCCTCCATAATAGAAGGCAAGAAAATTAAGTGAAAACTAAATGGCGATCACGATAATAACAAACTTTGGTTTCATTCTGGAGAAGAATCCAACCCCTTTACCTGGAACCCAGAAGTTCAGCTTGCTTTTTAGACAAATTTAGATCGCGGACGAGATCATTAAGATCTTGACTCAGCAAATGTGGTTCACTTGAAGAACAGCTTCAAATGTTGGATTCATATTGTCCTCCACTTGGTCTACTTTCTCATTACCAAACTCAGCGTCACTCACTGTCATTTTTCTAGGAGGCTCTGGCACAGGTAATCCTGACTGTGAGGTACTGGCCTCATAGTGGATAGTAAATTAGGATATTTAACAATATGCTTGGATTTTGATGCTATATCATTCATATTTGTCAAGCAGAAGTAGCAATCCGAAGCGTGATTTTTGGGTACTCTCCAAACCACAGGAATGGCAAAAGGCACAAGGTGTGAACCTTTTGCCCAAACTGTGAGAAGCCTGACACATGTGACACAACAAATATGTGGGCCCAACGTTTGTCCTGGTCACCCACTTTTCAACCAAAGTAACGCTCATGGCATTTCTAACGAAAGATGTTAAAGAACGGTTTTGCTATATGAAAGTCAATTCATCTCAGATGTAGCAGAAAGAATTTGGACTATAGACACGGTTTCTTGGCATTATAATGGTGGATAGATTATCAGCACACCACTTGAATACCCAAAAGCACAGTCTGTCAACAGAGTGGAAAAGACAATGTTTATACAGTGAGTTCCAGCCTGCAACTAACAGAGAACTGCTACTCAGGAGTGGGCAATGTCTGAATGTTCCAATATTTCCAGTCGTGTTTCTGCAGGTCCCTGGTGACTCCGTTATCTAGGATTGTGCTTTCAAAAAGAAGCTATTGCACTTCACAAACAATCAAAACAGTTGTGTTTGAAAGACTTTTTGTTTCAAATGCTCCGTAGAGCACTGGTACATATATACAATACGTAATGATATGCAAGTATGCTGGAACAAAATACTATGGATGACAAGAGAAATTCTGAAAACATATTTGGAGTCAGCGTGAAACAAAAATATATAAGAAATAGATATCTTTTTCCATAAGACAAAATATTTGTTGATCAATATTTAGCGAGTTAGCGCCAGGAACAGACGAAGAAAGACCGCAACAGCTCACATCCATTCTCTAGCTGTCATGTGAAATGAACCGAAACCACAGCTACCTATCCACAACCAGGCCCTACAGACCTTCCCATTGTTTACACCGGACCTTCACATGCCTTGGCTCAGTCCATTGACAGAATGTTGACCACAGTATACCACAATTCCAATTTCCTCTATCCTGTGCAAGCCTTTCACCCTCCTGCATGTTCAGGCCCCGTTCGCTCAAAGTATTTTTAACTCCATCCTTCCATCTGCAATTTGATCTCACCCTTCTCTTATTCCCTTCACTTATGACATATATATATCCTCTTTGTCAACCTATCCTCATTCATTCTCTCCATATATGCAAACCATTTCAGCACATCTCTTCAGCTCTCTCAACCACAGTCATTTCATTACCACACGTCTCTCTTATTCTTTGATTACGTACTCGATCAAACCACCTCAAACCACGTATTCTCCTCAAACATTTCATTTCCAACACACCCACCCTTCTTCGCGCAGCCTTATCTAAAGACCATGCTTCACATCCGAATAAATTATCGTTGTGACTAGTATCCTTCAAACATACATTCTCTCTTCAAACAATTTTCATCGATCCCAGAACTTTAGCCACCTCATCCATCCTATGATTCACTTCCGTTTCCATGTTTCCATTCGCTATCATGTTCAATTCCAGGCATCTAAAATACTTTACTTCCTCAAACTTTTCTTAATTCAAATTCACACCCCAACTAACCAATCACTCAACCCTGCTAATCTTAATAACCAATGACCTTGCTTTTGTTCACATTTGCTCTCAGCTTCCTCCTTCCACACACTTTTCTGAACTCGGTCGCCAACTTCTGCAGTTTCTCACTCGAATCAGCCACCAGTGTTATGTCATCAGCAAACATATGAATCACTTCCATGTCCTTTCATCCCCACATACTGCACACTTGCTCCTCAGTCCAAGACTCTTGCATTGCCTCCTTCGCCACCCGATCCATAAAAGAGTCCAACCAGTCTATGGCCCTTAGTACCCGGCGTCATGGGGAGCGAAGAATCTCCGGGTTTCTGCCTGACTTTACTGCTAATGAGAGGGAGGGCTCTGGCAGTAGTAGTACCGGTCCCTCCCACGACCTTTCCCTTTTTGTTAGACCTTCCTCTTTTTCTGTTCACCATACCAGCATTTGTGGTCCGGTAACCTCTCCTCTGTTGAACACCATCTGTTTAATACCTCCTACTTCTCTCTGAGACAGTTGTCTAACGGTGTTCTCACTAGTCTCTTTCCATATCTAACTATAACCTCCTTTCACGATTCGTGTTCAAAGGTGATGTTTGTGCTTATCCAACATCAACACACTTGTTGCACGCCTCAAGGACCTTCAGTTCTCAAACTTTAATGTTATGTAGTTCAAGATCTGTCTCCCTACTACCACACTTTTCCTGTTTCGCCTATTGCTCTACTAATTCTACAAACTATA
This sequence comes from Panulirus ornatus, assembly GCF_036320965.1. NCBI lineage: Eukaryota > Metazoa > Arthropoda > Malacostraca > Decapoda > Palinuridae > Panulirus > Panulirus ornatus. The sequence continues at coordinate 20,297,657 of NC_092227.1, forward strand.
TATCGTTCTTCGATTCTAAACTTCTATCATGGGAATGTGACATCGTCTCTCCCGCAGGCTGAGATCCTCTACCTTGGGGATTTTAACGTTCACCACAGGGAATGGGTGAATTCCTCCTGTACGGCTGGTAGAGGGATTGAAACCTTCACGTTCCCCACTTTCCTATCATTCTGGATTTGCTTTTCACCTCTAGTCCATCCCTGTGTAAGTACACAACCTCTTCCCCAATTGGTTCATCTGATCATAATCTCATAAATGTATCTATACTAACGGCACCTCCTCCCCCCCCCAACAAATAGCCTCTTCTAAGCGTAAATACTGGAACCTCAACAAAACTGGCTGGACTAACTTACGTTACTTCTTTTCTGACTTTCCTAAGGTGAATTACCGTCTCTTGTGAGGTGATGCTTCTGTCTCCGCCAAATGCATAGCAGAAGTTATTCTTGCGGGTATGGAAGCATTAGTCCCCTCTTCCTCCAAGACGACCTCTTCATCCAATCTACTGTTCAACTGTTCCTGTTCTGAGGCCATTCAGGCAAGGAATCAGCCATATCGGTCTTGGGAAAACTCTCCTTCCTCTGGTTCCCACACAGCTTTTATCACTGTCCGTAATCACTGCAAGCGAGTTATTCGTAAGGCAAAACGCTCCTTTACTCAAAGGAAGAGGGATATCCTCTCCTCGTCATCCACTGATAGGTCTTTCTAGTCTTTTGCTAAGGGTGTATCTAGCAACTCTCTTTGGTTTCCGTTTCTCCTCTTTTCTCCACTTTGGATGTCTCTAACATTCTGTCATCCCCTGATGCTCCTCTTACTAGCTCTATGCCTTTTCCCGTAATCTCTTTTCAGACTGTCCTAAAAACTCTTCCTTCTCGGGACACAAGCAAGGCTTATGGTCTTGATAGCATCCCTCCCCGTGTACTGAAAGTGTGCCTCTGAACTTGCACCTGTGCTTGCTTTTCTTATAAAAACAAAACTTTCCCTTCTCCACGGAAACTTACAATGATATATCCCATCCCGACGAAAGGTGACTGTTCTAAACCCTGTAACTATCGTCCTATTGCTTTGATGGCTAATATTTCAACAGTCTTTGTATCCTTCCTCAACTTCTATATCCTTGAACAACCTCGAAAATCACGGTCTTCTCTCTGATCACCAGTATGGTTCATGCAAGGTGAGATCCACTGGTGATATTCTTTCCTATCTTACTAGTGTCTGGTTATCATCCCTAAAAGATTTTGAGTATTCATACGTAGTTGCCCTTGACATATTCAAGGCTTTTGACAGGGTGTAGCATCGGGGGCTCATCTTTAAGCTCCCCTCTTTGGCTTCCCTCCCTCACTATGCTTCTTCGTATCCAGCTTCCGCTGGGCCAATCTATCTCTATGGTTCTTGATGGATTACCCTCCCACCTTTTCTCCATCAACAGTAGTGTCCCTCAAGGTTCTGTCCTGCCTCTTACACATTTTCTCCTTTTTCCAATGACTTCCTCTCCACGATAATGTAATGCACTCATACGCTGACTACTCAACACTGCATTCATCTACATCCTTCGGTTCTGCTCCCTCTTCTCTCACTCAATCTGCATCTCGTCTTGACACAGCTTTTCTGATAACCTAAGACTTGGACAGGATGTCCCACTGGGGTGGACAAAATCTTTTTAAGTTCACACTCAGTCTCTAGCTGTCATGTAATAATGCACCGAAACCCCAGCTCCCTTTCCACATCCAGGCCCCACAGAACTTTCCATGGTTTACCCCAGACGCTTCACATGCCCTGGTTCAATCCATTGACAGCACGTCGACGCAGGTATACCACATCGTTCCAATTCACTCTATTCCTTGCACACCTTTCACCCTCCTGCATGTTCAGGCCCCGATCACTCAAAATCTTTTTCACTCCATCTTTCTACCTCCAATTTGATCTCCCACTTCTCCTTGTTCCCTCCACCTCTGACACATATATCCTCTTGGTCAATCTTTCCTCACCATATGTAAAGAATTATTATTTGCTTTGAAGGATTATTGTATCCACGAGTATTTTTCCCTTCAGGAAATTCACCGATATTCTTGTCAATTATTGTAGATCCTATATGATCTGCAACCTTATTTGGGAATAAGTTATTTAACAAACAAAGGGGGCATGGAAGTTGATAAGTAATAAGGTTTAAAGTTACAATGCAGATATTTTGATGTTTCTTTTTTTTTTTTTTTGAAGGCAAGGGAAACCATATAACAAGTGAAATTTTCCTGAATTTTTATGCATTTCATTCATTTTATTTTGATGTTCAGGTGCCTTACAGTTGAAGTAATACATGAAGTAAAGAACAGCACTATATAAAAACTGCTCACTTTCTTAAATTAGGTTTTACACAAAGTGATATTCAGGTATGGTTATTGGAAAAGATTATATGTGCTTGATCTTTGGTCATTATATTTTCTGTGTTTTAGTATGATCTTTTGACTGATTGCAGAGTCGCGGTGATACTGGAGTTAAATTACAGTATGTTCACTGTCGTCTTGTAAGCCTGGAAGAAAATTGTGGTGTGAAATGTAATTCACACTTAAGTGTCAGCTGTCTAACAGAAACACCAGCTCTCAATCTTGTATGGGAAATCGCAAGGTTAGTGAAGATTTTTTGCGTTTTCTGTTTGTATACAGTTTCTATAAATGAGTCCTATAAATGAGGACCTTTCTAAAGACTCCTGGAGTCCAAGGCTGTGTTGCTTCTAGTAGCAGACAAACGTAGACTTCTTTGGAGTGAGAAGTTCTTTAACAAAACTACTCCTGGTGATACAGCCTTGCCAAAGGTCACTTTTTTTTTACAATGTTACATTTCACACCACACCAAATTACATTTCACACTACAATTTTCTTCCAGGCTTACAAGACGACAGTGAACATACTGTAGTTTAACTCCAGTATCACCGCGACTCTGCAATCAGTCAAAAGATCATACTAAAACACAGAAAATATAATGACCAAAGATCAAGCACATATAATCTTTTCCAATAACCATACCTGAATATCACTTTGTGTAAAACCTAATTTAAGAAAGTGAGCAGTTTTTATATAGTGCTGTTCTTTACTTCATGTGTTACTTCAACTGTAAGGCACCTGAACATCAAAATAAAATGAATGAAATGCATAAAAATTCAGGAAAATTTCACTTGTTATATGGTTTCCCTTGCCTTCAAAAAAAAAAAAAGAAACATCAAAATATATGCATTGTAACTTTAAACCTTATTACTTATCAACTTCATGCCCTCTTTGTTTGTTAAATAACTTATTCCCAAATAAGGTTGCAGATCATATAGGATCTACAATAATTGACAAGAATATCGGTGAATTTCCTGAAGGGAAAAATACTGGTGGATACAATAACCCTTCAAAGCAAATAATAATTCTTTACATATGGTGAGGAAAGATTGACCAAGAGGATATATGTGTCAGAGGTGGAGGGAACAAGGAGAAGTGGGAGACCAAATTGGAGGTAGAAAGATGGAGTGAAAAAGATTTTGAGTGATCGGGGCCTGAACATGCAGGAGGGTGAAAGGTGTGCAAGGAATAGAGTGAATTGGAACGATGTGGTATACCGGCGTCGACGTGCTGTCAATGGATTGAACCAGGGCATGTGAAGCGTCTGGGGTAAACCATGGAAAGTTCTGTGGGGCCTGGATGTGGAAAGGGAGCTGGGGTTTCGGTGCATTATTACATGACAGCTAGAGACTGAGTGTGAACGAATGGTGCCTTTGTTGTCTTTTCCTAGCGCTACCTCGCACACATGAGGGGGGAGGGGGTGTTATTCCATGTGTGGCGAGGTGGCGATGGGAATAAATAAAGGCAGAGAGTATGAATTTTGTACATGTGTATATATGTATATGTACATGCCTTCACCCTCTCAATCAATACCCTCCCATATAATTTACCAAGAATGCTCAACAAACTTATACCTCTGTAATTTGAGCACTCACTCTTATCCCCTTTGCCTTTGTACAATGGCACTATGCAAGCATTCCGCCAATCCTCAGGCACCTCACCATGAATCATACATACATTAAATAACCCTACCAACCAGTCAACAATACAGTCACCCCCTTTTTTAATAAATTCCACTGCAATACCATCCAAACCTGCTGCTTTGCCGGCTTTCATCTTCCGTAAAGCTTTTACTACCTCTTCTCTATTTACCAAATCATTTTCCCTAACCCTCTCACTTTGCACACCACCTCGACCAAGACACCCCACATCTGCCACTCTATCATCAAACACATTCAACAAACCTTCAAAATACTCACTCCATCTCCTTCTCACATCACCACTACTTGTCATCACCTCCCCATTAGCCACCTTCACTGAAATTCCCATTTGCTCCCTTGTCTTACGCACTTTATTTATCTCCTTCCAAAACATCTTTTTATTCTCCCTGAAATTTAATGATACTCTCTCACCCCAACTCTCATTTTCCCTCTTTTTCACCTTTTGTACCTTTCTCTTGACTTCCTGCCTCTTTTTTTTTATACCTCTCCCACTCATTTGCATTTTTTCCCTGCAAAAATCGTTCAAATGACTCTCTCTTCTCTTTCACTAATGATCTTACTTCTTCATCCCACCACTCACTACCTTTTCTAATCAACCCACCTCCCACGCTTCTCATGCCACAAGCATCTTTTGCGCAATCCATCACTGCTTCCCTAAATACATCCCATTCCTCCCCCACTCCCCTTACCCCCTTTGTTCTCACCTTTTTCCATTCTGTACTCAGTCTCTCCTGGTACTTCGTCACACAAGTCTCCTTCCCAAGCTCACTTACTCTCACCACTCTCTTCACCCCAACATTCTCTCCTCTTTTCTGAAAACCCCCACAAATCTTCACCTTCGCTTCCACAAGATAATGATCAGACATCCCTCCAGTTGCACCTCTCAGCACATTAACATCCAAAAGTCTCTCTTTCGTGCGTCTATCAATTAACAC